>NC_138531.1:64642306-65072306 GCF_964234715.1 Podarcis melisellensis
TGGTTTTTTTCCTCTGACTGCTGTAGTGAATTAACTACAAGAGATGTTCTAATATTGGTAGCTTTCTACTTCTCTGCAACGCTATTCTTCCTGTTGCTTGGTTGTTTGGAATTAGAAACTGATGGTTTTATTTGCATTATGGCACATACTTTGTTCTAGAATCTTTTGAATATAGAACTTTAATTTAGCTATCACAGCTAATAATCATTGATAAATCTATTCCATGAAATTATCTAATCCCCATTTAAAACTCTGTAAATGTGAATTCCATAAGTGTGCATTATATGAAAAATTGTGTTGTTTTGTCTGCTTTCTATCTATTGCCAATCAATTTCAATAGATCAGTGTGCAGGAAGCTAAAGTGATTCTTCTGTTCATTTATATATATATTTCTTTATCCTTTAAAATATTTTTTTATTCTAGTAGAGTGGTGGTTCTCAAAACTTTCCTCAACTGCCCATTTTAGTCAAGGTAGATGACTAGAGGCGGTTTTGGTGGCAGATGTTGAAGCATTCTAGAAGTTCCAACATAACTAGAAGGTTAATTAATTAACCTAATTAATACTTGGCCCCTCTACTGCGTCTGGTAGCACGGCCTCTGTAGCTGTAGAAATATATATATGAAAAGGAGATGTTCAACATGTCAAAGAAATGCTTTCTCCAAAAAGGCAAGTAAATTTTCCTGGTTTTAGGTTTTTTAAAAAAATGCTCCCTTGGGACAAATGCCTTTAGAATTTCCTCTTCTTTTACTCTGAAAAATTCTGTGCCATGGAAGTTGGGCGTGAAAACCAGGCATTCTTTCTCAAAGTAATAAAACGGTTCTTCAGGTCAGAAAGGCCACAGAGTCTATCATGGTGTCCAATAGACTTTGAACATACTCTTCCTTCTGCTTTTCATTTTCTGCTGTATAAGTAGGTTTCTTTGAAGTTTACCCTCCTAGTGCATATTATTTTAGCCAGTGTGTTAAGTCTCTCCAAGCTTTATTCTTCCTTTCGAGCCTTAGAACTGCTTTTGCATTGTGCTGACCTTGATTGACACTGCATTTGTGGAAGCTAATAAGCTAGATTTCAGAACATTGGCCTGCCCTTCAAGTTGAAAGTCAGCTGCTGTGAAATAAATGCCCACCATATTATAGACTGGAAAGAAATATGAGAGGAGGGCAGTTCTTCCTGTATGTCACTTGGTGAGAGTTCAGAAAAGAAATTCATACTTAATATTTGCTTGCAAAATCTGATTTCTTAATCTATAATTTGAACTTGCGCTAACTAGGGAGCTCTAAGTGGATAGCATGACTCAGTAAAATATGAAATGCTGTGATTGGGGTCCAGGCAACCACAAGTTCTGCAAGCTGAAGGGGAGCTTTGGTTTTGTCATCTTTCAGTCAATCCTAATGCCATAATGCAGAGGAAATGTTGATGAAATACACAAGCCAGCTTTTGCTAGGGTGTGCACAGGTGTTGTGTGTGTCAAATCTTACTGGTTGTTATAATAAAAAACAAACCAATACAAAGAATAAAGCCGGGAAGGCAATAAAACAGGTGGAGCAGTTATAGTAAAAACAAACACCACCAGCAGCAGGATAAAATCACTTTCCTATGTGAAACCTTAAGACTCATGACTTAGGTTGATGCATTTATAACATCTATTTTGCCTACCTCTTTTCTGTATAAAGTTCTGGAATTCTCAAACTAGTAAATAAGTCAGTAACTATAATAGAAGAAAAGATTGCATCTTCCTGAAAGCTTAGCAAGTTGTTTTGGAAAATAGCAAATATATATTGTCTTGAATCTGTTGGGGGGTGTAACTTTCAAGCTAAGTCAAGTAATGTTCTGCTTGGTAGAATGCTGATATGTATCTGGAAGTTTTCAGTGAAGGATTAATAGCATGTTTCTGTTCAGCCATATTTCTAATTTCCAGAGGATTGAAATTTTACAGCAAAACCAAAAAAGAGTCTTGTGGCATCTTAAAGACTTACACATTTATTATGGCATAAACCCCCACAATCAAGTCATTTGACTTCACCAGATACATGAAGTATAATCTGAGTTATTATAAGAATTATTTTGGCTCTTCACTGGTCATAAGAGTAAAGAGAAGTAATATGTTAGCCAAATGAGACTACATTCTTGTCAAATACTTTGAGGAGGAACCATAGCTCATTGGTAGAGCACAATGGTAGGTAATGGAAAAGATATATGCCTGAGACCCTGGAGAGCCACTGTTAAGAATAGATTTGCAACATGGCTGGATAGACAAATGGTATAAGGGGTAGACACCAGATGTTTGTATAGTATGACTAATAAGCTTTCAGTGCTTTAAATCTAGTTCTCACCAATGGCTCCAGGTATGCCCTTCCCACAAGTTTTTTTGGGGGATATAAGACTTTTCTTCCTCCTCCTCCATTAGTGGAGTAAATGGCACTCTACGAACAAGGAGAAAGGGTCTTCAAAATAGAAACCAATTACTAGGGTGCCACACCTGCTCAAGTCCCCTGTACTTAATGCTCCTCCCATTAATGACTCTCCTGCTTATTCTGACCAGTGAGCCATTCTGGCTTCCTTCTTGCTTTCGTGCCTCTTTACTCTGCCTACCATCTGCCCACACTTATGTCTTGGTGCCTCAGTAGCTGCATAAATAGTCCCTGGTGGCTCCATTTCTGATCTAGTGATGAAGGTACACCAATAATATGCAACCCGATCTCTTTGAAATTTTGGTAGGATAGTGCTACCTCTTTTTGGTTTTTCAGGTGTTGGCAGTAGATACTGACAGTTGCACAAAAAAACCCCACCAGGAAATACAGTAACTATATCCACAGCCTTATCATACTAATCAATATAACAATTTGATTGATGTTTTATTAAATGATCTGGGCCACATGGGGCAAAGGTATTATCACAGAGATTACAGGTGTGTTTGGAAGAAAGTAGGTCTTCCAAAAAATAAACTGCTGTTGGGCAGCTATATAAATTATTTAGGTAAATATGGGGAAAACAAAATGTCACTTAGAGAAGGATGTGAAATACTTTCCTTGAAGCTTGCACTTGTTTTTCTCTGGATTGTTTTATCAGATGTTTTAATGTAGTGCAAACTGCTTTGAGATTTTGTTAAAAAAATATAAAGTGGTATAGAAATGATAATAATAATAATAATAATAATAATAATAATAATAATAATAATAATCCCACCACTTGGGGAGAAATGGAGTCTGGACATTCCATTGTGGCATCTGTAACCCATGTTTAAGATGTCATTTGGCAATTAGCTTATATATCTGAGTTTCTAACACTGGAGAGAGTGAACACATAAATCCTGTTCGCAATCATGTTATAATATAGGACCCAATGAGAAACTTGTATTAGAAATCCAAAGTTATAAGAGCTTGTATTAAATGCTTCCAGTTTATGAATGTCTGTAGCTGAGCAATATCAGAGAACTAAGTTCAAAAATATGAAGGGCCAGTGACTTGACTAAAAATATTGAGTGTTTGAATTTTTTTTACCTAGCATCTACTCCGAGGATTCATCATCCTGGGAATTTTTGAAGATATGAATAGTATAAATATGAAATACTGCAGTATTTTCTCTGTGACAGTATTTGGCTCTTAGCAAATATATCCCATCTGTGAAGAAGGAAGAGCAAAAAAAAAAAAGTTAAATGAAAAAGGATTGTATCCAATCGCAGTTGTTGGCGGTTAGATTTTTGATATCATCCATTAGCTTGGATTTTGGCTAGGCTACCCTTCCCCAGTTGGCCATATTCTGCTTATCATCCATAGCAGGTCTGGTCTTGAGTGTACCAACCACTCCTGGCTTTGAGCCCAAAGACCCTGGCCATCTGCTGTTCAGTTCTCTGTTAGCGAGTTCCCTGTTTAATTATATGTTGGCCGACTTCCACTCTGTAATACGCCTGAAGGCCCTGGCCCAGTACTTTATTGTCCTTTCAGGTCTACCTGATCTTTGTTCCATTTGGCTTCCTCTTCTTCCACCTGGTATGTTACAAGCAGGATTTGATTGAAAGTCACAGTCACATTTTGGGTGGTGGGTAATGAGGAAAGAAGGCACTTGGGCATGCTAAACATGACTTGGTGTTGTAACTTCAAACTGCAACACCTGCTTTGGAAGAAATATTCCTAAATGGCAATATTAAGGGCTACAGCACACTTACATTATCAGTTTGAGTATTCTGTTAATCCAGTGACATTAAAATTGATATGATTAGTAAAAAAATAACAACAGTATATTGTATAAAAGTAGATCTGGCTCACAGGTTTTTGTTACCCACAGGCAAAACGGCTGTGGACCCAAAAGAGAGATTTGCCATTTTAGTCACTATTGGTAGTGGTGTTGCCACTTCCCTTAATCCAGCAGCTGCCATTTTTCTTTTCTAGGATGATTAACTTGAAAGCTCCTTGATCACTCCCTTGTCTACAGCCTCTCCCTGTGGTTTCACGCTTAATACCTTACCCCACTGGAAGCTGCTGATGGGTAGGTGGTGAGAAGAAAGAACGGCACCCCCAGGCCCCACTAGCAATGGTAACTTCTTCTTGCTGCTGCACCTTCCAAAAACTTTTACTAGCTACTTAAATAACTCTGTAACACGTGACCACTCTAATTGTGAACTCAAGTGGTGAGTGCCACCAGGACTAGAGCGAAAACTAAACCCTGAGAAACTGAGGGAGATATTGGCAAGCTCAGGGCAGACCCAAGATTTGTAGAAGTTAAAACCTATGGGGCAAAAGAATCCCTAAACAGCTCAGTGAGGGCTGAGCATGTGTAGTAGTCATGGAATGCTGGGTAGTTGGAAAATGGCAGCAGTGGGGAAGTGCCACCTAGGATTTAAATCCGATTTCAGTTTTTTTATTTCAGTTGTATGAAATATATCCTAACAGAAAATCTGAGATTTAAAGCATAGTTGCTAAAGTATATGCTTACATATATTCTTGTGGCAAAGTATTCATATTTTGTCAACCAAACTGAATAAACAATTCTTGTTGTGGTCATGAAGAAACACTTCTTTGCACTGTAACAATCAGCCATTGCTTTTAGAAAGCTCTGGATTTGGTCTTCAAGTAAGTCATTTTCTAATGTTATTGCGTGCAGTAGTGGATGACTTGGGGTGGTAGAGGTGTCCCAGCAGGTGAGTTGCTGCTGCTTACCAGGAGGGTGAGGGGCAAGACAGTGGCAATGTGCAAATGCACAACAGAGTTAGTCTGGTGCTTCTGCTACTGTGTTTGCACTGCACCACCTTCCTTGTCCCTCCACCTCGGGGAGTAGCAGTGACTTAACCGCTGGGATGTCAAGCAAGTGTCCCCCTTCATGCCATCTGCTTCTGGTTGCATTTATAGGTATGAGTCAGATAAATTTCACAGTTTAATAATTTACAGTATTTTATGCTGCCCAATAACTTTGTTCTCTGGGCAACTTACAACAAGAAAACATTAAAATACAGTAGTAATTAATCAACCTTCAATAAAATAATAAACAGAAATACAAACATGTCAAAAGCAGCAAATAAAACAGTATAATAATATACACAGCATTGCTAAAAGCAGAATCGAAAATGAAAAAATCTGAACACCAAGCAAAAATAAGATGTTCACCTGGTACTGAAAAGCATATAAGAAAGGTGCCAGGTGAGTGTCTCTAGGAAGGGTATTCCATAACCAGGGTGCCATCATAGAAAAAGCCCTCACTTGGGAGCACCCAGAAAAAGGCCTCTGAATATCTCAAGATAGGAATTAGCTACATATTAGAGGAGACAGTCCTTCCAAATGTACTGACCTGAACTCTGAGATCATCTTTGGAGGTCTTTCCTTCCCATTTCCCTCTTTGATAAAACTACCTGGGAAGTTCTGCCCAAGTCCTGGTAAAACGTAGGCATGGCACAGTATCACAACAGTGTTCTTGCTGAGGAAATTTACATTTCAGTTTCTGTTGATTGCACCCCAAGTCTGTAAGGGGAATAATTCTGCAGTGCAAGAGGCCTGTATGACTAGAGGTTTTGAATAATGTTCTTGGGTGGTGAAATAAGCTCTATTTATCTAATACAGCAAAATGTTTTGGTTTGCAATTCATTGGAGTGTATGCTCATTCAGAAAAATAAAATAAAACACAAAATTGGAAATACGTTTTAGAGCATTTCCTTTTTAGTGATTTTAATTTCCTTATTTTAAATTAAATCAAGTTTTGGAAATAAGTGTAATTGAAATTATAAGGATTTACTTTTATGTATGTTATAGATAAGTTGCAAGGATTTCATGGTGGTCCGTAAATGCTGACAGTTGGCTCATTTTGCTTTATAGGCTTGCTCTGCCTGTACAGAAGACGAGAGTTGTCCCTCAAAAACAAGGCTAGAAAAGTCTTGCTCTGCCTGTGACATTGAGGGACCTTTTTAAAGTATGCATTTCCGAAACTGGTTTCAATCACTGCTGGTGGTCTTTGTACAGTTACTTTGTAATAAATAGCACAGTGTGACTGAAAACAGTTTCACAAGTGTTAAGAATTCCTTTAGACTAGAATGTGTCACTTGTGGGTGTTAATGTGGTATAGAAACTAGCAGAGACCCATTTGAAATTGAATGTACATTCCAGCTAATGTAGTTCTTTCATTGTATTATCTGTCAAAAACTAACTTAAGGATCACTTTTGAAAATGGCCTAATTCATCTCTGTTTCTTAATCTCAGATTCATTGTATGAACATCCATATCTGCTATGAAAATCAGTATATAACATAAGTAAAATAAAAATCAGAAATGCCTGTCACAATGAGGAAATACGTAGAGGAGGTCCAAAAGTTTGGTTGTCTTTGGTTCACTAATTTCTTTTTTAGGCCTTTGCATAGAGTTGTTTGTGGTCATATGAAATGTAACCCGTTTCTTTTGTCCCTTCAATTTTACAAAAAGTAGTGCATACTATCTTGCTACCAGACTGTTTCCTCTTCTGCAAACAACAGATAATTGCTTTTCATTGTCAGGCTGTGAACTGCAGTAGGTCCAGCGGTATG
Organism: Podarcis melisellensis; assembly: GCF_964234715.1. Lineage (NCBI taxonomy): Eukaryota > Metazoa > Chordata > Lepidosauria > Squamata > Lacertidae > Podarcis > Podarcis melisellensis. The sequence continues at coordinate 64,649,308 of NC_138531.1, forward strand.
CCTCTTGCTTTATTTTCTATATTAGACAAGGAAGTACAGATTTCTTTTTTAAAAAATTAAAAAACCCTTGTGTGATGCCATAATTGGCATTTCATTCACTAAGTGTTTAAACTTTCTAACCAATCTGATGCAAATACAACCTCTGCTTCATTGCCAGCTGTGCATGTTGCTATGGGAACTCAGTAGGGACTAGCTGCTGATTACTGTTCTAAGGACCACACCTGGCTTATTTGCATTCAATTTAAGTTGGGGAAATTTCAAAAGAAGAAAAGGGGAGCTTAGATTAGCCAGTGGGCAGCCAGAAAAGGCTTGTCATTTTGAGGCTGCCAGTTTGGACGACAAAAGCTGTTTTCTTATTCATCAGACTTCTTGGCAGACCCACACATCGTTTGGAATTTTGTAGATATTTTGGAAATGGGTTGTTGGTTCAATCTTGATGCTACTTCAAATTATCTTGCATCGTTGTCTCTTATTACCTCAATCCAGCAAATTTCATTGCACAGTACTGCATCTATAATATATTGTCTGATTAAAGTGATATATGTTATGCAGGGAGAATGCTGAACAGATTTTTGTTCTTGAGAAATTTCTTCTTGCATTAAGCAAAGGATGAAATCATACTTCTTCTTCTTCTTTTTTTACCTCTTACATTTCAAACAGTAGGAGGCTTGTGAAAGAATGGACCACTTCAGGTTATTTTACCTTGGTTTATTAAGAGGAGCTGTGCATGATATTTTTGCTCATGCACAGAGTCCTTTTTCTCCTGGTTACCAGTTACTGAACAAGCCAAGTTTTTAAATCTCCCCCCCTTTTTTTTCTTTTTTTTTTTTGAAGCTGGCTTCAGATCTTTGCTTGCTCTGAAGCTAGTAATGGTAGATTCCTGGTTCAGACAAAATGAGAAGCTACAGTAATTGTGGCTCATTGTGAAAGGGCTGCTTGTGTGTGCCACAAGCTTGTATATGGCTGCTTAGTAAGCTAGTGTAATGTTTGTCTGAACACAGATATTGGTGAAGGAGAGCAGTGGAGCTGTTTTCACTGATGCTGCTCATATATTGAGAGCCAGAATGTTAGCCATGTCTAAAATTTACTATTTTATTTCTCTGCAATGTGAGATTCGCACATGTACAGAATTACATGTACAGAACTTTCTTCCACAAAGTGTTAAATACTGTTTATTATTGAAACTATTTCAAAGCCCATAGTGCATAACTCCATGCTAGGGTTTCCATATGCAGGATTCCCAAATCTGGGTAGCTTATATGTATCTTGTGCATAGCTTATCTCCTGATGATGCAAATGCAATTCACCACATTAGCATTTGGCCTTTATAATTTCCAGCAGGTGTTATGGACCACATGTTGAGATAGTTGCATTGCATGGGGTTTGACTAGATGACCCTATGGGTCCCTTCCAACTCTGCAATGCTATTATTTTACATATGCTCTTCCAGCATACTGATGGCAGCCTGGAAAAGGACAGTGTGATGTTCTCTTATCTGACCATTTTCCTCTTTCAATTACAGGGCTCTTCAGTTCTGTCCAACTATCAGTTCTGTTTTGTCTTTTCAAGAGAAATAGCCAATTTGTTAGGTTGTTCATATTTCTCCTCTTAGGCAATCTGGCAGTACAACTGGGTCTGTTTTGATCTCCTTGCTACTCAGGTAATGGAGCAGATTTCAATTTTGATTATTTGTTTGGATGTTTAATGTATATTTCAAAATTACATTCAGTTTTTAATATTGCCGTCCGTGAGAACTAGCAGACTATCCACGCCCCCATAAGAGCCCAGGTTTGTATACTAAGGATGTGGCAGTCTGCCCTACCCCCCACCCCCACCCCCAATTTAAAGAGTGCAGAGCCTTAATTTTTCACATTTAACACTAGAGTAGGGTACAGCACCTTCAGACAAATATTGTAAGTTGCTGCATCGTCACTGCTATAAAGTTAATTTTGTCCGTACACTGTTAATGAAGGTTAAATAAAAATAATAAAACGAATAATAATAATAAAAACTAGTGATCCATATTAATGCTGTGTGGTATCCATAGGTTTATACAACAATACTTTTTGTAGTTTAAGGAACTGCAGCTTGTTTTCTGATGTCAATTTTGTATTTCATAAAATTTATATACCTCTTGAAAGGAAAAAACCTTAAAGCAGTGTGCAAAAAAGATATACACACCCAAAAAGATATATATGAACAAAACAAAAAAAGATTCGTAAGCAGCAAATGCCACCTATCCCTTTTAATTAAGACTCCAAAGCTACTTGTTGGACATTCACAACTAGGAAATGATGACATTTAAAACAAATTATTGTGGACCTTGGAATTACAGTTCTATGTCCATCCAGTTTCCTCTTTGCACTTGGCTACCTAGTCCACTATCATCATTCCCCAGGTGTATCTGCTGTTGCTTACAATCTCATTAGTGTGCTTGCATCAACAGGTGTTGTGCTGCCTACTTCTACTAGGAATCATATCCATTTTTTCTCTTGACATTCTCCTGTCTTACCAGTTCCTTTCCCAGACAGTTGCTTAGGTCACTGGGGGAGGGAAATACATGGATTTTTGATTCTTAAAACTATCATGAGTGATAAAAAGAGACCCTTCACAAGCAGGTACCTGCTGTATTGCTCATAGGAACATGTAATTTCCCTTATACTGAGGCAGATCAGTGGTACATCCAGCTGTTTGTGGTCTGCCCTCATTGGTTGCAGCTGTCTTGGGGGTTTCAGGCAAATCTCTTTCCTGCCTTATCTGGAAATGCTAGAGATTGACCCTGGACCTTCTGCATACAAAGCATATGCTTTATTTCGGGGCTCCTGTGCTGCAGTTTTCTAGCAAGCAGCTGGTGATCTTCTTGAAAAGGTACCAGAAAGCCTTCACTTCTTTATTAGTATGAGTAATTGCTTCTGTGAATCAAATTAAATACATTGAGAGATACTTGAGAAGCACAGGGTTCCAGTTCAAGGCTATTATTGAATATTAACTGTGCCTTTTAAAAATAATTTGGTATAGCTCAGCACTACAGTTGTTTGAGCATAATGGGGTCTTATGACTTGCAGTGCATAAGAGTCCAGTCAAATCAATGAAAAGTTAAGAGTTCTGTTTTCACACACACACCCAACCTTAAATGGTGCAGAATGGTCTATTCTGTGATGGTTGTTGGGAGAGTATTTGCAAGAGTGGGTCTGCATTAACAGACCAAACTCTAGTATGTGACTCTCACTAACTTTAGTGTGCTCCTGTTGTTCTGCAAGTTTTCCTTGTTATAGGTCCTCTGGAGCTATTTTTTATCCCTGCCAGATTCAACAACATTCTTCTGAGCCAAATCCCAGTCTTCAGCCCAAGAGCAATAGGGACGTGGAACTTTTGGGAATTGTAGGCACATTTCAGATTTAGACAGAATTCTGTGGATAGCAATCACAAAATTGTGTTCATGGGAGGGGATGGTATAACACAACATGGATGGTGTGGGAGGCATGTGTAATATAAAATTGAGATACAGTCATTGCTGCTTATCCCCACCCTATCCCCAATGCTTGGCATGTCCTGCTGGTCCTGATAGTAGAGATGCAGCCATAAAGGCATGGCAAACTTGTTTTTCCCATTCCAATCCTAAACCTAAGCCTATGCTGCATACTGTACCCACTTACCTGAGAGTAAGTCCTGTAAAACACAGAGTTTCTTCTGAATGGAAATGTATACCGTTGTACTGTGAATTCTTACTGGCTAAAAACACTGATAGGCAGGAGCAGCCATCATGACTCATTTTACAGAAATTACATAGATTGATACCTACACATTTTGCTTAATAACTTTATTTCTAAGAGCGTTAGAGACTTACTTTCTTTATTATTATTAAATGAAAGCTCAGAGTCTGGGGCCCCTGTCTGACGCCAGAGAAGGCTTCATGAGTGCCAGGTTGGTAGTCTCCTGGTGCAGAGGGTAGTGGCTGCATCTATGGGATTGCTAACTGTTCATTTCAGTGGGTTCCTAGTGGCACCCTGGCCAGCCTAGGCCATCACCCTCTACCCCCCAAAGTTCTCTTCCTTTTAAAAGCAGTTGCTGATGAAATCTATTTCCTTAGGGGGGAAAACAGAACCCCTTCTACCTGATCTCTGAAATTGAATGTAATGTTAATTGGAGAGAGAATAGGACCTTAAACATCAATAAATTTTGTCCCTACTTTATTAAAGTATGCTCACTAGGGGAAAACCCCATACTTATTTTCTAGCATGCTGTGCTCTTGTAGTGGAGTGGTAGGGGAGAAAATGCACCTCATTTCTGACAGCTGCAAATGGTCAGGTAAGAAGACCTTATATTACAGCTCCCCTTTCTGCCTCTAGAATTTGGTAAAAACAGAGATGAAGTACCAGATGGGAATTATGCAAACGAGGCATGCTAATTTAGCACACCTTATTTGCATGATTAGCACAGCTGTTTTGCATAATATGCAAATTCTTATTCTGGCTTTAGGGGAGTTGGGATGTGACAGCCATATTCTCACAGCAGCAAGGAGGGGAGAGCAAGAGCAGGGAAAGAATTCTGATTAAAGAGTTGTTCTTGTTCGTGCTGCAGAGCTGGAGAAAGAACAGGACTCAGTTGGCTGTGGTCAGTTACAAACATAGGATTATATGCAGTGTTAGATATACTCAAAGTAGACTCATTCATATTAGTGTACATGATTAACTTAGGTCCATTAATTTCAATAGATCTATTCTGAGTGGAATTCAACTGGATACAACTAGTGTCTTCCCAGTGTGAGTGCTTGACAGTGCAGAAAGCATACTGCTAAGTAACACTATTCATGTCATTTTCTCTCATGTTTTTTTCTTCTTCAAACCATGTGATGAAAGGAGTGGGGACTAAATAGCTATTTCAAAAAAGTTTCATTTAGAATTCAAGAGACTTCACAGCTTCTAAAATTCAAATAATGGAATAGATACAATCATATGCTAGAATACAGTGCAGATTTACAAGAATAACACAGAGCTGATTCATTTTTGTGCTTTAAAATTAGGCTAGGTATATATGCAGATTTAAACTATGTGAATTTAGTCCATAGCACAGACAGATGTCTGAAGTCTTGTTAATCCCAGTTCAGTTCTCTGTGAAGCTTGCGTCTCAATGAAACTGGGAAGTCAGTGAGTTTGTGCTCTTGATTTTTAGGGGTGGAGGTGGGGATCCCAGTGAGCTCTATGGCCACTTAGGTAATAAAAGACAGGTGACTAAAATTGTTTACTCAAGGACATTTCACAGGTTATGCAGAGGCAAACGCAGGTTTACTGTTGAAGATTGCCTAAAACAGCAGTGGGAAACGAATGGCCCTCCAGATGTCATTTGACTACAACTTATTATTCCTGATCAGTGGCTATGTGGGCTGGGGCTGATGGGAGCTGGAATCCAACAGCATCTAGAGATCCCCCCTCTAGTTTAGAGGGAGTGGCTGCCAGTCATGGCTGCCAGTCATGACTCCCTGATGAGTGTACCTGTATGATAGACATGTAGTTCCTACATTCACGTTTTATATCAAAACATGTTAGCTACATGCCCTAAAAATGTAGTGGGTGAAATAGTAAGATTTCCTGTCCCACTTTAAGAGAGTCTACTGAAATTTGGTTTACGAATTACATAATTGCAACTGAAATTATGTATAATTCTATATTCTGATTGTGAATTGTTTTTGTTTGTTTGTTCTGAAATTGCTGTTTTCTTTTGATTGTGTTAAATGTTATTTTGGACAAGTAAGCACTGATTTGCATGGGGCTTGTGCTCTTGGTCATTGTGCGCATATGTGAAATCGCTTGCAGTTGAAACACCCTGCTCTGCCCATTTTGTGACATTTTTTTATTACGTCTCCAGGTCACTTTAGGGTTTGGCGCTTTGCGGGATCACGTACAAACCACTTGCACCTAAAACAGGTGTTGCCTGCATTTTGTTTTTATTGTGAGTTGCCTCCAGAGCCTTGTGGGGTAGAAGAGCAGGTTTTAAAAAATTTTTTACTGTAGTTTAGCAGTCTAATCTGAGGTAATCTCTAAAAATATTAATTAATCACCTGTTTTGAAGGGCGAGTTTACATAACCTATATGTTAATTATTTCCTTTATAACCTACCTTTTGAGCTCAGAACCTGGATCTCCCCAGTCCTAGACAAGCCTTCTAACCACTATGCTACACTGACTTCAATATATCCTGGTGTCTTTCAGAGAGTGGTTGCCAAATTTAATAGCAGATATCTGTGGCTATAGCTTTTATGTATGTTTTGGTCAGAAAAATAGGAATAAACATCGCTGTACTTTTTACATTTTTGCTTCCAGCAGAGCAGTCTACTAGGATTGTGCCTACTTCTGGCCACAGTGAGAATCCTTCTCTAACAAATTTATTCCTCTAGAAGAAGAGACTCTCTAGGTACCCAGTCTGAACAGGGTAGGGTCCCAACTTTTTGAAATATTAATACACCAACTTGAATGTGCAAACTTAGGAACCAAGAAAAGACAGAGAAGGTGACAAAGACAGCCCTTTTTGTACCATTCATAATCCCCCATCAATCAGTGAAAAGAGAGGACATCTTACTGAGTAGTTGCCTAAACTCTTCTACATCTATCAGGACAGAAATTTTGCAGATAAAGCAAAATTTCCATTTCTCCCTTTGCCCACAAGGCAGTCAGGAACAGTTCAAGAGCAGCTCTATCGCACTTTAGGAACAAAAAATCCAGTCTTTCAGGATATTCTGCATAACACTACTCAAATTGTGGGGTTTGTAGGTGACCCAGTTTGGAACAAACCCCCCCCCAACGTATTTGCATACACACACAGGTCTGGGAGCCTCAATGGTGCCGCTCTGGAGGCTTCATCCCGGGCAAAACACCTGGGTTAGCATGCCCCCCGCCCTGGTAGCTCTGCAAAAGAGCCAAATGTAAATGTAAACAACAGCATTCAGTGTGGATAACTTTCTTGGAATGATAGATATGAGAAAGAAAAAAGGCAGAGATCAAAGCATGGCTATTAAGTTTTCCAAGATTATGGATTAAGGGTCTGTTGCAAACTATTGCACAAGAGTTGTATTAGTTTCCTGGATTAAGGCTATGATAGGAAAACCCAGGCATTGACAGACAATGAGATCCCTTGAAGCCCTTGCAAAATTGAGTTCAAAAATTACAAAAACAGTGGGGAGCAGATATCTAGCAATAAATGAAGGCTTCAAGCAAAAATTGACCCAAACAGAACCATACTTCTCGTTTTGGATTCCTTTTAAAGTTATTGTTAAGCCATGGAGAGTTTTCCCTAAGTCAATAGAGGGGAAGGTCACTGTGGAACATAGTGGAATTTTCATTTTCCCACTATGGGTGGTCAGTGATAAAGTGCAGGGGAAGTGCAAAAGGAGTCTTGTCTGCAACCTTTTAGCTTGGGGGTTCCTAGTGCTAATGGGTGCTAATGCATTTAATTTATCCCAGGAGGATGCTCAGTGCTTCCTGTATAGTTCTTTCCCCCTTCAGTACCCTAGGAAGTCAATTACTAGGTGTGCTGCAAAGCTTAATTAAATTGGAACTGGGCAGAGAGCAGGGTGTATATACATTCCATAGACCCCCACACCTACTGAATATAGGGTGGAATGCGTAGGTAGTCTGTGTTAACATGACTAGTCCTGTGCTAGATCACTTTTCTAGCAATATAGAGACGTTTGAACCAATAATCTTGGGAGACACTCAGAATGGAGGAATGTACTTACATAGGAACAATATTCAATCTACTTGTCTCTTTTCAAAAGGTGTGGCAAATATTTGAAAGATAGCTGACATGTCCAAATTAATTGAGACATGTATTTTTTAAATGTATTTTTATTAAAGATTTTCTTGATTTACAAAGGTATGTGCAATGTCTCTCTCGTAATTTTTTTCCATGTAACATTTTTTTAAAAAATACAAACAAATCGGTTTCATTTGTTGAGACATTAGGAAGAATAGGGGGAAAGAGGGGGGGGGGAGATGAGTGGGGTTGGGGAGGTGGTGATGTTTCTAGTTTACTTAATATATGTGGGGTTTTGTGTCAGGAGCCATGCATTTTTTGAGTTTGCAAATAAATCAGAGACTTTTGAAGTAAACTGTTTCCTCCTTACAGAATTTATAAAATAAATTAGCCGTGAATAGGTACAAGGATTCATCTTTGATTTGATACTATTTGTAATTATACCCCTGATATTTTGTATATTTATTTTTTACATGTTTAAAATAAAAAAATGACATGGTAAGCCACCCTAGTTTGAAGTTATGACATGGATAATGAGAGGTGATGGCTAGTTGACAATTTATAAATGTTTAGGGTAAAAGCTAGAGGTGCCTTGTATGAGCATCATGTACTTCTGCTCATGCAACAGAACTTCACCATCTCCTCCAAGAAGGCCTTCTTGTCGGTAGCGCCCTCCTATATCAGATGTCAAGGCAATAAAGAATTACACAACTTTTAGAAGACATCTGAAGGCAGCCCTGTATTGGGAACGTTTGACGTTTTATTATGTTTTTATATTCTGCTGGAAGGGGAACCCACCCAGATGAACAGGGCATTACTAATAAAATTACCACTACTACTACTACTACTACCCCACATTCCTCCAAATGCCACCTCTACCCCAACTCCACCCTGCCCTTCCCCAATTTCTCTTTTCTCTCCCCCATACCAGAGCATAAAAACTCTCTCACTCTCTCACACACACACAGAGAGAGACCCTTCTCCCCACTCCCACAAATCATTTACTACAGACATGAGTCTTCTCCATTTTCTTCCTGCCTCTCGCCCCTGCCTTTGAGAAACAGCCAGTGAAAGCGAAGAGATGATGGACTAGGACAAATACAGTATAAAGAGATACCAGGTCAGTTATACACCTCAGTTTACATACCATAGCTGTGGGTAAGCAAATGGTACAGACTACATGTAATGTGTAAAACTAAATAAATTACATTTTATTTTAAAATAACACTATGAACTAATGGTGATGTTAGCTTGTATGGTAACTGTATATTGAATTATACTTACTTACTTACTGTTCCTTTAACTCAAAATGATTACACAATAAAGTACTCTTTTTTAAAGAAGATACAGTACTTTGAGTTATTCCATCCCCCCCCCCCGGTATTTAAACCTAAATTTTCCTAAAGGACTCATACCCAGTTTGCACTCATCAACTAGACCCTTTTCACTGCCTATGCCCTTTTGCCTCTGGAGTCTCTCAAGCTTGAGTTCTGCTGAAGTCTTTGCCTAGGTATAGCAACTTCTCTTACTTCAGGCACTCATCAACCCCACTGACTCTTGCCTTCAGAGTTCTTCAGCTCTTGGTTTGTCCCAGGTATCCCAGAACCTCTAAGCCTCGGTGTCCTCCACTTGGCTGCAGCGTCTTCTCAGCTGCTTCTTCAATCTTCTGTTGCCGTCTTCTGCTGCTTCTCTTCCACTCTCAAGGCACACTATTGGCTGGAGACTTCCCATTTATGTCCAAACAGGGTCTCCCTCCCACCAGTCATTTCAAATTTGGGTGAAATTCACCTCCTTCATCATACCACAACTCTGGTTCAGCGGGTTGAGACAGAATGTCCACTTACTAAACCAGTTAGAACTTGCAAATTTTCAGTCCACAGTGTCTGTCTATAAAAACAGAAACCTCAGTCTCAGAGCTCTTATCTGCCACAAAGTAAAGTAGCAGTTAACTGAACATTGCAGCCACCTGCAGGCTCCCTCTGAGACTTTGTGTTTGTCACAGCTCACAGCAGTAAATCAAGATAGTTATAGCCGATTAACCCTTTACATTCAACAGTGTGAATTCCCTTATACATTCCTTTGACACAAAACATTACCTAAGAATAAAAAGTGATTTCTTCACATGGATTCTCCCCCCCCTTTTTTTTTTACGCAAAGACTGTTTACTTATGAGTTCAAAAAAAGAATAGAATTGCCCGAGATTGAGAAGGTAGACATCTTTGAGTAGGTGGTTTAACTGGGAAGTAGATTTCTGCCAGATTTGGTCTGATGAAGAAATATGAGAGCAACAATAAGGGGAGCTTCAGAAATGGCATTTACTTGCTCATTTTTATGAACTATATAGGGAAGCATGAAGATGGCTGAAACTGTATGCTAGGTGTGCATGTGTCTGTGTACTATTAGAAAAGTACAATGTTTGAAGTGGTACTGAATTGCTAAGAAGCAGTTGCATCACAAGTTCTGTATCTATTGTGGGCTTGTGTCAGTGAAGCCTCTGGCTTCGGTTAGCAGAATAGTTGTGGGGAAACAGAAAATATATCATTGTTCCAATTGGAACAAAGCTGAAGAAAGTGAAAGTTGTCATTTTGACTAAAGCAAAATTTTCACAAAAATACTTGAGATCGGGAAAGGAGCAAACCAGGAGTGGTCCAATACCAAACTCCTGAAGATTTTTCTAGAAACAGGAAGTCAAAATATTGGCAAACTGAAAATCCAAATCACACATTTCAAATTTAAAAATTGGTCTCACACATCCTTGTTCATCTGAAGAGCTGCAGGGGCTCAATGGCTTAATTGTTCAAGAGTTATCTTAGCTTATGACAGGAATGCAAGATGATGTTGCCTCCCCTCTACCAATATATGTTTGTGTTGTCTAACACCTGCAAGTTCATTAGAATGGCACCCAGGTATTATGAAACATGGAAGTTTTATAGATTGTGTTTTAAGTTTTTGTTTATGCTGAACTTGTTGAAGCTAGGCTGATCTGTACGGTTGGTGAACAGGACATACTGGTAGTAGTTACATAGCTATGTCATTACAAATGATACAGGAATGGCACAACCTAATGGTTATGTATTAGAACTTTAAAGGGCTAGGTAAAGGTAAAGGGACCCCTGACCATTAGGTCCAGTCGTGACCCGTGTCCTCAAAGGGCTAGGAGACCAGCTCAAATGCAGTACTGTATTGGATTATTTGTGTGTGTGGGGGGGGGGTTGTTTCACAGCTTAATATCTGCTGGGAAGAACATACAAGGAGGCCAAAGCTTTAGTACAGTGCACATTTGCCATTTTGATAAAGAAACATGCGTTGAGGATGGTTTAAGAATGCTGTACTGCAGGTCCTCTGATTTTGCCTCTTTCATTTTTTGGCCCATCATTCCTCATACTTTATGGTTTATTATGTCTTGCCTACCAAACCCCAGGCTAGCACAGTAGTGCTAGATGTTATAGGACCCTGGAAAATATCAGACCACACTCCTGTGCTGTTGCAGTTCCAAGAACATCTGCTTCTGATTTATTCAAATCTCTATAAGTTCAATACTTCCCTTTTGACCAAAGTTCATGAATAACAGCCACAAGCCTTTCAGTAATATTTTGTCATGAAAGACTATAGGAAATATATGGACAGTAAAATACAGATGAATAAGGTTAAACAGCAATAGCCAGTTTTAAAGCCCACAAATCTCCAGGATCTGATGGTCTCTGAAGTGATTGGTGTTTTTTTAAAAGATTCAAGAACAACATATTATACAAAATCCCTTATTCCTGGTTCTATTTGTGGATTATTGTAATTCCAGAACTACAGAAGGATTTGAATGATGTTCCTTCATAACTTCAGCTTTTTATTTAGAAACTTGACTGCAAAATATTTACTGCAATTAATGGCAACTCATCTCAATAATATTATTTCAAACTCAGACCAGGTAAGATTTATAAAAGAGAGATAAATATCATATCCAATCAAGGAAAGTATAGATTGAATAATACATAGTAGATGTCCAGAACCCCCTTGTGTATTTTTGCTTTGGATACATAGAAAGCATTTGATTGTGTTGAATGGCTTTTCTTGTGTGAGTGTTTAGAAGTTTCGAATGGGTGCCCTTTTCTCTCAAGTCATTGCACTTTATACAGCCTTCTCTGTGGTGGTGCCTATTAATCACTTCAGCTCAGAACTATACAAAATCTCCAGGATTACAAAGGAATCTCTATCACCCTTGTTTGTTTGTTTTTGACCCTCAAACCATTATCTCAAAAAGTTGAACTTTAATTTTGTTACCAGGAAAGTTCAAGGAGATTAAAACCTGGATGACCCCTCCCGCTCCTCAAAAAGCAACTCTTCTCAAAGGCTATATAACTTGTTAGAAGAAAATTTTATGATAGGTCTTGTTGGCCTCAAATCTATAAATGAGAAATCACTGAAAAGAATAAACAATCTGCAACGAAACACAAAGAACACTATAAACCAATCTACAGTAATGTAAGATATTCTTAAATTGTTCCAATAGTAGTATGGTGGTACCTCGGGTTACATACGCTTCAGGTTACAGACTCCGCTAACCCAGAAATAGTACCTTGGGTTAAGAACTTTGCTTCAGGATGAGAATAGAAATCGTGCAGCAGAGGTGCGGCAGCAGTGGGAGGCCCCATTAGCTAAAGTGATGCTTCAGGTTAATAACAGTTTCAGGTTAAGAACGGACCTCCAGAACAAATTAAGTACATAACCAGCAGTACCACTGAAGTAGTACCTGGATCGTCTTGTAAGGATGTTGTAAAGCAGGTCAGCGGACTGCTGACGAGGATGTCAGATATGGTGACAATGTGCATCGGGGAAGCACTTTGGGATGGTGTTTTAGAGATTGAAACCAGTGCTTTTGGGTGGAGGGTGTACTCAAGGGTACACAGTACTGGCACCTTTCCTCCCTCAAATGTTAAAAGTGTGGCACTTACTGTAACAACTTCATACCAGTACCTTATATATTAGTTCTCGAATCTACCAACATGAGTTTGACCAAACTGCAGGAGGCAATGGAAGAAGGGAGTGCCTGGCTTGCTCTTGTCCATGAGGTCATGAAGAGTCGGACACGACTGAACAACAAATACACACACACACACATAAGTGCACTGATTAAAACTATCAAGTATTGGGTGGTTAAGTATTGGGTGGTTTAAGTTTTAATTGATTAAATATGCATATGAATTAAGCATTTTGAAGAAGGCAACCAAACATACATGTAGCAGCAAGCACCATTTTGAAAGATGCCTTCTTGTATCGAGAAGAGAGTTGATGTCTCTCCTAAAGTGGTGACAGGCATCCATAGCTTTTCTCTGTTACTTGTGCTTAAACTATGTGGTATTTAATCAATTAAATATCCTCTTTTCAGTTAAAGTGGCCCATGTAATGAACAGAATCCTGCAAACCGTGTAGAAAGCTGAGTGTATTTTGTAGGTCTTGCAAATTGTGAACTAGAAAGCCACAGGATTTTTTGAGTCTAGACTTTGACAGGTCTGCTATATCACCTCTGAGTATTCTGCTGGCTATGACTTTTGCTATCTCTCTGGCATTGTGACTTGAAAATTGTAATGGGCGATAAGGATCAAGAAAATATTGGGTTTTTGCTGGATTCAAGCTAGCAGACAATTCTTTTTCTGTTGCCTTCTAGTTAAAATGAATTTTAGAATCTATGAAATTCAACTGTTACAACTTCCTTTCTAGATGCAATGATTTTTCACTATGGATGAGAAAACATTTAATTTTTTTTTTTTAAAGGGACTTTCCTTCACACCAGTAGCCACTAAGTACCAACAATCAACAGCTCTTTTGATTTCTGAAGAGCAACTAGATTATGCAATGTGTAACATTCCAGTCCCTTGTTCTGCTTTTGAATGATCCATGCTTTTTAAAAATTGCAGCAGATAGCTTTAGAGGAGTTTATTTCATCATTTTGTTGGGCCCTTTTGTGGTGGAGAAGTCTTCACATGACCATTCATTTCCCTTCTGACATTTACTTTCTAATCACAGAGTCTTAAATTACTCTTATACAATCTTTGTACAAGAGTTTCTGAGTAGCCCTGATGATTCAAGAAGTACAGTTGCAAAATAAAGTTTACTATAAAGACTGTTTATTTAGGAAGACTGTTTATTTAGAAATACAATAATAAATAAGTCAGACTATTTATTTAGGAATTAATGTTATGTACATATACAGATACAGATACATATAAATTAGGAGCCAGCAGTTCTAGATAATAGCAACTTTATTAGAGGTATAGGGAGTGAGAATGGTCAAATATTACTTGTTACATCTACCAGTGTTGGACTACCTTTGCAAAACAGCAAACATGAATTGCTTCCTATATGCTGCCTAAAGTTATGTGGCTTCTCCTTGTACACAATTATGTGTGAGAGACTGTTAAATTATAGCATAACACATTTGGAAAAGATCACATAAATGTGCAAGTAGTAGTTAAGACAGGTTTGTGTTCAGCTCCTACCTTGCTAATTGTTTTCTTGGGATTATTTGGATTCTGTAGAAAGCTTTTCCAAATCTCCTTTATTACTGAAGTCATTGTTGCCAGCAGGAATAAGATTAAAGGTGCTTAAGTCTGTAGAGTTGTTTCTAATTTGTATATGTCATTTCAGTGGCATTTTAACAGAATTTTGTCTTGCCTCTTTCCCCTCCCTACTTCCCCATGGTACTGTGCTCAAGTTAGGTCTGAGAAGCAAAGCTATTGGAAGAAATTTCATTTTGTTCCCTAATTATTATGCTGGCACTTGGGAGATAATTTTTCCCTTCATGCACTGCCAATTAATATGCAAATGAGCTGATAAATATTTATATCATGATTTAAATTATGCAGGGAGCGCTTTCAGTGTACTCTGCAAATGAATTGTTCATGGACTTCAAAGTGCTGGCTGCTGTGCTTAACGAGGGGAGATTTGCATAAGGCCCTAATCAGGCGCATACTGATTAAGCTTCATTATGGAAACTGCCAGCTGCAATCTTTGTTTCTATTTTATTAAAAAAAGGGGAACTTTTCATGCTTCAGTCGCCTTGACAATGTCAGACACAGCTAGTAGGAGAGACTAAAACTCTACAGAGCAACTGAAGTTTCTCTGTTCAGTTGAAGATTGCTATGGTGTAACTGAAGTTGTATTTCCTATCCCCACCCCTCCCTTTCTTCTGTTAAAAGTAGTAGTGTAGTTTTTTTATTTTAGAATCCCCCCCCCCTTTGCTTGGACTATCTGAATCTGCAGAGGACTGCACAGCAATGCTGGACTGCAGCGACTACATTCTAGGTGGGTACCAGTTCAACTGACTCTTGCAAGCGTGTAATATGGAAATAGTGGTTGTTGGATTGACTATGCAGTGGCTTAATCGCATATGCAAGACTAAGGGAGGCATTTATTTGAAAGGCTGAGGACTACCAGAGATGTGGTGGCAAGTGCCTCCTCCGTTCTTTTTTTTTTTTTTTTCTGTGTTCAGGAAAATCTTGTTCTTTATTTTTGGATAGAATGGGGTTGCTCTTCAGTTTCAGTGTCGTTTAATGCAGAAGCTTCTGATATTTCAGTCTTAAAAAGCATTTGATTTTGGAAAGAAATAGGAACTTCATTTCATGTATCTGTTTATGTAAAACTGCATAGGGGTGAGAGTCTTCTGCCATAACTTCCTGGCCTGACCAGATCATTCTAAGTTTGGGTATATTTGTGTGGGTGTAGGATATAAAGCCACACTGTTCAGTGTTTAATAGGAAGCAAGCAGTGCTAATACCACTGCTGATACCGTTACAAGAAGTGATGCATATGGCTACTAGTGTTCTGGCAGTTGAAAAATATGCTTTTAAATTAAGGTATAGGCTTCATTCAAAAACATATTTTGCAAATATGTTTTTAAGGTTTTGCAAATTTTATCCTTTATCTTCAGGCCTTAGAATTATAAAAATCATAATCTAAGGATTTAGACTACGCTTACCTTAGAAATGTAAAATTTAATGTGATTTTTGCTTCAAGATACACAGCTTTTCCCTTCATATATGCCGTTTTTAACAATGCTGTATGGAGGAATCCTAGCAAATGACACCTTCATCTTAGTGTGAAGAACAGTAGCTGAATTTAAAGGGTTTATCAATTCTAAGAAAACCACCCTCCCCCTATATATTTTGAAAAGCTGATAATTTTATTGCTGACTGGCCTTGACATCTGTTAAAATGCTAGTAAGAATGTATCTAGATTCTAGAAACTCATCAGGATGTGACCTCAGCACTGCACCTGGTGCTTTCAATCTATGCTTCAGTTTGCTGTGTGTACTTTAGATTATGGCAGTGTTTTAGTGTCATTGTTACAAATTAAGCCTTATGCTGCTTGTGAAAGAAAGGAGGAGGAAATGGCAGTCTCTATAAGAATTATAGAGAAAATTTATTTGAACATCCACTAGCCAAATTAACTTGTAGATAGTTGATTTTGCCTATTTCATCACTAATCCATTCCTTGTGTTTTTGTGTGTGTGGTGCAAATCACTGAAATTAATTTACTGGATCAGATCATGTTCCAGCTAATCTAGCATTTTGTTCTTAGCAATTGTCAACCACATGTGTTTGGATGTTGACAAGCAGATCATCAGAGTAATAGCCTCTTCTGATGCTTGTCCTTAGCACATGACATTCACAGGTTTACTGCCTCTGTCATGGAGGTTCAGTTTCACTGTTGTGACTAATAGCAATTCATGAGTCTGTCTTCCATGAATTTGTATAGTTCCTCTTCATATCATCTTAAACTAAAGGTTGCCGTTATATCTTGTGGTTGTTAAAAACTCTTGACAGACTGACATATTACACGCTGGCTAGGACCGATGGGATCTGTAGTCCAAAACATCTGGATGGCAAGCAGGTTGGGAAGGCTGCCCTAGGCAATGGGATGAAATGTTTATCTTGTTTTGAAGCATGATTGGCATATTTAACAATACCCTCTTTAATGATACAACAAAAGATGCATTAAATTTATTTTGCTTCCAAATATGAACCCGTGGAGTATAACCCTTCTGTGGTCGCAACAGGGATAGCTCAAGTCAATAAATCAGACTTTTAATCTCATGGTTCTGGGTTCGAGTCCCACATTGGCAAAAGATTCCAGCACTGGAGGAGGTTGGACTAGATGACCCTCATGGTCCCTTCCAGCTCTACAATTCTATGAACTTCTGACTATCCCTTACATATATCCAACATCTTTTAACTTACAAAGGCTCCAGTATAGCCTTGTGAAACCAGCTCATTATTGCTGCTGTTTTTAAACATAGTATACTGTTGTTATGTACCAATGCTTATTATGTACCATTTCTTAGCAGAGAGATATGGAAGAAAGCATTTTTGAAAGATGCCAAATGGACTCTAAAAAGAAATTGTACTGTGTGCTGTGGCACTGCAGAGGTTTTTAGCCTTCATATTTATAATGCAAGTATTTTCACTAAGAGTTGATGGCACATATGTACTCAATTTTTAAAAAAACAACTATTGATTACTTCATTACTCTTCAAGGTTGTAATCATCAAGACGCTGATATTGTATAGGAAATGGAATTAATTAGCTTCAAATTAACCTTGCTCTCCTGTTGGAGAACTGCTGTATACTGGGGAATATCCAGGGATTTGACTCCCTGTTATGCAAATAACTGCATGCATGATGCAACAGGAAAAGATTCTGCATTGTTAGTGGAGCAGTAGCTGCTGAAGTAATCTTTCCTACCTGCCTACTATTTCTGAGGCTTGACTGGTGCAAATGTCTTTAAGAAATAGGATATGACAAATGGATTTCTTTTGCAGCACTTCTTAATAATACTTTCCCATCTCTACTGTTACCCTAACCTCTGGCATATGTTTTAACTCTAGCATTAGCTAAATTGTAAAGAATGCAATAATGCATTCTTCACTGTCAAATTCCATTGTTAAATGCTTTTCTGTAAACATCAGTGATTTAGTTTCTACAGGTGAAATCTGACAATCGTAAATGTTGAAGGGGGTTCTTTCTGCTATTGCTAATTATGAGCAGAGCTGGGGAAATCCTAGATTGCTTGTTACATGGGGGAATATCTAAAAATTTTAAGTACTTTCTTGCCTGGATTATGGCTATGGTGTGTTTAGAAAAGGCAACAAATTATTTTGACTATATTAATTTAGTCAGGTTTCTGGTGCTTAACTTTCTTTCCTCTTCTTTCGCTTTTCTCTTCTAGTCCAGTCTTCTCTGGATCTGGTCGTTGCTCACAATTTTATTCTATTTTTGGGCATATTGGTTTGCTCATTCCCATGATCTGTTGCCATCTGCCATAATATATGTATTCATCTGTCTCACCACCTTTGTATTTTTGGATCTGCCAGCCTTGCTAGTGAATATTTGCTGTAGTTCTAATGTAATACCCCGTCTCCTTGTTTCTATCAATGACTGTTCTTTTAATATGGCAACTTAAATAGATTTTTTCTATAACTAGCTACTATTTAACTCGAGTTCCTTCAGTAGCCTTTTAGAAAAGTCTGGGAGAAGGTTCAAACCAGTTTAAGGTTGTGTGGTGTGAGATTTGTCATCCATTTTGATGTGAATAGTTAACTAGTGCACCAAAACTGGGAGCCATTACCTTTGTGAAAATTCATGATGTGAAAAAACCCACATAAACTGAGTCACAATCCAAGTGAGCATCCAAATACAGTGGTTATTCCTCTGCATTACTTTCAACAGGATGTGTATATCAGTGTGATGGCATCTTTCACAACTGTGATGCCCTCTTTTTCATGCCTAACCCCCACCCCACCCCCAAATCACTCAGCAAGAGGTCAGGTGAACAATGGTTGTGAACAGGCACAGAAAATAGCTGCAAAAGAAAGGAAGGTAGTCCTTTTCATGAAACCCCCCCCCCCCCCGAAAAGGTAACTTTTACAACAAAAAATGAATTTTACAAAAATTAATTACAGTGTTCCAAGGGAGAAAATTGGTTGAACATGTTGTGTCCTATTTTTACAAAATATTCAACAAGAGTCCACATGGGTTGTAGTAATTAAAAACTCAGAGGCTTATCCCAGTTGGAGAAGACCAAGAGTGGGTGGTATTCTGTAATGAGAATAAATCTGTTGGCATCAGCAATGGTTTTTTTTTCCAGCACCATACTAACAAGCATCAGTTTAGTTGCAAAAGGAGTTTGATACGACTATAACCAAAAGCACAGTGAATGATAGGACTAGGACCTGTCAAAATTGTTCTCAGTGGTTTAGATTATTTTGGCTGTTTATTATCAGCAGCCTTTCATCCCCCAGCCCCCATTTTTAAATCCTGTTTCAGAAGTCAGATAAGTTGCGTCTCTCCTTTTGCCAGAACTACGTCTTGTAAAGAGTTTATTGCTATTACATTGCCTTTGTATTGCCATTGCACAATAGCATCACCATGCTGTTCCTGGTCTGATACAATGAATTATATATACCCTGAACACCATCATGCACCATCATATTCAGTTTAGCATAGTGATGTAATCACATAGTGGTAGCATGGAAGTCTCATGGCAACATGCCTGTGTACTGTTTAGAAAAGGATCTAGCAGCACCACTGGAAACACCTAAAGGGTGGGTGAGGAGAGGCAGTTCAGAGGTCTAAGCAGAACTTTGGGAAATTGTATAAGAATTCAGACAAAAATTATTGTAATAATCCAAATGAAATTTTAATACAATCCTTCAGGTTTGGACACTATTTTTTCTAAATGTAGCAAACATAATTGGTCTGTTTTTATGAAGCACCTCAAGTACGCCTTTTTCAATTAGCCTTTTGACTATCCAATATATAGTATTTTACAGTGATACATTGCTATGTCCTAATTTCCTTTTGACATTTCAGGGTCCATACCCATCAGTTGAGTTTGGTCATTTTATAGTGCCTCCTGTTCACCAATATAAAATGTCCTGTTTTGTGCTGTAAAGAGGACGGTGTGAGTAGGATTTTTAAAACCATATTTTCTGTTGCTTCTAATGCAGACTCAAGAATGAACACTCCGTCAGAAACCAGTAAACCTGTAAAAATGGAGAGTGGTGATGGGGACACAGGTAAGAATAAAATAATGGTGTGATTTCCTAATGAATTCATGGATTTGGAAGGGACAATTTTATTCTGGTCTGGTTTTATAATACATTGAAGAATGGTGTTACAGTAACCTAACCCGTGTATATTCAGAAATAAGTCCTATTGAATTCACTGGGTCTTACTCCCGGGTAAGTTGGGTTAGGGTTGCATCCTTAGCAGTGTTTTCTAAGTATATGAAACAGCACTTACGTCTTAGTTCTTTACTTAGTGTTTGTTTTGTATGGGACCTATACATTGGTACTGTGTAAATGTGGACTAGTAATTATCATAGATATTGTGTCCTGGAGCCTCCAAGCAAAGAGCTGGCCTTGGCAGTTCCCCTTTTCATATTCTTTCTTATCAAATCCCCATCTCTGAATTTTCTTCTTGCACTAGAGAGACTGTTCTGTCTAGGAAGCAGTCAGCATTCTGTGACACTGGTTAGCCACTTCCTGGCACTTTTGTGTTGCTGATAGGGATGAAAACACCACTATCTATGGAGTAGAAGCTGGGTACAAGGAGCTACTGATCTGCTGTGACTTAAGGGCTAGATATTCCCAGTATCTTTTTTCCTAGTACAGCTACCAGGTACTCATCCTGGTGTATCTGTGTTAGAGCTCCTAATGTTTTATTTTCCTTATGGCTTCTTGATTGGCCCTTTCTTCAATATTGTAGTTGTCACAGCTCATTCATTAAGCAGGATACCTTCGTCTTCTTCCCTGGGGATCATGTAACCTTCTAAATATGAATAAATATACCCTGCCTCTTGACCCTAAATGAATTCAAGATGGTGATATGAAAATTCTTTGGCTGCTTATGACCTTAACCTGTCACAGAAGTGTTTTTGCCAGTGATAGCAGTGCATCCCAAAAATGTTTGTTGAAGACATTGGTGTCCTTTGAAATATAAAATGATTAGCTTTTACAGAAACTGACACAGTATTGAGGTGTTGTGATATGAGTTCATAAAGGGTAATATCTACTTTCTGCAATTTCCATCCATTTGGATGGGGCCCTAATTTTGTGTGCACATCTGTTACCATCGTTGAGTTTGCAGAGCCATCTGTTCTTGTATGTCCTCTCCATGCTTCCAGTTCTTTCTCACATTGTAACTGTGTCCCCTATTTCCGTTGAGCATACGGCACACCATTTTTCTTTGGATGACAGCCACTTTCTCATTTCATAGTAATTCCATTCCAATGTGGTTTTTGCATTTTTAATCTTTTTGTACCAATACAGGCTAGATAAGAAATATACTTTATTTTTATTTCATTAAATTTATGCACCACTTGATTGTAAAAAAAACCTGAAAGCAGTTTACAAGAAGATATAAGTATTAGTCAATCTCTTTATGATACATTTGGAAGCAGGCTTTGCAGGTAGTTGGTTCATTGAGAAAACGTTATCCATTTATAAATGAGTTTGCAGTAATTTTGTCTGTAGTTAACAACTGTGGTACTCCTTCATCTATTATCATAAACATTATTTTTCAATATTCACATCGTGAATAAAATGAACAAGAAGCCATGATTCCAGGAAAGCAGGCTCCCACCTCATGCTAACCTGTTTGCTCACAAATATGTCTCACAATATTCTGTTGGACTTTCTTCCTGTGTGTTAGGATTACAATTTAAACATATTTATGATGAGGCCATTGGTGTGGCAGAAATACTTTTAACTGCAAGAGTGATTGAATTGGGAAATAAATGTTGATTGTTTGGAACAGATTTCCTGAAACGCGCCACCATCACCACCACCACTGGTTAGGAGAAAATTTGGTGAACATTTTTCTGGAATGATTTTAATTCAAGCAAATTGTAGTTTTGAATTCAATCTACTAATGCTCTCCTGGTTTGAGCTTCTTTTAAGTATATGCTTAAGGCAAACAAATGTACATTGGTATTTCTGCTTTTGTTATCTTGAAATATTTTGAGATTGGTTTGAGATTACAAATTGAACCTTCCCACTGGCCAGGTTAGCAATTTTATAAATATTGTGGAGAAAAGCCTTTTAAAGTATTACAAAGACTTGTAATCCATACATTCATCTGCTCCTGAATCATCCTAGGATTGGATGAACTATTGTCAACAATCACAAATGGCGTTCACTTTGCATTTGTGACATCTTTTTACATTCATTGAGAATGACATAGAAGGTGCATACCTAGACATGACCAGCCCTAAATGTGAACTACATGAATATTTACAATCTAATTCTAGAGTTATTTTAGTGTACTCGCTATAGGGGGTTCTTTTAGGGAAGAACTGTATGTCATAAGTGTCATGAGGCTGCTGTGCCTCCACCCCTCACAAGATATAGTACAACTTATGCCTTGCCCTCGTGTCATTATGATGTGTGTGATCTTTCTACGGATGTTAACTAACAATGTGGAGCAGGAACAGAAAAAATGCAGGGCAATAACCTCAGAACAAGAGAAGTTGTTGTATTTGTTATGCAAGGTAGGAGGGAGGATTCAACCTGGCACTGCTGTTTTGGCAGCAGCCAATTTCTCCCTTGGTGCAGCTGCCTCTGCTCTATTACAGATTATATATTTACTTCTGAAGCATTCAGTGCAGGGATGAGGAGGGGGGCCCTTCAGCTAGAGGATTGCATTCTGTTGTAGGCAGCCTTCTAGGGGCTACACGCCACTGGTGGACAGAAGGCAAAAGTGAGAAGTGCCCAGATACCACTGTTACCTTTTTGCAGTAGGCTATGTCCAAACTTTACAAAGTTGGAGGTTTGCACATAAACACAGATATTTTCCATCCAGGCATGCAAAATTCACTATCGTAGATCAAGGTCACATTCCAGACAACTTGAAAGTACTTGAGGATAGTGCAAAGTAAGGATTGGGCGGGGTCATGGAATAAGAAATGTCCCAAGGGCCAGGTAGAGCCTGAGGGACAATATTTGGTCCCTGGGTCTGAAGTTCCTTGTCAGATATAGAAGCTGGAAGAGCTGGGTTTGGCTGCTGAAATCCCCCACCCCTAGTCTAGTGTAATGTAAGGCAGCCTGATTGGTCAGCAGATTATTCAGCTCTGAGAAATATATTTTCTCCTCCCTTCAGTCCTTGAAAGTATCACCACCATTGGGAACTTCCGGGTCGGCGCCATCGCCGAATGGCGGGCTCCCTCCGAGCTCCGGAGGGAGCCTGCTCGGCAGGGGCTGGGTCCTACCGCACCGGCGATGCGGGGACCCTTAAAAACCACGGCCACGGAGGCCGTGGACATGGAGACTCGGCTGGCACCGTCAGCGCCCTCTCGATTCGTGAAGGAGCCTTTTTAAAGGCTACGGATCGGGTGCCGGGGAGGAGCGTGGTGCTTTGAGTCCTCTGCTATCCCTGCCGAGCGCAGCCGCATGCCATCCGGCGGAGAGCGCTGACTTCTTCTATTGAAAATTTGGACCCAAAAGAAGAACCCGTGAGTAATTGGAATATGGACTAAAAAGAGGGATAAATTTTTAGAATTTGGAGCGAACGGGGGAGGTGGAAAAAAGGAAGTCAGCCCCCCCCCAAATTGTAGAAGAGCCAAAACAAAGGACTGGATAACTAAGATCGAGAGGAACCTTATCTTGCCGAACTAGCAACTTCGCGAGGGAAATTTATAAGATTGAGCTGGAGGAGAAAAGTGGAATTCGGATTAAAAAGCAACCCCCCCGGAATCCCTGGAGCGATTCGTGAAAATGCCTGGAGAAGAATAACGGAGGTTTTGACAGCTGTCAAAGAGCTGTCAAAACGGAAAAATGAAATTGAGACTTTGTTATGAGGACTTTGCCGGTTACATTTGTTATAAATTGGAGATAAATTGTTTCAAACAAGGATTTATAAGTTATTTGGACTGGCGGATGTGATCTGGAAGGGAACTTTGTTATTGTAATCCACCTAGAGGAGCTGAGGGACATTGCATGTGTTTTCGACGGGAAACTTGAACAGTTGGATAGAACTTTTAATCTCCTGGGAAACTGCAGAAATGGAACATTATTTTGTCTACAGAGGCCTACACTTTACTGGAAACAATGGATTAATCTGTTGAAAAATGAAAGGAACATGATGTAATGTTTTGCTCCTGAATAACAAGCCTCTGTAGAGACACTAGAAGCCTTTGGAAAAAGAACATTTCTGTGAGGGAACAGGGAAGTAAAAAGGAGGAGAGTGATTGACAAGAACAAGGAAACAACAAGAACTGGACAGAACTGGAGTGGGAACATTAGGGATATCCAGATTTGACAAGCTTATGGATATAAAATTGGAGTTTATACTCCTGGATATAAAAATCTGGATAGAAGAAATGGGCCCCCTTTGATAGACTCCTTCTATGATTGGACATCTGTAATTTAAAAAAAAGACCGGTAAAGAACCAGAGGGATGTGGGTTTAGTGAAATGTGGGTTCATCAGGAAGACATTAGAAGTGAGGGATAGGAGGAACGCAACAGGGAAAGAGGGGAGGGAAATTTGGAATCCAAAGGTTGTAAAATTATTGTTTGTTTTTATTCTATTTTCATCTGTATTATATTTGAAAGGGGGGAACTCGTGGAAGGGAATAGGTCGACCTTAGGGGATGGAAATTTGGATAAATTGAGTTATTGATGATGAGTGTATTTTGGGAATAAGAATTTGTTGAATATTATTGCTTTTTTGGAAGATTTGGAACACAAGAGGGGGTGGGGAGGGGAAGTCCTAGATATTGGAAAAAGTTTATGAATTGGATTTTATTTGTTTTAATTTGGAAAACCTTAATAAAAATTATTTTAAAAAAAAAGAAAGTATCACCACCATTGATGTTACTCGTTGAGTTGAATTGTGACTGATTCATAACTTTCTACCTGGGCTCAAATAGACTGGGCTAGTAAGAGTTAAGCTGCAAAAGGGGGGGGGGGAGAGAAAAGGTGGAAACATTGCTAAGTCTTTCCTTGAAATTAGCCGTAGAAGTATTATGGGACTAGGAAATGTTATTTCCCCTCTTTCCCTTACCTGTTTACCTGTTTTTGTCCAAACTGGTACGGACACGGCTGGAAAGTTACACAATTGTTATGCATCCTTCTTTGATTTAAAGTGCCAATTGGAGTGTGAACATAGACACAATCTCTAGGACCAGTAGCAATGCCCTGATTATAAAACTCCCTCCTTTCTCATATAAGGTTGGTGCAAACTCTGTTGAGGATTTTGCATCAGCTGAAGACTCAATTCTTCACCAAATTGTTCATTCTATCTCTATGTATTTTGCACTGATTTTAATGTAATCAATACTGGGGTGGCTTTGGCAATAAAGAACTGGTAATAGCCTGTTTTATTTAATTAAAATATTTATCTGGTAGTATTATGCGGGTTGAATTCTGCCCATGGGCCTTCAGTTACTAATCCCTAGTTCAATGGGGAAGCGAGAAGGTATACACAGGGCTTTTTTTCAGCCCAAACTGACCGGAAATCAGTTCCGGCCCCTCTCAGGTGGGCACCATTGTCATTATAAGAGAACAAGGGAGGCGTTCATGGTGAGTTGCTCTTTTTCTAGAGAAATAACACTGGGTATACTGTAATGTTGCTTTTACAGCTGTGTACTGTGTAGGAGAGATTTCAGCCAGTTTTCTAGAGCTGTTTGATATTATTTATCAAGGTTGTAAGAGCCAAGATGGTTCAATAAATTGTAGTTCTCTTCTGGTGGCCATGATGGAAGATTGGCATTATGTCAATTTAACTGCCTTTTAGGTTGCATCCACATGATTATGATTGCTGCTAGGAAAGCCTGGGACTGTATTCAACTAAATCATTGCACTAGTAATGCTTCTAGCATAACCAGAAACCCCCTCCTCCACCTGCCCCTTCCCCAGATCTTCTCTGAAGAGTCAGGAGAACCCCCAAAATGGGGTGTGTGGGAGGAAACAGTAGTTAATTCTGTCAGGTAAGCAGCAATGTCCTAATTTAAATACAATCCCAAGTAGGTTATTCTTTTTATCTCCTAAAAGCAGCAGTCATCAATGGAGCAGGAACCCCCACATCATTGGACAACCACCACACACATGGTTTCTAACTAGCAGTCTCAGAGCCTGTGGGATTCCAGAGGGGAAGACACTTTTTAGAACGTTGTGCAACACAAAGTTAGGTGAAAAGCTGTGGCTTAATACTTATTACTGGTCCTCCAGCTAGATCCAGTTCCCTGCCGCCTCTTTAGTGGGTCAAATTAAAATTCTATACCAGTGACTGATACATTAAACTTCTAGGGTGATACCCTTAGCCCATTGTTTTCAGTAAGTTTACTCTGTGTATGACTTGGTTGGCTATTACCCCAGTCTTTGTTTCCATAGAATAATTCCACAGAGTTGTACTTTCTAAATCAGGGTAATTTAAAAACTGATTATTTAGCACATTAATACCAAGCATCATTAGTATGTCCTAATTCTTTAAATCATTGCAGTTTTTTATAGGCTCTGGCCAAATGTTCCTAAGGGAAATTCCCTGCTCGTTGCTCCGATATATTGCCATATATTTGGAATGAGGAAGTGGACCTGCAACAAAATTTGTTGCATTGTTGTCTGCAGCTATTCAGCATTCCAGTTATGCCTCTTTCCAGGATACTCTGTATCTGATACCAACCACCCAATTTTCTGTTCTCCCAACATTCAGCCAGTATCCTGTGCAGTATCCTGAGCAGGGGATTTGAGTTCTCCCAAGTCTGTAAGTCGTCCTATGCATAGATGCATGAGGTCCAACACTCCGTTAATTGAGATCACTATTATAATACATTATTACAATCAGATTTTTAATTTTTAAAAATGTTATTAGTATCCTGAGTTTAAGGCATAGCAACTTACATAATATTGACTCTTCCTTTATCAAAACAAGTACAGTATGAAGCCGAATAATTCAGTGACCAGGGTTTTTTAAAATAAACATACCTGGATGTGGACAAAGTGCATGGATTGGTCAGCATGACCGCTTGTGCTCTGGACCTTTGCCCCTCTTGGCTGATAAAAACCAGCAGGGAGGGGACAGCTCGCTGGGCCAGCGAGGTGATTCTTGCCTCCCTTCGAGAGGGTGTGGTCCCTGCCGACTTGAGGGAGACAGTGGTAAAACCACTTCTCCAGAAACCCTTCCTGGATTCAGAAATTACTGGTAATTACTGGCCAGTTGCCACTACCCCTTCTTGGGCAAGGTTCTTGATCAGGTAGTCTTAGATCAGGTCCAGGCACTCTTGGAGGAAACTGATTTTCTAGCTCCATTTCAATTGGGGTTTCTGCCCAGTTTCAACACAGAAACAGCTTTGGTTGCCCTGTATGATGACCTATGTCAGGAGAGAGACTGGGAAATATGTCCTTGTTAATTATTCTAACCTCTCAGTGGCTTTAATAACATCGACCATGGTATCCTTCTGGAGCAGCTCTCTGAGTTTGGGGTGGATGGCACCACCGCTTTGTGGTGGTTTGGGTCCTACTAGAATGGTGTTTCCAGAAGGTAGTCCTTGCAGAGTGCCCTTTGGCCCTGTAGAGCCTTCAGTGCAGGATTGACCAGGTTTCGATTTTATTCCCCATGCTGTTTAACATCTACACAAGTTGGGTCATCAGAGTTTTGGAGTTCATTGTCAGCAATATGTTGATGACACACAGCTGTACTTCTTTACAGGTGTAGCAGTGGATGTGCTGGACCATTGTATTGGCTCAGTAATGGAGTGGATGAGAGCCAATAAACTGAAAGTCTATCTGGATTAGACTAAGGCACTGTTAGTGGGCAATTCCATAGACTTGAGGGTGGGAGGTGACCTGCTCTTGTGTACATCTGGATCCATTGTGTCACTTGAGGCTCAGGTGACCTTGGTGGCACAGAGTCCCTTCTATCCACTTTGGCTAGTGGCTCAGCTGTGCCCCTATTTGGACAGGGATAGCCTAACTTCTGTCTCTGGCAACCTCTAGAATTGGAATAACAGTATTGGAACAAAACCCACCCTCCTCTTCTTTCTGAAGGCATGAGGTCGGATTACACCAGAGCTTACATATTGTCATAGTCCATATCACTTATGTAGTGACAACATTCAATACTATTTTTGCTCCCATGCTGTCTCCATCTTACATTGTTAGACATAAGCCAACCTTTTAACTTTTCCCTGTCACATTTTGAATGACCCAGCATCGTATTGAACTTAAGCTCAGCAATGCTAAATTCTTAATCTCTTTCCATTCCTCTTATCCTTTTCTCCCTTAACCCCAGTGGTATTTTTTATTCATGTTCTTTTCAAGCCCGTAATTTGGGTGGCCATGTTATATTTTGTTTTATCCTTTTCTTCCAATATTTATTCTCATACTAAACTTGTCATTTTCATCTTTATAACATTTCTAAATCTTTCTAATATAGCCTTAGCCCCTTTTCTCCCGCCCCCACCATAACATGTGTCTTGATTCTACATGTCTTGAGGGTACTGCCAGTTGATTGTTGAGCCCAGGGGGGCGATAAGGTGAAAAGGTGGTGACTTAGGTTTATTGGCCCTGAATTACTGCTTTTGCTGACATGTAGATAAATTGGCAACAAAGGTGTGAATGAATCTACAGATTTTTCAGACTTGACTTTTGAGGGGAATTTTAATAGAATATATCTTTCTTTGCATCCCCAGGCACACAGACAAATGGCCTGGACTTTCAGAAACAGACTGTGCCTGCCGCGGGGGCAATATCTACAGCCCAGGCCTTCCTTGGACACCTTCATCAGGTAAATATTTGTTTCTTTTTATTCTGAAATTTGGAAGGTAATATAAAGGGTTCCTCTCTCTCTGCACTATGTTGGCAAAACCAGAAACAACAAAGTAGTGCAAGATTGGTGTCTTCTTTTGGAGGCATGCATAGAGGCTACCAAAGCTTTAGAAAGAACAGCAGTGTCTTCTATCTCAACATAAGAAAGGATGATTTACAGGCCCTCTGAGTAGGCCCACATTGCACAGTGTCTCATATGGCCATTTTAGAGGTCTTTGTGACCTAAAACATAATTTCACAGTACATGGACATTTTTTGTACAACTGGATAATAGATGGGACCAGTTGACCGTATGGGACTAGTAGGCTACTTTCAAATGGGTTTCCAAAGAATCAAAGCTATCATTCTATGTGTCAACCTGTATGGTAGGCATATCTGGAAATAGAGCTTGTTTTCACCATTCTATGTCTGTCTTTCCATTTTCTTCTGAGAAATGTGAATATTCTTACCTAGGAGGAGCAAGAGCAGTCCATTTCTTTAGAGCTGGAGTGAGAAACGTTTTTCAGCCCAAGAGCCACGTTCCCTTAATGGGGGTTGCATGTCATTGGCAAGTAGGTCTACAGGCAGATGTGGGTAGAGACAAAGTGGGTGGAGCAATTGATGGGACTCCTACCTTCACACAGCAGGCAACTTTCCAGCCACACAAAAGCCTGTGGTTTCACATCCCACCCCACCCATTCACCAATATCATTCATTCTGGCAAACGAGAGGCATGGACAGACTTCATTATACATTATAGCCAGGCAAAAGCAGTTCAGGAGGCTGTACAGGTAGGTTTGGGTATTTGTGGCCTGGGCAGAGTTCTGCAGGCGGGGAGTCCTTTCCTCAGAGTACAGTGGTACCTCTGGTTACGAACTTAATTTGTTCCGGAGGTCCATTCTTAACCTGAAACCATTCTTAACCTGAGGTACCACTTTAGCTAATGGGGCCCACCACACCATTGCCGGGCGGTTTCTGTTCTCATCCTGAGGTAAAGTTCTTAACCCGAGGTCCTACTTCCGGATTAGTGGAGTCTGTAACCCGAAGTGTTTGTAACTCGAGGTGTTTGTAACCCGAGGTACCACTGTACTTGGAAGTATGCTTGCCTGCTGATTTCCTGACAAAACTTGAAAGCCATCTAATCTGAAAGGACTGTGACTAATGTGTTTTCTGTCTTAGATTTTGGCTCCATAAGAGTCTTTCAAGCTTGGGGAGGGGAGAGGGAAGCAACTGAGAATCCCAGCCCTTTGTCAACCACCTCTGCCTACTCTTTTTGTCTATCATAGCAGCTACTGAGTTGGTGGAGGCAAGTTAGGTTTCCAAGTCCTGCTGCTTCTCCTCCCTAAACAAAACATTGTTTCCAGGCTCTGAGAAGCAGATGAAAAATGTTTCCATTCCCCACGCATCTCAGGTGTTGCATTTGAAGTAGGGAAGAGGAGCTTAAGTAGTGCTCTGTGTTGCCTCTTTCCCTTTTGAATCTGGTGCTTTGGGTTTTTGTTTTTGTTTTAGTGATGATGAGAAACATTGGTCCACCATAACCTTGGAGTTGCCTGAAGGAGGGGCATATCATTCTTCCCATAAGTTCCTGTTGTGGGTGTAGGCAGGTTTGTTGTCCCCAAATTGGTTTATACTCTTCTTCATAGGAATGAATGGCAGCCGTTTACTTATATACCCAGGCTAGGGTAGCACATAACCACTAGGGAACATTGGACCTACTATGCCCTGAGAGAAAGCATCAGACAGGAAACTCAGGCCAAGAAGATAGTTGCATCTGCTCCCGAAGTCAGCCTGTGAATATTTTGTGCTGCTTGCTTATTTTTAATATCGTAAATTGCAAACCACCCTGGGCACCCTGGTAAAAAGGCAGTATATAAATGCAATAAATAAATACCGTAGAAAAGAAGGGTATGAACTTACGGATACCATGAAGGCGAAACACCACAGAGATAAAAACAAGTCTCCTGCTGGTTCCAGTGTCTTAAGAGGTCAGATATGATCTCTTATTAACCGACACCGAGACTTCAGCTTATCTACCCGATTTGAAGTCAGTAGGAACCATTTGAAAGCAGATCTAGTTATGTTCTACACATGTCAGGTGTGCCTTAATCACTTTCATATTGCGTTACTTGCATTTGCCATGGGGCTGCCTTTGAAAAGTATTCAGAAATCAGTTGGTGCAAAATACCAAAGGTTTCCCCCCGCCCCAGGTAGCTTCTGCTTTATTGGCTTCCAGTTCATTTCAAAGCCCATTTTAAAAGTGCTGGTTATTGTATTAAGAGCTACTAATAAAGCCAATGCAATTTCATTGCACTTAGGTTTGAGTAGTGAAATATTTTTCTCCGCATCATTTAAAATTTATTTGCTGTGCTGCTTGATGCTGCTGTATGAATAGTGTGCTTTATTATGTTGTTTCCATTGTTGCTGCTGCTGCTTAGCAGCCTTGGGGAATAAAAATAAATAAAAGAAAATATTTGCTCACTCTTTCATCTTTCTATACTTGCCTTGGTTCCTATAATGTTCCTTAATGTGGAGTGTGCTTGCATTTTTTGTGTGTGCATGTGCATGTGTGTGTAGAAAGAGGAAAGTAGATAGGCTGGTGAATGGTGATGCTGACATGATGGCCATAATATGCACAAGCATGTTCAGAAGAGGGAGACCAAGAGGATAAATGGTCTGGAAGCCTAGCTTTATGAGGAACAATTGAGGGAGCTGGATATGTTTAGCCTGGTAAAGAGGAGACTAAGAACAGATATTATAGCTATCTTCAAATATATAACGGAAGATGGAGTAAGCTAGTTAGGACCCAAACTAATGGCTTCAAGTTACAAGAAATGATATTCCAACTAAACATCAGGATAAACTTTCTGACAGTAGGAGCTGTTGGACAGTGGAACAGACTTTTTCAGGAGGTGGTTGACACTCCTGCCTTGGATATTTTTAAGCAGAAGTTGGGTGGTCACCTGTCATGTATTGTTCCTGCATCACAGGGGGTTGGAAGAGATGAACCTCAGGGTCCTTGCCAATTCTGCAGTTCTTTGATTCTGTAACACTCTTCATGCATGCCTTTCACATATCATTATCACTCATGCACAATCCAACAGTTGACCCAACGGTTTGACCCTCTCGACCAAACATCTGCCTGTCAAGAGTGTACACCACCCTCTGCCCCTAATTCTTGCTTGCTGACTAATTTTGAAACTAAAAAGGTCGTTTGTAAACCTTCTGTACCCCTGAGCAGCTAAACCCTGAGCAGCGTTCATGTCAAGCAGCTGAAGCTAGTCTCCTTATGGCCAATAGCTATAGAGTTTTCAAAGGCAGCAACACATATTTACTGAAGGTTGTTCTATTTTCTCAAGCTTCTCTGATTCAGCCACTACTTTTATTTAATACTTCGTTCATCTCTTTATTAAAAAAATTCTAAAAGATAATATACAGCTGTCTTTGACTTTAGCATGCTCTATTTCTTAAATCTCAAGTGCCAGGGTATAATGAATCTTGAACTTTGAAGTGGCTACTGTGTTTATATGTTTATCTTGAATTGGCAGTTTCCCATGGTAAAACGAGCCAGAGTCACCTTATCATTCCATCCCTGTGCAGTATTTTTATTTTTATTTTTTTTGCAAGGCACTATTTACAGCAGAAAGTTTTTGCTTTGGAGCAACTTCAGCTCAGGCTTTGGTTAAAATGGGCTTTTAGGCCTTTGCAATCAGTACCTAAGAGGCCTTTGTTCATAAGCTTATGCTGCAAAAAGAGCTGAAAGGGCCAAAAACTGGTAGTTTATTAACCTAGCCAATTCTCTAAGACAGCTGTGCATGATGATGCTTTGGAAGCCTTTCTCTAATTAATATGGTTGCTATCTCAGAATACTACAGGGCAAAAGATTAAACTGGATGTTGGCACTGGAGATAGGAGCTTTTTTGGAGACAAATTGCCTGCTTGGTGACAGATGGCATGTTGTAATCTTGTAGAATCCAACCCAGAAATGTAGCAACCATTTGAAGACACAGCATAACACTTCCTTGTATTGTTATTTTGCCTAGGTTATGCAAAAGGTAGTGTTGAATTAGTACTGTGTCACAGCTCATGGAGTGCAGACTAACAACATATCTGTTTTGGAATACCTTTTCATAAAAGTTGCATTCCTTTTTTCTCACTTGACTTTGCACCTTCAAAATTTGGATAAACTGTGGCTACTCCCAAAAGTTTTCTGTTTGTAAACAACTGACATTCAAAGTTAAGATTCCACCTAAAGATTTTAAATGGAGCAGGATAGTTCAGATAGCTTGCCAAACCATGGCTTGTCATGATGCCTGTAGCACCACCAGCCATCAATCCATGGTTTGTGAATGTCCACTAAACCAGGATTTTTGAAAAGTTCATATACTCTGGTTTCTCTTCAGATCGTATAAATCCTTTGCCTTTTACTAAAGGATCTTTGAAGAGACCACTGTTTGAATAATATCTGGGGATTCTTGGGAAAGGCAGGAGGAGAAAGTAACCCCAAATCATTGTTCTTCTGAACCTCTGGAATGCAAATTATGATTTGGAGTACAAGCTATAGTTAGGGCAAACCATGGTCTGGCATTAGATCAGAATCAATGCATTATATTTTAAAATTCTAATTATCTCAGTGGTCTTAGGTGTTTCGAAAACTAGAGAAACTTTCTTTTTCGGCTATTTTACTTCTCTCCAGTTTTGTGTTTTTAAAAGTACATCATTTTTATAGGTTCAGCTCCCTGGATCAAGTTTACAGGCTGCTGCCCAGTCCTTAAATGTACAGGTAAGTGCTTTTGCGTCTGCATCAACCTTTTTTTCTTTCTACTTTTCTTTTTGCAATACCAATGGGAGAGTTTGGCAGCCATTAACAAATGTTGTTCAGTACAGAAGTCCTGTTTGACATTAAAAGATGTTTAAAAAACTCCCAAGAGTTGGAGCTGAAATAAGATGGTCAGCATGGCCTTACTGTAATCACTTCGGGTTTTCCTTTATAATAATAAAGATTTATAGTTAAAATCTGAAACTGGTTGCTCTTCTGTTCTCTGTAAGATGCAGCTGACTGCTTAAGCATAAAAATAATAATAATAATAATAATAATAATAATAATAATAATAATAATAATAATAGATTGATACCCTGTGAATCTGGCTGGGTTTCCCCAGCCACTCTGGGCTGCTTCCAACAAAATATTAAAATACAGTCATCCATCATTCCACAGTGCAGATGCCACTACCGAGAAGACCCTCTGCCTGCTTCCCTGTAACTTGGCTTCTTGCAGTGAGGGAACTGTCAGAAATGTACTGGGAGCCATTGTAGGTCTTTCAAGACCGGTGTTTTGTGGTCTCGGCAGCCTCTCCCAGTCACCAGTCTAGCTGCCGCATTCTGTATTAGTTGTAGTTTCCAGGTCACCTTCAAAAGTAGCCCCACATAGAGCGCATTGCAGTAGTCCAAGCGGGAAATAACCAGAGCATGCACAACTCTGGTGAGCAGTCTGTAGGCAGATAGGGTCTCAGCCTGCGTACCAGATGGAGCTGGTAAACAGCTGCCCTGGACACAGAATTGACCCTCGCCTCCCTGGACAGCTTCAAGTCCAAAATCACTTCCAGGCTGCTCACCTGGTCCTTCAGGGGCACAGTTACCCCATTCAGGACCAGGGAGTCCTCCACACTCTCCTGCTTCCTGTCCTCCCAAAACAGTACTTCTGTCTTGTCAGGATTCAACCTCAATCTGTTAGCTACCATCCATCCTCCAACCGCCTCCAGACACTCACACAGGACCTTCACTGCCTTCACTGATTCCGATTTGAAAGACAGGTAGAGCTGGGTATCATCCGCATATTGATGAACACCCCAGACCAAACCCCCTGATGATCTCTCCCAGCGGCTGCATGTAGATGTTGAAAAGCATGGGGGAGAGGACAGAACCCTGAGGCACCCCACAAGTGAGAGCGCAGGTGTCTGAACACTCACCCCCCACCACCACTTTCTGGACACGGCCCAGGAGGAAGGAGCGGAACCACTGTATGACAGTGCCCCCAGCTCCCAGCCCCTGTAGACGGTCCAGAAGGATGTTATGGTCGATGGTATCAAAAGCTGCTGAGAGATCCAGCAGAACTAGGAAACAGCTCTCACCTTTGTCCCTAGCTCACCAGCGCGACCAAGGCAGTTTCAGTCCCATAATGAGGCCTGAATCCCAACTGGAAGGTGTAGGATGCCTTAAAGCGTTATAATCTACTGCTTACTGCCTTTCATTAAAATATTCAGGCAATGCATCAAAGGGGAAGGAAAATAGTATTATTGTGAAGTGGCATCATTCTCTATGAGTGCTAAGGAACTAGGGTAGGGCATTCTTGAAAGCCCCTAGAACATGCACCTAGTTACATATGATAATTTTGAAAGGAGGCGCGATAGTGACCTTCCTCTCTAAAAGAGAGAGGCTGAAAATTGCCTTGGTTGCCATGGCAAACTTTGAGTCCCTGAGAGAGATGTTGGCAAACAGGCTATATCTCCAGTGCAGAATGTTTACAGTCCTGTGCTGTAATTATCTCTCAATGACTGGCAGAATTAATCAGAGCCTCTATGTTAATTAGCCTGCTCTGCAGTCCCCAAAACAGGTGGTGGAAAATATGCAAATCTATGCAGAATTTTAATGTTCTGCATAAGCAGTTTTAATTACCATAAACCCCCTCTCCTTGTTTTTCCTTTTCATGTGCTTTCTCACTTGCATTTTTCCCTCATGGCTACAGTAATTTCATCTTTCATAAGATGGTTTTAAATAAATGAACTGTGTTTGCCTATATAAATACCAAATTCTGTTTCTTAGAGACAAGATGTATGGTGAGTGTTTGTTTTTGTTCCTGGATGCAATTCAGCATCTAAAGTTTTTCAAGCTAATATCTTGTTTAGTTTGAAATACTATGTTTATGAATTATTATAAAATGTATAAAAGAAAAATCTACTGCACTAATCCAAAACTTGCATGCTACTGATTACTGAGTTTCACATTGACTAGGAATTAGGCAGTTTGGTACAAGTGTGTGCAGATCTGACTGTAGTATGGCAATGACTGGGAAACTTTAAAGGCCGTGCCTTTAAATCAAGCACTAAATAGGAAATTTTCTTGAACATATGTATATGTGTTTTGAGGGGGCCCTGTGTCTGGAGGCCCGCTCCAACTACAATCGAGCCCCTGTTTTTGTTAATGATTTGAAGTAACAGCAGCATTTTTTTCTTCCATTCTGATAACGTGAAAATATTGGCTTCCGGCTACAATACCAAATTAGCATTTCTCCCCCCCACCTGTTATCTATGAAAACAAGTTGTTGAAATAAGCAGCTTTTTATCTTATTGATAACCACAAATCTTGTTAATATCATCCCTCTTTATATTACAATAAACTATGAAAATGGCTGTGTCTACATTGATACCCATTCTGTTCTACAAAAGCTTGTATATTTTCTTTCCTAGACTAAACCTAATGAAGAATCTGGGGACAGTCAGCAGCCAAGCCAGCCTTCCCAGCAGCCTTCAGTACAGGCGGCCATACCCCAGACCCAGCTCATGCTGGCTGGAGGACAGATCACTGGGGTAAGATGAGTCCAAGTGAATTGTAATGAGCCACCAACTCATGTTTTTGTATTAGACAGAATAGATTGTTGCTTTATCATTCCAGGTGAATGTGGCCAGAGAAAATCTCCCTATTGGTTTTATGAGTCTCTCAGTGGCACTTGATGCTTTGGATTATGGTATCCCAGTCCATGGACCTGTTTGCTTCTAGGCCTATATTGTCTGAGTTCAGCCTATCTGGAGAAATTGCCACATCTCTTGAGATTTGCAGGAGGAGACCTTGTGCTATGTCCCCATGCCATGAGAAAAGTTGTCTTCTGGAGCAAAAGTAGAACCCTCTCTATTGTAGCTTACCTTCTTTGAACTTTCTATCTAGGGAGGCTCTGTTAATCCTGCCACCACTATCTTTTAGAAATCGGGTTGATATATTAGAAATTAATTGATACAATTGTAGATGGGGAGTAGTTTTTAAATTCTGT
This sequence comes from Podarcis melisellensis, assembly GCF_964234715.1. NCBI lineage: Eukaryota > Metazoa > Chordata > Lepidosauria > Squamata > Lacertidae > Podarcis > Podarcis melisellensis. The sequence goes on from NC_138531.1 coordinate 64,685,889, forward strand.
AATTTTATTTTTGATATAGTGGTTATTGCTGTGTAATCTATCTGGAAAGCTGATATATACAATATGAAACCTACCATATCAGATGCTATTTCTCTACTTTGCTGATGAGTATAAGGGTAATTTTTAACACAGTATGTTGATTCAAGAAGTCAACAAATTATAGCAAATTTCTTCTTTTAGATTAGTTTTTTTGGGGGGAGTGTTTGTCTTGCAACCTAAGGCCCATGGGCCAGATGTGGCCCAATCGCCTAATCAATCCGGCCCGTGCACGGTCCGGGAATCAGTGTGTTTTTACCTGAGTAGAATGTGAGCTTTTATTTAAAATGTATCTCTGGGTTATTTGTGGGGCATAGGAATTCGTTCATTCCCCCCCCAAAAAAAACATAGTCCAGCCCACCACATTGTCTGAGGGACGGTGGACCGGCCCACGGCTGAAAAAGGTTACTGACCCCTGTCTTCCTCCATATTTGCTTTCTTCTGTGACCTCCTAGTCACAATGAAGAGGGAAAAGAAGTTAGTACTGCTGGTACAATGTCTTGGTCATATTTATGACTATTTGATCAACCATTTTACCACAGTGCTATTGTTGATATAACCACACTCTTAAGTTTGCTGAAATTTCCTTTTCCATACACAAAATGAGGTTTAAATCCACCTATTAACAGTTCTCATTGGATGGAGAACTTTTCACGTAAGCTATCAGTGTTTCTTTCAATTGCAAAAAAAAAGTATGCTACAACAACTTGGGAGACTAAAAACTGATAAATGACTTCTGCTATTTTCAAAATTTGAGACATGCAGTTAATCGGAGACTTTTCTCCCTATATTATTTATCTCTGAAAGGTATATGTAATATGTAAATCAAATGGCACTGCTTTGAGTTTAGTTCTATTTATAGGCATACAGAAAACTGCTTTATACCAACTCAGAGCAGTGGTCTGTCTACCTTAGTATTGACTGGCAATGTTTTCTATTTATGCCAGATACTTCGCCTTAAAGCTCTACAAATGGCTGTTTTCCATATGTAGTGGGCTTTTACTGTAATCTGAATACAGTTTTTTTCATGGCTTTTACTTACAGCACTTTTATATAAGCATACAGTAAAAATTAGTCCATATACATTAAATGTCATTTTGCCTAACTGCTCTTTGCTACATTGAAACTAGATCCAGGTCTTTGAAGGTAAGGGCTCTTTCTATACAGAAACAGGGAAGAATATTCATGTATCGAAGGGAGTCTAACGCCACCTGTTTCATAGAGATAATGTGTGTTTGGAAACCTGCAGAGATGTCAACCTACCAGCTCAATCCTATCAAAACAAAAAGGCAGACGGAAGAGGGGGGTTGACTTGGAGGGGAACAAATGGTGCACATGTTCCTCAGCTATATCTTAAGGCATAATGGAAATGATGAAACATGCCAGGGATTCATGCTAATGTGAAGCAGCTGGAGTATTATCAGTTTGTTTGGTAACCACAGCCAGTATTGCTATTTCTCATTCATCTGGCTAATCGCTTCTGCTTCTGGTGGGTGTAAATTTCCTTTCAAAGCCTGTCAGTGATGGCTTGTTCTTTTGCTTGCTATTTCCTGTCAGTGCTGTTTCTTTCCATTGCTTGCTAGCTAATTACCTTTTTCACATTAATTTTGAAGCAGTGCCACAATAATGCAGTGGCCACAATGATACAATGCTTATGCCAGTACCATTTAGATGAGGTGAAATATAGGTTGATAGATTGGTTGATTTTTATCTTACCTGGAATAAACATCTGCTCCCTGTATACGGTGGCTTGTTTGAAGGCAACTGGTCAGAAATAAATAGTGATGGTTTGTAAAAGGGATGATGTTTCGTGCTATTAACTACTGTCCTAAAACTTGTTCCTAGCTCACGTTAACACCAGCCCAGCAGCAATTATTGATACAACAGGCACAGGCACAGTTGCTGGCAGCTGCAGTGCAGCATTCAGCCAGTCAGCAGCACAATGCTGCAGGCGCCACCATCTCAGCTTCTGCTGCAACGCCCATGACACAAATCCCTCTATCTCAACCGATACAAATTGCACAGGTGAGCTTTGTCTTTCGAACCATTGATCATGTTGGCCTGCCCTAATATGTCTCTTTTGTTACTCTTTTGTTCGCAGTGCAACTGAATAAGGGCTCACAAGGCAGTGTTTTGAATACCTTGGCAACATAGTCTGCTTGGTCCTCTGATTTCCAAAGACCACACATCCCTGTTACAGAAAGCTACAAGTTTCCTTTTATAAAATGCAGGCATGGCAACATTCAGGTCAAATAATCTGGCTCTTATAAACAGTTTTTACATTTGAGCACTTGCTCTTTCCACTCCACTTGCTTTCCTCATTTCCTGATTTTTGCAGGCCACAATTTGGTGTGACATCCAAAGTGGGTAAATTAAAGTTTATGCAAACCATTATTTTCCCATTCTGGTTTGGAGACAACCATGGTTTGAAATGAGTTTCTAATTCTGGTTTGGTAATAAAATGTAGTATTTCAAACCCAGAAATGAGAGGACATTGAAGGGACGTTGTGGGCACAAAGCTGTTCACAAGAACCAAACCATGATTCGGCTGTTAAATCTGAACAAGACTCACATATGCAGTTTGGTTCTTGATCCAACTCAGGACTTCATGGCAACCATGGGGTTGTTTCAAGTGATCATTGACCTGACACACAATGCAGAACACACTCCTGATTTGGTTATTGCTCCTGGTGGTGAGGTAGGATGCCTGGAAATGAGGAGGTGTTTCTGTGCCCCTTTTGCCATCATCAGACCACTTCCTGGTGAAGCTTGAGCTGACACCAGTCCCCCCCCTGCAGGGGTGGAGGACCAGTTAGGGTAGACCACTTAGGGATTCCTGAATGCTATAGGTATTTTCTGATGGGTGAAACAGGCAAACCTGCTAAGGTCCTCGTTTCACTGGGGAATGGTGAGATGTGGAGGGCCATAGATATGGTTTCTTCTGCGCATCCTCTCAAATGCTGTGTTAGAGCACATAATCATGCCTACTTTGCACTCGTGAAAGCAGCAAGGAGGGCCTACTTCACTGTCTCCATTGCACCATTGAATAACTACATAGCAGAGTTCTTCAGAGTGGTCTGTTGGCTCTGGACCCCTGTATTAGTGAATGGAGCTCAGGAGCCCCCAGGGACTTTTGCTTTCTAGACACTTTAGAGAATGAAGTCACTCACCTCCATAATGTGCTTGATTCCATGATTTATGCAGCTCCAAGTGAGATTTCCAGTCATCCACTAAGCCTTTTTGTGAGATCAGTTTCAGTTTTTGCAGCCTGCCGACAAAAACAAGGTGCTTAGAAGTATGCTACTATTTGTGGGGCCAGACTACTGCCAGCATATATCTCCTTGTCTTTGGAATCTGCATTGGCTGCCAAGCTGCTTCCAGTCCAGGCAGCCAATACAGATTTGGGTACTAATGTATAAGGCCCTAAGCATCTCTGGACCAAGTTATTTGAGAGACTGCCTTACTCTCCATATGCCCAGCAAGTTACTTCTTTGCAATTGGGGCAGTTCCTGAAACCCTAAAAATATCAGAAGTTCTAGCCATGACAATATGTTGCAGGGTTTTCAGTGTGACTGTTTGTGTAACAGGATCATTGTTGAGATACAGCAGGTGCCCTCTGTTTGTAATTTCCAGAAACAATTGAAGACATTCTTGTTTCAACAAGCTTTTCCAGCTGGGTGTGAGTAGGGATGGGAACTAGGTTTCTTGCCTATCTTTAGTTGATTTGTATATTGTTTTTAAGCCATGATGGGCGTAAAGCCGAATAAACATTTTGAGATGTTTTAAGCCTATTCTTAGTGATTTTTAGTGTATGGTATGAATCACTTTGAGATGTATATGAAATCAATGTAAAGTTAAATTTCTTGGACTTGTGTTTGTATGCTGCACACACACACACACACACACACACACATATATATATATAATTGCTAATGAATTTTTAATTATTTTATTTCTAGTTCCGAGTCTCCATGTGAACTCTGCTTTTGAGTGGCCTATAAGTATAGTTAATAATTCTGGTTAATAATTCATGGTCACAAGGAGCAAAAATGAAAGTTGAGAGCCAGTGTAGTATTGGAATTAAACCTGGGAGACCTGAGTTCAGTTACCTACTCATTGGGTCATTTAGGACCACTTCCTTACCTGTCACCTTAACCAACCTTATATCTGAAGTCCGTCACTTTTTCCACTGCAAATTGGAGTATATGGACTTCATCAATTGCTTACAACAGAGCACTGCTTAGCTTGTTTGGATTACTATTATAAATACATTATCCAAATAATTGTTTGTTTTTATAGCCCTGTTCTTGAATAATTGATTCACTGACCTGATCTCCGTTTCAGACACATCATTATATTTAACTGATTTTACACACACAACTCAAGCTGCGATCATCGCAAGAAATCTTCTGTGAGAATATGAATAAATGGAATAAATGCTAGGAGGGTTTTCCCCTAACATTTATATAGTAGTGTTTATAGTTCTCTGTGCACCTACTGGTAAGGCAGTTTACAGAGCTAATACAAATTATACCACATCCTGATAGATACAATGTACATAACAAAATACAATTTAGCATGCTGCGAGGAAATTGTTTTTCATTTTTCATAATATGTTCTTACCACTCAAGTTCTTGCTATCTTTTTTTTATCATGGTGGTACAATGGGCTAGTGTTTTGAGTTTGTTGGCTTCTTACCAGACCTACAAAAGCCATCAAGTCAGTAGGATTCCGAGAGTTAATTCTCTGATGTGTGAAACATGGCCATAGATTGAAGTTGATTACTGCCCAGACACCATATTGTTCCATGTTTACTTCCCCTCCCCCTCCCATATGATGAGCATGTCCCCACATAAACAATTGTAGGATTCACTTCTGTGGGTTGGGCAGACTAGGGCCAAGAGGAAGGAGATGGTATGTACTTTCTCTCACCACTGTTTTGTAGCTGTTGCTTGCCTGGAAGCAGATGTATGAGAAAGCAAAGGCAGATTTCCAGTAGCATCCCTCTGCTTGTATGATGCAGCTGGCATAAAATTCCAGCAGGTCTCCTTAGGAGCAGGGTTGATGAGCCTGGTGGGCTGTTGATGGCTGCACTAGTCATTTCCTACCAAAGCCCCCATCACCTGCGGAGGGCAGATACAAAAACTGAAGGAGCCTGGGGACAAGTAGAGCTCCGTGGCAGCCTAAAACTTCAACATTTGCTGATGCTAAAATTTTGTTTCTATTAGTGAAATTGATGATATGCTGAAAACCTCAAGAGGAGGACTACATCCTTAAATCAATACTTTGCTGTTGTTCCTTCGCGTTAGCAACTTTTCCCAGGTCATTCTATGATTCTATGAATTAGTATATGTTCATTTTTTTATGCGCTGTTAAATTGAGATGCCCTCTGTTTGCAGAATAAGAATTTTGGATCACGGTTCTTTTCCTAATGGGCTTGTCTTGCTTTTGAAGGGGAGGGAGTGACTGTTTAAGTTTAAAAAACTCTTAATTTCGTTTTGCTTCTTCAAGGATTTGCAGCACCTGCAGCAGCTCCAACAACAGAATCTCAACCTGCAACAGTTTGTGTTGGTGCATCCAACAACCAACTTGCAACCAGCACAGTTCATCATCTCACAGACGCCGCAGGGGCAGCAGGGTGAGCAAGACGTTTCCTAAAGGACTTAGGTTTTTTATAAAGATATTTTGTTGCAGGCAAACAAGCAACCAGACGTATTTAATACTCAGGCACGTAAATTTTAGGGAAGATGTTTGTTACTATAGAGTAGGGACCATCTGCTTGAATATATCCATCACATGAGCAGAAGTCCAATAAGTATGCAGGCATGGCTTCTCTGGAATCCTTATCCTTTCCCTTCTTTAATATAGTACTCTTTTTTTCCCTTTTTTACAGTTTTGGAAATAGTCAGCATACAGGACACCTCTTTTCCCCTATATGCCTTTATTTGGGCTAAAACTTTAGGCTACAAAAATTCATTTTTAAAAATTCTGTCCCACCTTTTCTGCAGTTGCTAGAGTGCTTCGAGTGTCATGATTGTAATGAACATAAGAAGAGTTCTTCTGGATCAGGCCAAAGACTCATTTAATCTAGCATCCTGTTCTTACAGTGGCCAACAAGATCCCTATAGGAAGCTCCTACGCAGGACCTGAGTGCAACAGCACTCTCCCTTCCTGTGATTCCCAGCAACTGATATTCAGAGGCATACTATCTCCAACCGTAGAGTTAGAACATAGCCATTGTGGCTAGACGCCATTGATAGCCTGATCCTCTATGAATTTGTCGAATCCTCTTTTAAAGCCATCCAAGTTGGTGGCCATCACTACATTTGTGGGAGCGAATACTATAGTTTAAACTATACACTATGTGAAGAAGTACTTTCTTTTGTCCTGAATCTTCCAACATTCAGCTTCATTGGCTTCCCCTGAGTTCTAGTACTATATAATAGGGAGAGTTTTCTGCCTGCCACTTTTTCCATGCCACACCTAATCTTATGCACCGCTCTCACGTCCCCACTCCCACCACTCATCTTTCCCCCCTAAACTTAAAATCCCTTTATGTTTCCTCAGGGGAGTTCTCCAACCCCATGATCACTTTAGTTCCCTTTTTGAGGGGAGGTGACCAGAAACTGTACACAGTATTCCAAGTGTAGTCTCCCCATAGATTTGTTATAACAGCATTGTGATTTTGGCAGTTAAATTTTCAGTCCCTTTCGTGATGATCCCTAACATGAAATTCGCCTCTTTCACAGCTGCCGCACACTGGGTCGGGTCAACATCTTCATCGAGTTACCCTCTACAACCTCAAGGTCTCATTCCTGGTCAGTCACTGCCATTTCAGACCCCATTAGCGTATATGTTAAATGAGGGGTAAAAATTTGCCCCAATGTGCATCATTTTACACTTGCTTAGAATAAATTGCATTTGCCGTTTTACTGCTTTTTCACCCAGTTTGTAGAGATCCTTTTGGAGCTCAACAATTTGGTATCGTCAGCAAACGTGGCTACCTCACTGTTCACCCCTAACTCCAGGTCATTAAAAAGTAAAAAGCAAAGGCCTCAATCCTTGTTGGCCTGCACTTTCTTCATCCTTGCATTGGGAGAACTGTCCATTTATTCCTACTCTGCTTTCTGTTTCTTAACTAATTCCTGATCCATAAGAGGACTTCTCTTACTCCATGATTGCTAAGTTTATTCGGGAGTCTTGGGTGAGATACTTACCTGCAGCTTTTTGAAATTATTAAGTCAAGTTTTGAAGTAGTAAGTCAGCATGTCAACTGGATCACCTCTTCCTATATGCTTGTTGATACTCAAAGAGAGAACTGTAATAACACAGGACTTGCCCTTGCAGAAACTATTCTGGTTCTGCTTCAGCAAGGCATAACAATTCTTTCCACCAGTTTTTGTGGAACAGATGTTAAGATAATTGACCTGCAATTTCTCAGGAACCCCAACCCCACCCCAGATCCTTTTTTAAAAATCCACTGCCAAGTCCTCAGGTATGGAGGTTAATTGACAGTTTTCATATTTTTGTTATAAGTTCAGCAATTTCACATTTCAAAACTCTTGGGTGCCATCTGGACCAGATGATTTTTCAGTTTCTAATTTGTGAAAAAGACCTAGGACTTGTCACCACCATTTGCCTCACTACTACTACTACTACTACTACTACTTCTTCTTCTTCTTCTTCTTCTTCTTCTTCTTCTTCTTCTTAAAAAAAAACAACTCCATGCAAGTTTATTCAGGCACAGGTGTCTTCCCTACATCTTGCACAGTGAAGACAAATAATTGATTCAGCTCCTCTGCAGTCTCCTTTTACTCGTTTAGCACATATTTGGCTCTTTTGTCATCCAAAGGCCTGACTACCTCCCTATGCAGTCACCTGCTTTGAATGTAATTAAATAATTTTTGTCAGTCCTTGTTTTTATCATTTGTTGTTTTCATTGGTTTATTATTTATTGGTCTGTCTGCCTTTCTATTAGGACTAGACTTCCATTTTCTGAGGGAATCCTTCCTGCCTCTGATAGCTTCCTTGACTCTGCTCTTTACCACACCAGCATCTTAATGATCCTGGTGGTACCTTTCCAGATCTGTGGAATATATTCTAGCTAGACTTCTATTATTGTGGTTTTGAACAACCCTGGGGATTCTGGAGAGACCTGTCCCTCTTGACTTTCAGCTTCCATTTTACCAATCACCTCATTTTGGCGAAGTTTCCTCCTTTGAAATAAAATGTGACTGTGTTGGATTTTATTGGCAATTTACATATATGTTGAATTTGATAGCACTGCGGTAATTGTTTCCAATCTGCTTAACACATCTTCCACCTGGTCCTGAGTTTCTCTTAAGTTTTAAGTCTTGGGTTGCCACCCCTCTAGTTGGTACAATGACCACCTGTTAGGAAACAGTCATTTAGGATATCTAGAAATTTTATTTCTTTTTTATTATTAGAAAATGCATGTCGCCCATTATATGCGTGGGTTACTGAAGTTTCCCATTACTATAGCATTTTCTCATTTGGATGCCTCCTTGATTTAATCCTTCATTTCAAGATTACCCTGGGCATTTTGGTCAGGGGAATTCTCAGTGCTAAATTACTTTTGGGAGCTGGTATAATGCCCCCCCCCCATTTCTGTGAAGGAACCTGCCCCTTTTGGAGTTTCTAGCTTGTTGGACTTGTGTTCTCTCTGTTAAACAGAGCAGCCTCAGCTCTAGACCATGTATAGAGTCTGTATCCAGAGATCATCATGTCCCACTGGCACTCTCCATTCTACCAAGTTTCCATTATACCCACTGTATCTATTCTGTCATCTAACTTGGCTTGTCTTCTAGCATTATCATATAAATACTTCTACATAGTGTCTTCAGCACATGTGTTACTCTGCAGTGCTTCAAACCTTTGAATTGCTATCATGTGCCCCTGCACTCTTAATGCCTATTTCTATCCTTCTCTCCTCTAAATACGGGTAACTTATGGACGCTTAACTTGTACGATTTCAGCTTTGCACGGTTGAAGGCTGGTCAGTTGAAATCACACAAATTAAAAGCACAGAAGGCAGGAGCTTAAAAGTTCTTTTTACAAAGTGTTTTCCCAGTGCAGAAAGAGCTTTTGAGCTGTCAGACTTGCTTGCTGGGTTCTGGTAGATCTCGCAAGAGCTTCCCAGAGCCCAGTAAGCAGTTCAGTTCCATTTTTTTTGGGGGGGGGGGGAATGATATACTTGAAATAGATTTCCTTCAGCAGACTTCTGCATAAAATACTAAGGAGCTATATGGTCTGTGCCCATAAGTCACCATACTGCAGTAAATCAGTTTGATAATAGCATTTATGTAATTTTTAAAATTCATGTCTCCTCTCTTTCAGGTCTCCTGCAAGCGCAGAATCTCTTAACGCAACTACCTCAGCAAAGCCAAGCCAACCTCCTGCAGTCTCAGCCAAGCATCACTTTCACCTCTCAGGTCAGTTTTCGATACATTTACTTGGTGGGGTTAGGATGAGAGAATTCAGCCATGGTGCATAGCAAAAGTTGTCCATTTTATTATTCTAGAGAGACAATGAACTGGTGGCTGCCTCTCACTTAAGAGATTGTTGACATATTCTAAAAACCTTTGCACTTGTGCTGGAAAATTTTGAGCACAGTGTATGTGTCATGCTATATTTTACGTATCAAGAAATTACTGGGAAATGTATTAACGCATCTGGAAAGCAGTGATTAGAAGTCTAGCTACTGTCAGAATAGGAATTGTGCTTAGATGCAACTTCTGAACCTGTCCTAAGTCCATCTGATAACACTTTGTCACTTGCTAAAAAGCTTTATAGCAGAAAAGCCATAAACTCTTTCTGGAGCTGTTTTGGACTTTTGGGACTTTACTCTTCCCACTCACCCCTTTGCTTTGTTCAGTCATTCTCTTTTTTGCATAGTGAGAATAATTGGGAGAAAGTGTACTTCATTCTTAAGCAGAAAAATTAAAGGATCAGGAGACACCTTTGTTTTTATTGTCCTTTTAAAAGAATTTCTCTGTTGAATAAAATTCCCTTTGAGAATACTCTAGATTGCAATACCTATTTTAGTGTTGAATGTAATTAAAATACAATGCGTATGCTAGAAAATAGTAGATACTAGCATTTACCAAGAAAAGCCATACTTTTTTTCTTAACCATTCTTTATTTCTGTATGTTTTCTGACTTCACTCTTTGCTTTCTTATATTTCTTAGCAGCCAGCAACCCCAACACGCACAATAGCAGCGACCCCTATTCAGCCACTTCCACAGAGCCAGTCAACACCAAAGCGAATTGATACCCCCAGCTTGGAAGAGCCCAGTGATCTTGAGGAGCTTGAGCAATTTGCCAAGACTTTCAAACAAAGACGGATCAAACTTGGATTCACTCAGGTAAAATGGAAGATTTAAGATCCCTTCACAATGGGTAAAATACCAGTGTTCAGATCTGGAAGGACAGGGTCTATATCACTTTTCCTAATTTGTCATGACTTCTTATGTGGGTTTTTATTAGTGTCTGTGGAGGATTTGTGAATTTCCAAGTGAAATGCATTTTAATTAATGTCAAGCAAACATAAGCCACCTTATACCGAGCCAGACCATTGGTCCTTAAGTTCAGTATTGTCTGCATTGGCTACTAGCAGTTCTCCAAGGTTACAAACAGGAGAACTCCCCCGTTCTACCTGTAGGTAGAAGGGATTTTGCATGCAAATCATGTGTTGTACCATTGAACTACAGAGCTGCCACTTCAGATGGGTTCTGTACAGAAACCACTTTAGTTATCCAAATGGATTAGCTTTGCAAGGAGATCAAGGTGAGTTTGCCCCTACGATTTCTCCTGGACATTTTGGAAGCTTTTGCTGCCATCACCCACAGCATCCTTTTGGACTGCCTGGCTGGGATGAGAGTGAATGGCACAGTTGTTTTATTACTACCTGGTGGGTCCGGTTCGGAAAGTGGTTCTGCAAGACTATGGCTCCACACCATACCATGTATGCTATGGGGTTCCATGGGCTTCTAATTTGTCCCCCTGGCTACCACTTCATCACAGGTAGGCAAACTGTTCCTCGTGCCTCCTAAAGCTGCCCCATTCCTCCATCCCATCAAAGTTCTTTCCTCCACTTCCCCCTTTTTTTCCTTGCTCACCTCCCCACGCCCACCCTTGGAGCAGAAAACTGAGAAGAAATTGGTGGGCTGCTGCCTTGTGTGCATTGTACTGAAAAGAATACCTCTATACTTATTTGAGAACACCTCCATCAAATCTAGTGAGGTTTCCTTCTAAATAGGGCTGGAGATCAGAGTTTCAGATGTGGTGAGTCCATGGCCTTCACTTTGTACGCAGAAGTAAATCAGTGGTATGAAATTCTTTTTACAAGCTTAAGCTGGTGCACATGCTGTGATCCTCCTGGGCAAAGATAGCCTGACCACTTTTCTCTATAAGAAAAGTTATAACCAAAATGACCCATTGCAACACACTTTATGGGAGATGATATCTCATCAGATCTAAAAGAGCTCTATTGGTTCCTTATACATTTCTAGGTTTAGTGCTGAGCGTTGTAGCTATAAAGGGCTTTACAGGCTTTCTTAAGGACTGCCTACTCCTGTACAAACCTGTCCATTTCTGAGCTCACCTGGGGATGCCTTTCTTAAGGTTCCCCCACCTTTTGAGAAAAGCATGGTAGTAATTAAAGATTGGACTTTCCCTGTATTGACATAATATTTGGGGCTTATGATATTTTTAAAGTGGTCTTGTGGGTCCATACATACAGAAAAGCAATGCTAGGAAAGGATCATCATAATTTTCCCAGTAAAATTTGTTTGAGCAGACTTTAATGAGAATCAACTTATTTATGTTAAGCATATATGGATGAGCCATGCTTCTGTAGCTTTTTCAGATGTATGCACTTCAAACTCCATTGAATGTATATCCTATGTGACAACCTAATCAATCTTTCCTTAACTGAGATGGGCAAAAATTCAATTGTGGATGGAAATTCATCTCCCCCTCCCCTAAGTCAAAGGGGCACCTTGTACTTCTCTGTTTTGCAGCAAAACATTGTACCACTAGGATGCCAAACAGTATAGTATTTACTTAACAATTATATTGCACAAGCTATATACATAATTAGTTTTTAATGATAGTGATTGCTTAATTATGTGAGAGGATAGTAATTAGAAAACTGAAGTAATAAATGTTTAATTTCTCAAAGTGTGTGTGAGAGAGAGAATTATTTGCCGGTGGTACAGTAAGTTATTTTCAGATGCTTATAGATTTATTGTTCTGTCTTTCAGACATAATTACGGAGTTCAGGTTTATATAGAAGACTAATAGACTAATTGCCTATTGCAATTCAATTCTCAAGTTAAAAAAAAATCAAAAGAAGACTTTACAATTTAAAATAAATATCTAAAGTAGGAGATTAAGTGGTATGGTCATTCGACTCCTCATTGTATCCAAAGGTGGTGGATGTCCTACATAAACAAAAAGAATTCAGTTTGTTATCCCAGTTGTTTCCCAGCTGTTGTCAATTTGATCTGTCATGAGTTGTACATGAATTAAATGAGTTTATGTACTTGACCCTGATACTTTTTATGTGACTGTATGCAGAGGCACTCATTCATTGAGCTGACATCCCTTAACGTTGCAAGAAAATGCTTAACTTCACTTAACTGTTGGACTTGAAGGCTGTGGAAACTGATTCAGCCCTCTGTGTTGAGGCAGAATCCCTTAAGCAGTTAAACCTTGGATCCCGAACACCTCTGTTTCAGAATGTTTAAGCTCTCAGACGTTTTTCAGAAGCCGAACGTCCGACATGGCTTCCGCTGAGTGCAGGAAGTTCCTGCAACTGATTGGAAGCCGTGCCTAGGTTGTCAAACATTTTGGAAGCCAAATGGGCTTCCGGAATGGATTACGTTCGACAACTGAGGTTTGACTGTACATAACACTTCACCTGGCCTCCTCACCAAACAGGGTGCTGGTCAGATCCTTTGACCAAGTGCTAACTTTAAAATTTAGAAACAGTTCATTGCTAACCAAAGTAATTGGCCTTTGAAGATGCAGAATTTGGTGCATTTGGTGACCTGTAGATAACATCTTTATTCCTTCTTGAGCAACACTTTTGCAAGATGGTCTATCTTACACCAATTTTAAAGCATGTGTTGGACATAAATTTATCAAAAGGACAGTTTAATTCAGTGGGAAGCTAGCATACGTCTATCAACAAGACAGAAGAAATCTGAGTGTGTTTCCGTTGTATCTGTCAATAGCTTTGTAATGAGATTTATTTTATTACATCTGTCCTATAGAAGTATATGTTGTTGAGCAACTTCTTTTATTCCCATCTTCTTTTCTTTCAACCGTGCAGGGTGATGTTGGGCTCGCTATGGGTAAACTCTATGGAAATGACTTCAGTCAAACTACTATCTCTCGCTTTGAAGCCTTGAACCTCAGCTTTAAGAACATGTGCAAGTTAAAACCACTTCTGGAAAAGTGGCTCAATGATGCAGGTGAGAATTTGCTTTAAAAATTCCTGAAATACTGCAGAACAACTCTGAATTTCGTAAAGATTTTTATTCAAATGCTCTTTGTGGTGGGGTTCAATTTTGTTATACTTACAACAGAGATTTTCATTCTGTTCAGTCTGTTATGCAAGTGGAATAGATTGAAGAAGCATAAATAGCTACTTACTTGAGCGGTCTTTCTGAAGCATTTGTACGGCACTGGCTCTGATGTGAAAATAATTGCACATATACAGTGTTTTTCAACCACATAATCATAAAGTTACTCTGGCACTTTTTATTCTTAAGACCAAAAAAATGCTCAAAAATACATGAGCAAAAATATTGGCTGGTGCATATAAAAAGTTAGTGGCTAACCAATGTGGCCATGTGCAATTAGGTTTGATCAAACCTTGTCTCCTTCAGATCTTGAGAACTGACTTTCCACTGAGCTGTATAGTATGGCTTTTTAAATAGGAAGTACTGTTAGTTTCAGTATTTCTGCTACATAGGACCCATAGGCCTAGATACTAGATGTCCCTTCCACAAATTGAATGGCTCAGTCTGTTTGCAGAATGGCTTTCGATCCACTGGTAGTGATGCAATTCATCCTGTAGCCCACCACACACCACCTCCCGCTCTCTTCTGCAAGGTGCCTCAACTCCCTTGAGCAGATTTGGAGGAGGGGAGGAACAGGGGGCTGCTGGGAGGAGGGATAATTGGTGAAACTTGATGGGAAGGTCCTATGAGTGGATTTCTGCTCAAGGCAACTTGAGATCCAAGCCATAGAATTTTTGGATATTTGTTTGCTTGTATACTACCTTTCAGGACTATACAGTGGTTCACATTATAAAGGAAATTAAATTACAATATGAAATACACTGTGTACAATAACTGCATGAAATACACAATGTACAAAACCAGTAACCCCACATCGCATACAGCAAATGAATAAGGTCAGCAGAGGCAGGCTGCAAACCCCTTAACTAAAGGCCTGGGATACATTTTTAACTGGTGCTAGAAACTATTTAAGGTAGGTGTCAGTCAGGTCTGTAAGGGAAGGGCATGCCACAATCATGGTACCCTTACACTCAGTTATGGGAGTGTAGTCTGGCATCAGGAGGCCCAGTGCTGGTCATTCCTAGGTTGAGGGGGGGCATTACATGAGTTAATGTGTAGTTGTTTAACCAAGTACTGTGAGTGGTACCTTTTAAAAATATATTCTTAGCACGCTTTAGTGACCTTGACTTGTGTTGACTCTTTTCAGAAAACCTCTCATCAGATTCAGCTCTCTCCAGCCCAAGTGCCCTGAATTCCCCAGGGCTGGGGATTGAGGGCTTGAACCGCAGGAGGAAGAAACGCACCAGCATAGAGACCAACATACGTGTGGCCTTAGAGAAGAGTTTCCTGGAGGTTAGTCAGTCTGTTGCCCTGCTGAGTAGTTTCAGCATAGCATGAAATGATAAAATGGTATAAGAAAAATTAAATAACATTATAAAATACTATATTACCTGACACACTATGACTATATGAATCACGTGACCTTCTGTCCTTCCCATGTAAGAAGTAGAAGAGGAATTGGTGCATCTTCCCTGCTATGAGAGAGATATTTCAGTTGTATCTGCAACAATTATAGGTAGCTGCTGGCTTTCATTGTTGCAGCTTCCCTGTAAAATGGGAATTCACCCAGTGTCCAAACTATAACTGAGCTCTTCTCTTCAAATTACTACTCTTTCAGAACCAAAAGCCTACCTCGGAAGAGATCACCATGATAGCTGACCAGCTGAACATGGAGAAAGAGGTGATCCGCGTTTGGTTCTGTAACCGGCGCCAGAAGGAGAAAAGGATTAACCCACCGAGTAGTGGTGGAACCAGCAGCTCGCCCATCAAAGCAATTTTCCCTTGCCCAACTTCATTGGTAAGAATTAACTTGAGTTATACCAGACTGGAAGAAATTAAAATCACTCCTATCCTCTTGGTAATGAGGTTGACATAATGCAGATTTCAAAATCAATCTTCAGTGGTCACTGCTGTGTTCAGTACACCACCTATTGCTTCTACTTTGGTCCATATTGAAGAAGACATCCTCCAGAGGGCTTTGAGTACTAAGCGAGACATGAATTGTTGCTGGATTGAGCTGGGTGATTCACATGGGTGTTTGCGTTATACATAGCTTAATGATTTTCTCACTACAAGTAGCACTGTAGCATAGTTCTAAGCTTCAAAGAATGAAAATCCAAAGCTATATAATAGTATGTGCTTGCTAGCTTCTATATTTGTAGGTAAGTAGTAAACATTTAAATCTGGTTTCTTTTCCTTTCTAAGAAAGCTTAGCTGTTTTGTTCTGACCTCTAGGTGGCAACCACACCAAGCCTTGTGACAAGCAGTGCAGCTACAACCCTGACTGTCAACCCTGTGCTCCCTCTAACCAGCGCGGCAGTAACTAGTTTGGCAGTCACAGGTAAGAGAATATTCAGACTTCCTCAGCGCAGAAGTACTTGCTGTTACAAAGACTAAAATTTAGTGACCTATTATGTCAGAGAATCACTGGCATCATTTGTATCCAGGGTTGTTTGTTAAGCAACAAGTTTTAATACACTCAGATCCAAGATAAACAGTGCCTTTTGGGTTCTGTTCACAATACTGTACTAACACACAGTGTCCATTGAGTTAATCAGTCCTCTTTTTCTTACACTTTGGCACATTGCCCTTTCATTCCATTGGAATGGTGTCTTTTGTTCTCTGTCTGTCTTGTAGTTTTAGATCTCTTCCAGGAGTATTAACTATTTTAGTCTGATTGAAACCATCATTTCAGGCACCACAGAAACCATCCCCAACAACACAGCGACTGTGATTTCTACCGCGCCCCCGGCTTCCTCAGCAGTGACATCACCCTCCCTGAGTCCCTCTCCTTCTGCCTCCGCTTCCACTTCTGAGGCATCGAGTGCCAGTGAGACCAGCACAACACAGACAACCTCCACCCCCATGTCCTCAGCAATTGGGACCAGCCAGGTGATGGTAACTGCTTCTGGGTTGCAAACAGCAGCAGCGGCACTCCAAGGAGCTGCACAGTTGCCTGCAAATGCAAGTCTTGCTGCCATGGCAGCAGCAGCAGGACTAAATCCAGGCTTGATGGCATCCTCACAGTTTGCAGCTGGGTAGGTATCTGCCATTCTTAAAATTTGCTTGCCATTTTAACTATCTAGCCTTCAGGCATCAGATGTCAATACACTGCACATTTAGCACCTTTACTTAAAAATAAGTGCTGTTTGAAAATAAAGATTGCCTTAATTCTTTCTTTTAATTCAGTAGTTAAGCCCATCAGAGATTATTGGCACTTTTCAGGTATAAAAATGTTTGAATGCAAGTTTTTATGTTTCTTGCCACTTTTAAGATAGATTTTAAAGAATGCAACCAGTCAATAATAAATCCTAGGTAGAAATGCTGCTGAAAGGATCTGCGTCCGTTTTTGTGATAAACAAATTCAAATTTGACTTTTAAATTCTAATTCTGTGTCTTAAGACTGCTCACCTGGAAAGTCGCTATGTCTTCAGTTTTTGTTTCCTGTTTTGGGATTGCAGAGGTGCCTTACTCAGTCTCAATCCAGGGACACTAGGCGGTGCTCTCAGCCCAGCTCTGATGAGTAACAGCACTCTGGCAACTATTCAAGGTCAGTGGACTTTCACCAGTCTTCCCATGTCTGTTATGTTTGTGTTTTTCATAGGGTTCTTTCCCCCACAGAGAGAGAGAGAGAGAGAGAGAGAGAGAGAGAGAGAGAGAGAGAGAGAGAGAAAGGCTGCAAATCCTAAACCTCCTTGCTTGGAAATGTCACACTGAAGAGACTTGCTTCTACATAAACATTTACCTTTATATATTTAAATCTCCATCAACCACACATGCACACTTCACACTCATGACAATGAAGGGGTGACATATTTTATTCCAAACTCCTTTTGACATTCAGAGATAATAATTAGTCTGAGTAAAATCAGTATATGAAAACACCCTTGTGAGGATTTTCACTTAGAAGCCTCCAGGGAAATGATCAACCTTCATACACCAGGATCCTCTCAGACCTTCTTTCAGGAATGAATGTGACACAGTTGAAGGCTGTCAGTCAAACACTTGTGAGTTCCAGATACATTGGTAAGAAACCTGAAGCATCAACTGCATGATTGCTATTGCCTCTTATCACTTTATAGGAGTTCATAGTTCAGAGAGGCTGCCAACACAATTCCAGTGCCATGCTGAGACCAGAAAAACAGACTATTAAATCCTAACCTAGTCCTTGGGGATAAAATTTCACCCCAGTGTATTTTTTGAAAATCCAGTGCTGTGTAAATTCTGCAACAATGTAGTCCCATCTAAGACATTGTTGCCTGCACAGTCATAAACAAACAAGTACATTTTATTCATAGCGATATGTAGCTCTTTTACAAAAGAAAAGTACATATATGTGCAAATGTTCTTGGTGTACAAAAATTCCTTTTATTAATATTCATAATCAAGCACTTCATTTGTTTGCATATATTTCCCTCCACCAAACCAAGCTAGCGACTGGTCAGGCTTTGCAAGTCAACAAAAAAGCCAGGCTGTAAACTGATCTACTCTTAATATGAAATGATTCTTCAAAGTGAACAGGTACTCCATGAATTAATTATCAGAGCACAGAAGGTGAATAATACACAATGGCTTAAGCATTCTTCAGGTGGTTGAAAGGTGACTTCATATATCTTTATGCATGAGCCTTTATAATACTTTAATGCAGGGTTTGGGGAAGTTTTTCAGCCCCAGGGCCTCATTCCCTCAAGGAGCCTTGTGAGGCCCACTTGCCACTGGCAGGTGAGGCCAGAGGCAAAAGTGGGCATAACAATGGATGTGACTTTTGCCTTTGTGCAGAGTGTGGAAAGTTCAAAAGTTTCAGTAAGTGCACACATTTAGCCATCGAATCTCTGCAACCAGGCAAACGAAAAAGGCATGTTTGCAGTTGAAGGATGAATTTCAGCTAGGCAAAAGCACTCCAGAAGGGTGTGGAGCAGGGCTGGTGAGGGATGTAGCCTGTGGGGAGGGGCATGGCACAGGGACAGGATGTGGCCAGGGGAGAGAGCCCCAAGGGACACGTAGAAAGGCCCCAAGAACTGCATTTGGGCCCTGGGCCTGAGGTTCGCCATCCCTGCTTTAATGGGTCTTCACGGCACCTGCTTTTTCCTCTGTGGTGAAAATAGTGTATTTATCTGGATAATAAAATGGTCAGTTCTCAACCCTCAGTCACTCTAAATCCACTCCAGCTTTTCCTCCTGATGTTGAGATGCTTCGTTTACTATTTTTGGAGGGTTTGTGTGTGTGTGTGTTAGCATCCACTTCAGTGCTGCTGATGTGTGGGGCTGCGAATGCTGACATTTTCTTCTGCCCCTCTCTAGCTCTTGCATCTGGTGGCTCTCTTCCAATAACATCACTGGATGCAACTGGGAACTTGGTATTTGCCAATGCTGGAGGTACGCCGAACATCGTCACTGCCCCTCTGTTCCTGAACCCTCAGAACCTTTCACTGCTCACCAGCAACCCAGTTAGCTTGGTCTCTGCAGCTGCAGCTTCCGCAGGGGCCTCTGGACCAGTTGCCAGCCTTCATGCCACCTCCACCTCAGCAGAGTCTATCCAGAACTCTCTCTTCACCGTGGCCTCGGCCAGCGGGGCTGCCTCCACCACTACTACTGCCTCCAAGGCGCAGTGAGTTGGACTGAGCTGTGCTTACCCATAGCCTATTTTACTCTGCAGTGAGATGGGCTGCCAGCTGGGTTTACAAACTGCAAAATGTGATTGGTTTCCTCTCACCGTGTTGCTGGGGACAAGGGAGAGAAGGAAAAATACAAAAGGAAAAAAAAAACCAAGAAGAAGGATTTAAAACTGGGACAAACATTTGCCTAATTTTATAATAAACACTGTCTTTTCAGGATTGCTTCATTGACTGGAGAACTTTCTAACCAAAAATGTATAAAACAAAAAAGGACTACTTATCATTTCCAGCAGTATCAATGACAAGTTAAGGTGGGTTATCAACTCAAACGTAGGAATGGGATTTCTTCTTTCTTTTTGATCTAAATATCTTTTTTTAATTATCATTTATTGGTCTGTTGTACAGGCCATAATGTCATACAAGGTGTTTATAATCTTATCAATCGTGTTGGGGGTTCCTTTCTTAACTGGTACAATTTAGGCAGGCCTGTATTACTGATGTATCTCTTTATGATTATTATTATTATTTTTATAAATATATATATATATATATATAGTTCGGACACATTTGTCTGCTCCTGGAACAGTTTCAGTGAGCTCCCATGCCACACAGAGGGAGGAGCAAAGAGAGGGAAGCATGTGAATTGCGAATGTTCTTTAGTTTCCTTTTCCCTGGCGGTATGTTTTTCGGGATTCTCTCAGAAGTGTTGGCGGCTAAGTGAACATACAGAGGGTAATGTGCAAAGACAGTCCATGCTTGTGAGATGGGCGTTCTGATTGGACAGCTGTTTGCTCAGCACACTTGGGCCAAATCTAGCTCTCATTTGCACGTCTTTGGCTCCTGTTGATGCCAAGGGAGGAAGGATTTGGCCCATAGGTTCTGTCTTCAGCATCTGTGCTGGCCACTGTCTTGTCTCATAATTGCATGGAAATGGCCACTTTACAACTGGGAATATTTCTGTTATTTACTTTCTCAGGAGGCTGCCTGTATTGGTGATAATTCATATGCATTCGTTGAACCTTCCTACCAGCTGTTTGGCATAGGATTTCTGAACGCTGCATTGGTTCATCTCTAAGAACTTACTTTTTCCAGTGTCTCCAATATGATTGTACTGAAAATGTTTTCAACTTAAAACATTTCTATTCCAGAAGTAAACTAGGTCATGTGAACAAGTACTGTTTTATGCCAACACAGCAGATCGTGCTCCATTCTAAATAGTTTGTAATGTTCTTTGACACTGTTCACTGCTCTGGAAAAAGTTGGTAAGGAATTCTTGGAAAGCTGACCAGCGTGCCATGGAGAGTGTTGTCTATCTGGTGAACACTGGCATGTTGCATGCGTCTTGCAATATTTCATGCTATTTCTGGGTGATGCTGCTGCTAGCTAGATCATTTATGGCAGTAATAAACACCTCTACTAGAGAGGGGGAAATGTTTCCAAGCAACGTAACAAGTGGTATGCGCAAACAGCTGCTGACAATGGATGAGAGAGAGACTGAAGAGACAAAGATGAACTTAAATGTTATGCTGGTCTGAATCTAAATCTTTTTGCTGAGAAGAGATTGGATGACTGCAATGTACTTGGAACTTTCCAATCTCTTTTTAAGGTGAATTGAAAAATATCTTCAAGAAGGAGGAGCTGCCCAGTTTTTCTTTTCACTAAGCCTGGGGAGAAGGGGAGTTCTAACACTCATGTAATTATATTGCATTTCATGCCAAAGGTAATTATTTAACCTCTCATCACCTGATATCCTTTTATCACCTGATATCATGATGGCAGTAACTTTATTCTCAATTCCTTCTCTGGCTGCTGATCCCAATTCAGAGAGCTGGCATTGATGCTCAACTAGCAGAAATCTTTGTCTCTTCTCGCATACCGTCATGCTGTTTGCTCTCTGTTCGTCTCTGAATTTCCAACTTCCTGTTTCACAAGCTATTTAAAAATAATGAATTCTTCCTAAAACTTTAAAAACTTGTGAACTGTAAGCAGGGAAGTGAGCAAATGTCCGTCCACCGTCTTATGTGTGTTTGGTTTTTTTTAATGTTTTATTTTTTTAAAACTAAGCTTGAACCAAAGTCAATTTCTAGCAAGCTGCTGTACTAATGGACTAGTTTGTATAAGTGCAGTTCAGATGCAGAGAGGTGATAGATGCTACTGACAATTTCTTTTCATTTTTTATTTTATATAAAAATTGCTGCTTGTTTTAATCTTTTTTGGGGGGTGGGGGTGGTCTTTTATATATCCTTGGGGCAGACAAAATCTCAACTTGATTATTATCTAATTTCCGTGGTTTGGTGTGTAAATAGAATGGCAATGGCAGATGGTTACTAATTCAACTGTTCCCACATCCTCCTTAGCAGTTTGGCTCAATCTATATACTGTGGTGTGACTGTCTCCATGATTTCAGTCTCAGTTTAAAAATATAGGGCTATGAATAATACTGTGTGTTAAGGTTTTAAGTGGCCCATAGCAACAGCTTGGAGCAGTCAAATGTATGAAAGGATGGCAGAGGAGAGACAGGTACCCACTATGTTGGTCTCAAGGCCATAGTGTTGACTAGTTTCTACCAAAGGAAATATCAATCCCATGGATTTTTTATTTTATTTTTTTTGTCCATTGAAATTAGATCTATGTAATTGTGTTTTTTGGCGCACACACATCCATACGTATATATTTTAATAGAGGAGATGGTGATGACTTCTGAACTGTGGCATTTATTTAGCTATGAATTTCAAACATCAAGGAGGAAATAAGCCCTTCATATTTATGTACAAAAAATAAAGAGAACACAGCCCTGTAAATTGCCCCAAAACTCTCAAGGATTAAGAGAAGCTGTTTATTCAATTGACTGGCTGCCTCTTCTTGGGTTCACTGTTTGCAGTTAGAGGACATGATGAATCTGGAACACTAATGTCGCTCAGATGATGGCCATAAAAAATTTGCTGTAGTATTCACAGTATTCACATATTGTTGGTGTGAGCACCTTTAATCTTTATTTCTCTTAGATTCATGCCACGGCCACACTACTAGCAGATTTCACAGCAGGTTCTGGTGAAAGAAACTGGAAGCTCAAAAAACATGCAGCTAAAATGCTTTGGTTGAATTGTATTCATCCTATTTTACATATTCCATTCCTCATATAGCTCATACCTAATGCATTTATGCTTGTTCCCAGCAGCACAGAGATACCAGGATCTGAATAGCTGTCACTATTTCGTGTTGATCTTGGCTATATATTTCACATGGCCACACACACACACACACACACACACACACACACCCCTCTTCCCATTCTAGAGCAGCCAGCCCCAACCTGGTGCCCTCCAGAGAACCATTCCCATCAGTCCTAGCTGTTCTGGAAGAAAGGCTGTTCTAGAGAGATGGATAATCAGCTTCTGCAATACACACTTCAACAGAAAATCAGATCCAGATAATTGGAGAATCTGCCCTGGAACCTCACAGTTATAATACATTTCTCTTACCACAAAGTTACAAGGATAATCACAAAAGTCATGAACGTTCTGGTATAGTGAAAATTTTCTGGTCACTACCAAGTGCAATTCCTGTAATCCAAAACAATGTGTGATACCTGTGTCCCTAATACCCAGTACTAACCATTCTTCCATTACTGCATTAGTTGAACAAATTAGTCCAGCATTCCAGTGTTCTAGAGATTGTTGATTTTATTTTCATTTTTTCAGTCATGGGTTATTAGGCTGTCATTTCATTTCACACAGTTTCAGATCTGTTTTGTGGGCCAAAGTCTGAAACGTTTGCTTGCAAACTTGAGAGATTTCAGTACACCTTTCATTACCAAAAAGGAAAGGAGTAGGTTAATCCTCATACCTGCAGTTTCCACAGTTGCAGGTTATTTAAGAAAATGGCAGAGTTCAGTCCGTGTCCCTTTCAGATGAGTTGGAATGTTTCTATTGATTTTAGAGAAGCCAGAGTGCCAGAACCTTATTGGGTGCAAATACTACTTCCTTGAAAGGTGTGAAAAATGGGGATATATTGAGCAGACAAACCATTGGCAGATGAGTTAAAACATCTAAGTTGTGTGCACTTAGGGCCAGTGTGGACACTTTCTGTTGTAGGAGAGTTGTTCTTCCAGCTGAATACATAGCTTATCATACTGATGGACAAACTCACAAGGTTCATAATTTCAAAGTAAAGTTGTTCTTCCACACCTTTCTGAATCTGCCCATATATACCAATTTGCACATTACATATTTCCATGTATGAGGCTCACACATACAAGTAATGTCTGAGTGTGCCCTTGCTTTGCAGTTCACTGTTTTGGGGGCAGAACGTTCATGTTTTTCAGACAGCGTGTGTAGATATATTTGACCGCTTCCTTTGTAAGGTTTGTGCTTATGAAGTGTTATAAATGTAAACTATGTGTCATACTCAACTGTGCTTTACCTAGAGTAGACCCATTGAAATTAATGGACCTAATGTAGTCGTTGTCCTTAATTTCAGTGCATCTACTCTGCATAAAAATTAGTTGAGTACCACCCTATATCTCTACATTATTTTGCCATCTTGAGAATGTATAACTGCTCCATATATCTGCATCAGGGTTGGTGGATGGGAGGTTAACCAGTAATTCTGCAGGTCCAAGCAAGTCTTCCAGGCAGTCTACCATCTCAACCTTCACTTGAGTGATAGATTGCTGAGACTGAAGAGCAAAGGCTGAGACAACGGTTATATAAGGTAGGGTGGAGTCTTATAGGCTCTTTAGGTCACCTTATTATGACCATTTGTAGTGCCAGAGCAGCAGAGATCAGCCCCACTGTTCACTCTTCCTGCATGCTGCCCCAGTAGCACCGGCAGTAAGATGTCTGGGCCATGAATTAGTTTACCTTGGAGTTAAGCAAGCATGCCTAATGTAGGAATTGTCATTAACCCAGCACACTCAGGAGTACCAGTGCAGTGGATTACAACATATGACAGAAATGAGATGGAGACAATTTCTCATAAAAGGGAGGATTTGAAAAGTTTTTGCTGTTTTTCCCACCTACCACCTAAATATGCATGCCACATGAATGTGAATGGATGGTGGTCATTTAATGTCACTTCCCCTGATGTATAGAGTTGGATCAGATGTAATACTCCCAATATCTTAACCATGACTAAGGAAGGTGGGCTGCAGGATCCCTGCGTTCATGTTAACCATGGCTCAGGTGAGTGCCGGCACAGACATTAACCGTGTTTAAGGCTGACAGAAAGAGGGTAGGGAAATGGCAGTCCTACAACCTGCTCTGCACTAAGTCTCTTCCTGCTCAGAAACATTACAGAGTTGCTTTACAATGACATATTTATGTGAGTTACAAGAACCCTGGTGCCTGAGCCTGTGTACAAACATGGCTAGGAAAAGCTACAAATGTGATGTTATAAAAATGGGTCGCTTGGCTGTCCTGTGATGGAAAAGCAGTTGTGAATGGTGAATCCATGCTATATTTTAAAAATAACTCCTAAGCTTCAATTGCCAAGGAAAATATCTGATAGGTTAAGTTTAGTTTTATGTTGATCGTCATCTAAGACATTTTTACTGGATAAGTTCAACCAAAGATGTTATTGATTGAAGTTATAAAGGAAGAACACAAGTACTTATTGCTGAATTTCCGGTGCCAGAAACCAGGCTTTAAGAGTCCATTGTTGCCTTATCTCCTTCCCTTCCCTATTTCAGTTGTATATTATGTGGGGTTAGGTTGGTAATATCATGCTTTAACTGTCTTTCTAATTGCTTTTCTAAAAACCTTGAAGAATGTAGGCTGCCCATTACAAGATAAAGCCTGTATTTTATTTGCTACCACACTGATGGCTTATTTCAGTTAGTGGATGTTGGGCTATACTGCAGCCTAAGCAAAGACTGGCTCTGATGCAGTGTTTGGCACCTGAGGTGGAGGGTTCACGTGATTTTTGCATGGGGCATTTATTTATGTTCAGGATCTGGTAGGAACTTTGTGAGACCGCATTCAAAATGAACATATTTGCATCAAATATTACATAGGAAGTATGAGCACTGAACAGATAACACATAGATTGATTGATTGATTGATTGATTGATTCATTCATTCATTCATTCATTCATTCATTCTTGTAAGTGATTAGATGTGGGAAAATATCACTCAAGTCTTGCTTTATGAACTTTTCCCCAAATTTAAATGTAATCTTGCACTGGTTCCACTGTGGGGCCATACAGTTATGCTTGGGGTTTGAGCTGCAGGGGAAGTTAGCATCACAAGGATGCAAAATCCACTAACTGACTTGATTAGTGTTTGGTATAATTAAAGCTTTTGCTATGGCCTTGTTGCTTTTGGAGACACACAAGTGTAGCAGCTATATTTACCATACAAGTTCCTTTATTAACCTTTCAGATGACACTTTTGTTACGTAGAATTATTTAACAATATCTTATTGATGGCTATATTTTTCAGTAACATAATTTCTTGTAATAGAAGTGCACATTTAGGCAGATACATCATTTCAACATATTCATGCTGTTAATGACCTTTTTAAAAAACAACATCCCACGTAGAAGTCTCTCTTCTGCTTTGAACATGTAATCCTTTCTCTCTGACATTAGGAGTATGTTTATGCTCGATCTGTATGTGCCTACATGCACTTTTTAGAAGATGAATTCTAAAAGGGTTCTAGAGGTTCATAAATGTATATAGGTATAAACCATTATAGAGAAAACACTACCAAAGGAGAATCTGGCTGGCTGATTATGGTTATTCATCTCTAACCAAAACTTCTCAGGACTCGTTAGCCAATTTTTTTACAAAGTTACAATCTAATGTTTTTTAAGCAATACACTCTTTTAAGACATTCACCTGCAAAGTTCTTGCTCCATGCAGTTATTAGGCCAAGTCGATCTTGCCAATAGGGAGCTTTCTATTGGCTTAAGTGATAAAAGTTGGCTGAGATCCCTGAGCTTCTTGAATGGACTTTGATGCCAAAGTCCATGCCCTGTATGAACAGCTTCAGAAAAAAAAAAGGAATGCACCTGGAACTAGTGCCAATTTACCCACAGTCTTCTTACTTTTGTGAGTGTTGTAGGATGGCGTACTGTCCAATTTGTAAACATTCACCCTCCCCAGTGTTGGCTTCACGTTGGGAAGGGCCCTTGAACAAGAGATCTTCCATGGGTTCCTCCACCCTCCTCGGTCCCCCAGCAAATCTCCTTTATCACTGGAGCAGAACAAGGAGACTCTTGGCAGTAGAGGGCCTTGGACAGATGCCCAGCCATGCCAGTCCTCTCTGTCTTTTTCCTGTGTGCCCGAAACATTTTCAGATTACACAAATTTAATCAAAAGGCATTTGATTAATAGTCAATGGAAAAATGAAACCTATATTTCATTTCCACTTTTCTAGGGAGACTTCCAAAAGTTTAAAATTCTTAATACAGACATCTATATAGATTGTGAAAGAAAACTTGAGATATATTGGACCTAGCATTGATTAGTTGCCGCAGCCTATCCCTAATACATTTCTGAATCGGTTTTGCAATGTTGAGTTCAGCCTCACTATCAACAGATCACATTAGTCTTTAATCCTCCTGGGATAATATGCAGGATAAGAGGTCTGTTCCACACATTTCACTTTCCTACATACAGATATAGCATCCTTTTAGGAAATTGCATCATAATGTGCAGTGCCTGTTGCTATTTTATGCATAGACATTCTCTGTGAAGGCAAATTACAGTGTGTGAAGTGACTCTTGAGTCACACTGGAATTAAATTAGCTTTATTCTCGAGAGAAAGAAAGGTTGTAGTCACACTGCCTGACATTGCTTTACTGCTATGACCTTTACTGACCTTTGTCCAAACATGCGGCATACATGTAGTTGGACTGAATGTTGGCATGAAGCATGCCAAATGTTTTTGACCCTAAGGAGCAAAATGAAGGCTTCTCCTCTGACATAAATTAGGAGTCTCGTTCCACCCCTTCTTGTCTCTCTTTCTGTAAGCAGGCATTGTTACAGGGTTGTAGGAACAATGCTTTTTGGTAGCAGCTGGCTTTCTGGCACCTTTTTTTTATTAAAAAAAATACCTCAGCATAGCTTTAGTATCATTTGCAGAATGGAAAATCGGCAGAGAGAAACTTTATAAATAATGGAAGTAATTCTAGTTGTAGAGTTTAGTTTTGAAGACCCTGACTTATGCTGTATGTATTTGCAGTTCTGTATTTAGGCTACAACTTTATAGGGTATGGGGTGGGGGAGGGAAGGAGAGAGAGTTAGCTGTGCTAGAAGGCAAATGTTGCTTGCAACGTCTTTTCCTACTTTGTCATTGGCTATCGTTGTCAACACGCTACATAACAGCAGACATAACTGAGCTGCTGTATTGCTTCCAGGGTCCTTCTAGGTGTGCATGACCTCTGCCTCCCTGCTTTCTTTCTATTGGCAAACCAAGGGCCTTGGTGGGGATGTAAATATTGAGCAAGTTTGTGTGCTTGGAGGAGGGCATACAAGGAGATGAATTAGCAACCCATTTTAGTCCACGTAGTTGCACTAGGGCTGCAGCTGGGCCAAGACTTTTACATTTGGAAAAGGAGGAGGATATTTGGGAGAACAAAGTGAAACAGTTATTTTTATCCCTGCTTGTCTTGTTATTGAATGTAGTATGTGGTAATTAATTTAATTTTCTAATAGCAATGCTAATTCTGTCTAGACCAAAAATAGCAGAAGAGAAACCAAACTAAATGCTAACCTGCTCCTAGTACCTAAGTATAGAGTACCTGAAAGAGATAAGATTCTATGATCAGACTTGAGGAGAAAAAAGGATATATTGGATGTGGGTTTCTTTTTATGGAAGGTGAGTCATTTTTCTCTCACAGCACATGGTTCAGATTTTGGATGGCATTTTGGGGAGACTTCATCTGCTTCCATCCTGACTCTGAAGCATCTCCTTTTTCTGATTGCTGAAAAATACAGAGTGTGTGTTTGTGCGAGGAAGTATATTTCCAGGGGTGGGAGAGGAAAACCTGAGCTTCAGCTGGAGGGGGAGAATTTCCAATGTTTTGATAGGAACCAAAGGTATACTGCTTAGTTTTTGGCAGCTCTGCTGTTTTCAGGATGTCTTCGGCAAAAAATTATGTGGTCTTAGAGGTTTGATTTGATGACTCTTGACTTAGAGAATCTCCTCATGTGTCGGTTTTCCTACCTTCTTAATGCACAGGGTTGGTTGGATACTTTTTCTGAGGACATGCTGGAGGCAAGTTCTATTCAGTACAGCACCCAAGATCACAAGCAACTGTTGGGTGTAGGGAAAACTTGGTTTTATTCTTAAAATATCAAAACTTCATTGTCCTCTTAAATATCAGAATTGCATTGTCCTCTGTTTCACATCATTTCAGAAATCCTGTGGGTTTTCATAGTGGAAAACCTTGGAGACGTCTTTCTTTCCTCCCCAGAATAGCTTTGGGCATTGTCACATTACATGCTGTTGGCTTGATGAATTGCATCAATCAAGCCTGACGTGTTCATGTGTGAAGCAAGGGAGAAGGTAAATATATATTAGTTGTCCAGCTATTCTTCCTCCGGAAATCAGCTGGGTGCAGAACTTCCCTGGAAAGCTTTACTAATAGACTTATTGTTCTGACATTATGTAAAGTGGTATTAATATTGTGTGACTTTTCTAAGAGCTAGGTAGATTTATAAGTAGGTAATAGGGAAATGGAAAATGACTTCTCAAAGATAAGAGCACTTGGAACAAAAGATGTGGAAAACAAGGTGTGCTTTAAAAAGAAAACAAATCTGAGGAAGGAAATGAAACAACCAGTTGGGAGATGGGCTCGTGAGAGGAAGATCCTTAGTAGTATGAGGAAGGTTGGAATGTCTCCCCTCTTCTGCCTTATTTCTCTTTACCTCACTCAGGCGAAAATATGGGTTTAATAGTTTGTTGTCGGCTCTTTCCCCAAACATTTCTAAAACTCTGATCTTTGTTCTCACCAAAAATTCTCTCTTTACTTTTTACAATGTAGAACCCATCAAAATAAAAGCCTTCCTGAAGTATTTCTAGCAGAAATGTCTTTAACCCACCAGGGGGCTATAAGTGTAAATGCTGAATGTTTCTGGCAAGAGTACTACAGGAATAGTGGTAAATATTAAGGAGTACAGATCTGTGTCAAATTAATATTTGCACAATTCAAGCCACCCACCCTGGCCAACAGCCTTTGGAACAAACACCTTTGGTCAGGGCTGGGGAGAAACTGTCACTTGTCCCATCTAATCCATGTTAGCACATTGGCATTTTCGATCCAGTTTCTGTATTTGAATTTGAGGAAGAAGCCACAGCAGATACCCATAAACTGATTGGTAAGTTACTTCCATTTATTTGAACCTCCCTATAGGAAGATATAGGCTTTTCTCTAAAATCCAGGAGATAAGAGGTCAGGTGCAAGTGCATTTGAGAGCATCACGGGACTCCGGCCGTTTTGCACTCCCCTGGTCCCACCGTGTCGCTGTTCCATTTCCTTCTTCTGTGGTAGTGTCTAAGGCTAGGTGTGAGTAAGTGTCGGGTGTTTATCCGCCACAGGTACGGGAGCTGTCGTATACCTCATTTCTAACTCATAACTGAGTAACTTGCTTTAACTTTCTCCAAACCCTACAGAGTTGCCAAGACTGCCCTCCCTCCCTTGATTAACGTGGAACTCTGGCTTATAGCACCCTGTGACCTGCAACCTGGGGGGCAACCCCCTAAAGCCTCTGAATGTCGCTGCTTAAAAGCTACTGCAAACTGAGGGCAAATTGCAATCTTCTATTTCTTTTGGTTACCAGGGGTCCACTCGTAGTCTGTGAATATCCATCTCCACTCCCAATCTGTGCATGAAACCTCCATGCTGCCTTCTCCCTCCCCCTGGTGAGATGTCAGGGCTATAATGTACTGCAGGGTCAAGGCAGGACCCTGACGGCTCCTCTCAGCCAAGTGCTGCATGCATATTGCTCGCTACTTTTTAATTTTGTTTCTCTCATGCTCCTCCCATATTTAATTTCCTTCTTTTATTATTTGACAATCTTGTTCCTCCCCATCCCCGCCTCTAGGCTAACCAGAAGCTGCATCCCTGTCCCTTCTGCCATTTTACTTTGAATGTAGTTTTCCCACCCTTTGGAAAGAGAAGCTTTTCCAGGTCACGGTGCACTGCTATATGCCGAGGGGGGCGGTTTCTTTGTTTTGTTTTGTTCTTTTAGAAATTTCCAGCCAAAACCAAAGATTTCCTAATGATTGTATAAACTCAAAACAGACAAACAAACAAACCAAAGACAAAAGGGGCGTCTTCAGCACCAATCATATCTCTTAAGATGGCGCGGTCCCATCCTGTGCTAACTTGCTTGGGAGACCAAGTTCTGTTTGACCTCCACAAATCCAAAGGCGCACAGCCATTGGGAGGGAGAGTTCAGTGGGGAAAAGTGATGGACTCCACAGATTGGTTGTGAAGCTGAAGACATTGGTGCATGACTGGCGGCTCTGGTGGGTGCTTTTAACCCTTTGGGAGCTGGGTGATATTAATACACACTGAGGTGCACTTCTGAGCTCTCCCCCCCCCCCCCCGCCACTGCTTGGAAGAGGCTGTCCTGTTGTGCAAAATCTCTGAAAAAAATGTTTTGTTTTTCTTTCTCTCCTCCCCCCACTTCTTTTTTGTTCTTTAATTATTTTTGCAGCACCACTGTGCAACTATGCATTGTATTTCTCAACCTTTTGTGCTAGGTAGGTAGATGCCTATGACTTTTTAAACTTTGGGGGAGGGGGGTTGCCAATGAAGGAACTTTTTACATGGATCTTTTAAATCTCAGTTGATTAGGGGGTGTTTGGTTCTAGGGTCATACAAGCTCTATCCCAAAGCAAAATCCAAATGTTAATAATATTAGCCTGATGCAGATACCAAAGATAATTTCTTTCCTGCAGAACCTTAGACTTGTGTATTAAGTACAATTACCCAGCACTTGCATTAGTCTAACCTCAGTAATTCCAAAGCTTAGATGTATATTTTGGTATATTTCTGGGATATTAAAAATGTCGTTTAAATTCTTGTTTGTTTCAGTGTAATGCTCTTAAAGTCATAGCATGGAGATAACTGAATTGTCTTATTCTTAGTAGTTTGAAATAATAGTATTTTTGTATGTTTTGGGTGTGTCAATGTATGTATTAACACAACAGTTTTCACTGCCTAGGTGTTCATAATTGAGAAAAAGTGTACATAATCTGTGATTTCCACCAGATTGTCGATTTAGATTGCATTTTCTCTGATTGCCATTCCCAACAGGGAGATCTTTATTCCTTTTTTTTTTAAAGAGACAGCATGCTTATAACAGTGAGATTGTACTTTTGCCCTCCCATAAAGGTCCAGTTCCCTGAAAACATCGTCCTTTAATTTTGAAAGGTGAGGCAAGACTCAAAGTGTAGCAATTGAATAACTAAAAGCACGGATATTACTATGCTAGGAATTTATGCTTTTTGTTTTTATAGTGGGGGGGAGGCATCTTGCCAAGAAAGCTATGGTTTGTGGAAATTGATTTATAAAATCCTGAGCTCTTCCTATGGCAAAAAAGAGATTTGTGTTGATTACAGAGCTTCCCTGTCGTCAACCATCAAGTTGGCTTATTTCTTCCTCAGGCCTGCTAATGTGGTCAATTGTACAGCTTAATTTACATGAACACTTTGTATCTAACTGTGATAAATATATTAAGATACAATGCATTCTTGCCTAACTTTAAATTTGATAACTGTAAGGCCCTAATTTGAAACTGTGTGTGTCTCCAAAATGGAGATGAAAAGGATGCTGTCTCTTTAAATATACCTTCTATTTTTTCCCTAGTGGCTGCCTACAGGTGGCTGTGGGCATTGAGAGAGACTGTGTAGATTATAGTGAATCAGGATGAAAATGGTAGATTTTGTGTAGATGCATTTGTCTGCTGTAATTTTTATATATATAAAACTTACTGTAACTGTACAGTTCATTTCTGTTGTAAACATCATTAAACCATTTTTCCAAGTGTTTTAACATGCATGCACTGGTTTGTGGTTTTTGAACAAGTGAAAGGAAATGGCTGAAAAGAAATGGCAGAACCTTGTATTTCTGTTGTTTTAAACCTGACAATCCGGAGCTGAAGGATGTTCCTCCTTATTTTCTCCCAACTACAAATTACAAGACATCTCAGGTTAGAAGACTCACATAATTGGACAGCAGAAACAGGTAAGCCTCTCAGTTCTGTTATTCTGCAGAAAATAAATATGCCAGATTTATTTTAAAAGCTTACACTACTAGTAACTTACGGCTTCCATGTTGAACAGGATGTGTTAAATTCTTTCAGTTAAGTAACCACCATGTGCAGGTTGTCTAACTAGCTCAACATCGTAATGCACATTTATTTAGTATTCTCTACATTTGTGTCCTTGACAAGATAATTTGTTTATTGCTACAGGCGCATGTTTCATGCATACTACTAGTTTGGTCCTATAATAGATATTGCTGCCCTTCTAAACTGTCCTAAAAGTCAGTGATGTGAGATCTGTGCACCCTTGTTTAGCTTTAAATCTTAAGGTTTTGTAGGACTTATTGCTCCTTTTCATTAAGCTCTTTTTCCCCTTTTACTTTCCACTGCAACATGGCGCTATGAAGTTCAAACGAATCCAGAATAAGACCAGAAGAGGGAAAAGCAGGTATATTTAAGAAGCTTTTATTTAAAAATACACAGAACACATTAGATAGAAAAGCATTTTCTTTGTTCTTTTCAACTTAATTTATAGATTTAAAGCTCCAGAAGTGTATTTTTGAAAGATCAGATTTAGGCTGTGCACACCCCATACATTTAACCACCTCTGCCCAGTGCCGGATTTACATATAAGCTAAAAAGAGCTATATAGCTTGGGGCCCTACTCTTTTGGAGGCCTCCAAAAAAATTAAAGGAAAAAACGATGTAAATTTCCAATATATAAGATGAACTGAAATACAATTAAGATGTTTAACAATTACTTTGATAAAATGCATATTTTGTTATGTGCAAATGGCTTTAGATACCTATTAGGTCCATAAATTACCATATAGCATATATTCAACACAAAAAAGAGTGACTATTTGTGGTTGACAAAGGACAGCTGGACATACAAAGGGCCTCATCAAACCTAAATCCAGCCCAAGAATCCTAGGTTCTGTAGTTTAAGGGTGCTGGGAATTGCTCTGTAAGGAATAAACTACAGCCCCTGATTTCGGGAAGTGGGTGTATGCAGCCTTAGTCCGGTATGAGTTCTGACAAGCAGACTCTCACTTCCATTTTGCTGATAGAGATGTATGTGAACCCTTTTTGGATCAACCAATCTGATAAGATGGGCAGAAGGAATAAAATTCCTCTGTGAAACTAGGTAAGGGAAATAGATTCAAGGTATAAAATTCTCTGCCTGGGGAAAAAGCATAATAGGCAGCTGTGACTTCCCACGTCCTAAGGCTAACTCTAAACACACTATGGAGTAAATCCACTGGCTATTCCTTTGTGTAAACATGCTCCCCAGCTAATTCCCCCCTTGCTCCACTGGTATTAAGCTCACTTAACCAGGACAGCAGCACCTGACAAGTTTGATCAGGATTCTGTCTTAACAGGAATTTGAAGCATCTACATTTAAAACAGGAGGTAATGTATTACTCATTTCAACCAACCATATGTCCTGTGGAAGAAGAACCTACTTCTATTCTCTTAACTATGGGAACATACTGTCTGTGCCTGCCCATACGTCTCATGCAGCATAAGTCAATTTTCATATTAAATCCCTTTAGCAGTGCATGTTTACTTAGAAGAATGCCCTACTGCACTTAGTCCAAGGTCAATGGTGGTGCATGTTTTTGTATCTTGGCAAAAGAGTGTTTAAAAAGGTCCTTCAGGGCAATGGTGATACACTGTATATCTCCTCCCCCAAACCCCAATTGCTATTTATAAATAAAAACCCAAACCTATAACAAGAGAGGGGGGCAGTTAACCTGTTGGTGCTCAGAATTATCTGATGTTTTGGAACGAAATCCTTCCACATGAGCAACATTTTTTAATGCACATTTAGCTTCAAAAAACATCTTTCTCCAGAAAAGAAAATGACTTTGAAATAGCCATCGCAACAGCTGGTCTTAAATTTTAACTGAGCAACAACATGGTGCCCAAGCTCTATAGCTATGTACACTTTGAAAGCTACAACTTGAAATTAGTTTTAAAAAGGAGCTTTGGTTTTTATGCTCATGTAAAAGTGGCATTTGTTGTAGAAGGCAACAGATTTCTGAACAGATCATCTTGAGAATGGTAATCAAGATTTCCGCTCACCATGGAATTAGTTCTCCTCTTGCTGGACTCAACTGTAGCTAGTAAGGAGGTGGTAGGGGCTGCATTTGAAGGACATCGTATGTATCCTTCGTTGCTTTGCTGAGACCCTGATAAAGAAAGATGAGATGACTCAAAGTTATAACTAAATCAATATAACTGTAGTTATTAATCAGAAGTACTAAGTCCATATGCTCCTTCTAAAAATAAGTCCAACAACTCTGGCTTTCTATCCAGAGTAAATAAAGGTGACAGGCTGATACTCATAGCAAGGCAAAAGTCCTGCTTAGGAGATGAATATGACCGGTCCATTGTTTGTTGGAGGAAACAAAGTTGTATACTGCCCTTAGAAGCGCCTCTGTACTTGTTCCTTCACAGACTGCATTAACACCTCTGGGCAAGCAAAAATATTATCTTAGGTGGCTCAAAGTGAGGAACAGGGCACTTGCTCTGTTCTCCCATTGTAGAAAGGTGATCCAAATTGACAGGGTGCATGTATGCCAGAAACTAATTAAAGCAAAAGCAAACAAGATTCCTGTGTGAGCTGTTTTTGTGCAGCTTGCTTCCATAGGATTGTGACCCTGAAGTTTGTAGGGAGATAGGCTTGCTATCGCTGTGCCTTACCTGATAAACTGTTTCACTGCCTTTGCCACGTCGTCTCTGAAACAAAGAAGCCCAGCATCAATACAAAATCTCCCTGCCAAAATCTTTTTGCCCATGCAAATAATGGGAGGCTTGCTTCTGATTGGTCTTTTAAGAAGGTGCTGCACAATCTGACTCAACTGCCCCTTAATCAGTAATAAATAAAAATTATAAAGCACAGAAGTGTCATTCAAACAATATCAAAAGGGTGAGGAGGATACTATAACTTCTGTTTTGCTTGACAGTACTGCTTTAAATAAAGGGTAGGAAAAAAGCAGGCAGAGTAGTGCCTGAAGCCACCTTGGCACCTTATGTGTAGAGCCAAATTGGCAAGAAGTGTCACTTACCTCTCCTTTCTTTCCAATTTCGCTGTATGCTTCAGCCATCTTATCCCGCTGTAGAGCCTGGCCATGGAAGATCAGAAAATGGTGTCAGCACGAATAAAATTAAAGTACTGTACTGTTTTCTGTCATACCACTCCTCTTTGTCAGAGATAAGAAACCATGGACTCTCCCTCCAGATGTTCTTCCAGCTCACATCAACCCCAGCAAGCAATGTCCAGTGGTCAGGGACGATAAACATTGTAGTCTAGCATCATCTAGAGAGCCACCTACAGGTTCCCTATCCTTGCTACATAGATACAACAAAACAATACTTTCCCTGTGTTCATTCATGGGAGAGGAGATGTGATTGGTGGTCCAGACTAAGGCAATGTTTCTTCCTTCACATTGCAGTTAGACTTGAAAGAAACCACTTGTTGAGTACAGTAAAAAAAACTCCTTTCAAGTCTACTTGCAGAAGTGGGGATGCTGCAGGCCAGATGGGGAGACCCTGCAGGTCAGCACTTACTCTTGCTTTATACTCTCTTTATTTGGTAATTCCCCCCCATGCCAAATAGGTCCCTGCTACTCCCATACTACAGACATGGGAGGATTTCAATGTTGCACTAATTGAGCATCCCTTGGTGGGCATAAGGAAAGGGCAGGAAGCCTTGTGGCAGGTCACACAGCAGATTGCTGTAGTCAACAGTACTTCCTCCTGTACAACAAACTTGCACTACCACAACTGGGGCGGGTGCTGGGGAATACTATCCCACAGAACAGGTTGGGGGAAACTCTGGCCCTCCAGATGTTGCTGAACTTCTGCTCCCAACATCCCTGGCCATTGGCCATGTTTGCTGGGGCTAATGGGAGTTGGAGTCCATCATGATATGAAGGGCCAATGGTTTTCCCATGCCTGCCATACAGTCTGTTCAATTGCACATTCTACCTTTCATTAATGGCATACAATTCATTTGAAAAGTGATTACATGGAGCCTTATGCTTTGCTTTCCTAAAGTTCAGTGCTTGTGACTTTGGAACCAATTGCTGATACCGCAGTAGCACCTCAATGCCTGAGAAGCAGCAATTCCAGCAATAGTTTTTCTTCTCTCCCTCAAGTTACACTAAGGGAGGGATGCAGCAGCTAGATAGAAACAAGGAGTAGGAATACAGAAGATAAACCTAGCTGGGAGAAGGCAGAGAGAGGTTCGTTTACACACCTCACAAGGAAAGGAAATAAGCTATTTCATGACAGCTGTTTGCTGAAGCAGAGGAAAACAGATCACAAACGTAGCATGCTGCTGAAATGGCATAGGAATAGACATGCACACGTGGAAAAAAAGTTTGCATGCAGGTGCAGAAAACATTAAAAAGAAAGAAAAAATGGACTCCAGCAGAGTGAGGCTAAAATGCAACAGGAATATCAGTTTTTGTAAACCAAAGCAGACTGCTTTAGGGGTTCATTAACAGCATGAAAATAAGCTGGGTCTTGAAACACCTTCTGGGAGAGGTATTTGGCACCCATGGGCTCACAAACAGTCAAACAAATAAACTGGCAAATTGTCATATGTGTGCAAAAAGAGATAAATTAATGAGGGTGATGCCTACATGGTAGCACAATTTACTTCCCAGTGTTGTTTCAGATGTCTTTAGGTGGGTTTTATGTGAAGGCGGCTGGTCATTTTAGAAAACTGAAAAGCAATTTAGAAAAATTCTAGACAATATGGCAAGAAACCAAAACGCTTTTCTGAAATGGTAAGTTCTTACCATGGTTTTACTTACACTGTAAACTCTGTCCTGAGCTTGCTTTCTTCTGTGCTGAAAAGGGGAGGAAAAAACAAGCAGTTCTTGCAACTGTTCTTGCAGACAATATCAAAAAAATTATTTGGGGATGTGCAAGGCATTGCAGAGATTCTTACATAGATGCTAGTCTTGGATTAGTCACAAAATTTCTAGCTGCATTTGACGATGCATGAAGCGTTATCCTGAGATGCTGGTATATGTACACATGGCAGTGGGAAGGGGGCTATCAACATCTGTTGATAGAACTGACATCCTGACATATATAATGTGTGAACGATCCTTTGTCTCTATTCAGTCCACAGGCTATGGAGCTGAAACATTGCAATTTAGTGGCTTAATCAAACCACATGTGTGTGCTCCCACCCACCCACCCCAGTAACTCAGAGTAGCACTTCATGCACCTAAGGAAGTGGACTGTAATCCACAAACCTTATTCCATCCTTAATAATAAATCTATTAGTCTTTAAAGTGCCATCAGATTCTTTGCTGTTTTAGGAGAGGCCAGGGATGCCATGTCCCAGTGGCTGCCTAAGCTGGGCTGACATTTTCTCTGCACAGAAAAGAGGACCAGGATGAGATGAGTGAAGGTACCTGGGCTTTTCCCCCTCCTTCAATGTCAGCATCTGTCTGTTTCGCTCCCAGTGATGCATATTCATCTCTGGTTCCATGAGACAATCTCTGAAATGAAATATATAGATAGGGACATTTACAAGAATGACAGCTCATTGGTAAGTTGCAGTCCCGAGCTCCTAAGGGGCTGACCGGTACTGTGTCTTCAAAATAGACTCAAAAACAAACAAGAGCTCAGTGAATCACATTCTGTTATGTTAAAACCATCCCATAAAATCCTGGTCCTAGACTCAAGTTGCTAACACTTTCCCCAATCCTTCCGCAGTCAAGGGATTAATTAAGAAACAGAGAGTCCATCTAGTCCAGCATTATTTTCTCTCCGTGGCCTATGCTGAGCGCAACACTCTTCTGGACCATACCTGGGTCATACCAGGTATTCAGAGGCATACTGCCCCCAATGCCAGAGGTAATACAGCCATTGTAACTAGTAGCTGTTGATGATCTCCAGGAATTTGTCTAGACACCTTTGAAAACTCATAAGTTGGTGACCATCTGTACATCTTGGGGCTGCAAATCCCATAATTCAACTCTGTGTTGTGCCGAGAAGTACTTGCTTCCTGAATCTCCCACCATCCACCTTTCATGGGATGCCAATGCAGGCTTCCCAGTGACCTCTCATATAAACCCTTCCACTCACAAGGGCCGTCCAATTATCCTTTTCTGCCAATTATCCTTCTCTCTACTACTGCAGGGCTGCCTCTCATTGCAGGAGAGAATAGCCATAGTCACAGTCCCATGCACAGCCCTTGTACAACAGGCCTCTGTCTTCACCTTCCTTCTAGCATTAGAGCCGCTGACTCTTATACTAAACAGGAAACCGAGCTGGCCACACATAGAGTCTTCATGGCAGCAACATGGTGTAAGCTGCACGTGCAAGCTCATTCTTCTAGCAGGAGCCAACCAGAATCTCTTGATTCTAAACAGGAAAACAAGGTTAACCCTGCTTTCACATAGGACACTGCTGTGAAGAACTCATGTAGGTCGCGCTCTCTCCTCCTTCAAAGCCCACAAACCATCTGTCTCTAGACTTTAGGCCAGAATAGGACCACTATATGTGTAGCCATTTCCCCATAACTACACAAGGCTTCCCTTGCTTATTGACTGATTTAAGAATTTAGAAATTGCTCTACAGTAAAAGAATGCCTGAGTGGTGTACAAAAATAGACTGTGGGTGGCTTATCAGCTATCCTGGTCCAGAACTGTAATATGGCCCAGGAGCAAACTGGAAACTCATGCAATGCTTTCAACAGAGGTGTCATATGTTGACAGGTTGCCCCACAGTCCAACAATAGCTGCAGTTTCTGGACCAAATTCAATTTGGTCCAGTTTCTGGACCAAATTCAAGGGCAGCCCCATGTAAAGTGTGTTCCAGTAATCAAGCCTAGAGGTTACCAATGCGTGGGCCGCTTTCTCCAAGCCACCCCTGTCCAAGAATGGTTGCAACTGCCAAACCAGCCCAAGCTGACAAAAAGCACTCTTGGACATGGAATACATCTGAGTTTCCAGTGGCAATGCCCCAATTACACAGCTACCCAGAACAGCTGATGGACCAGTTTCCTGGACCTAGGAACCACTCACCCACAGTGCCTCCAACATGATTGGCAGCTGATTGCCTGGCACAATCCCCTCTCAGCAATGGGCATACACCTGGTTGGTTGGGAGATGATTGCCTGTGGTGAGCACCTATCAGATACTTGCTACATTCCAGTTTTGGGCTATTGACATAATGGAGGAATGTGCAGAAGTAACATGCAAAAGGTAAAGTATGGGTGGGGCAATGGAGACACTCTTGAGTATTTCTGTACATATTATCAGAGCAGAGCACTGCCATCTCTTTCATAGCAAATAGGTAAGCCAGGTAAGCCAAAGGTTGCCTTACTCTAGACTTTAATCTAGTGATTGAAAATAGAAGAATACGCTTGAGAGTGCTGCCCTATCCAGAAACTCCTTAGAAGGTATGTTTCTTTCAAATTCTTAAAGTGGGGAAGCAGCAAAGCAAAACCACTATTTTAATTAGTATGGAGAAGATCACACACTGAAAGACAAGAGTATATTCCAAATGAAATATAGTTTAAATCTAGTTAACTGGGAGGCGATCTACTGGATGCTGTAATTTCATTTGATATAAAACTGGATCTGCATGCTCCTCATTGTGGAGGGGCTGCCACCCACACTGTGCTTTGAAGTACCAACTATTGGGGCTTCAAAGTGCAGCAGCATCTGACATCCCTAAGACCACCTGTTTAATTTGGTCCACCAGGAGAACAGATTAAGATCTGGTCCACCAGACAGAAAAGATTCTCCACTTCTGATTTAAACCTAACTCCTGAGACCCACTACTGATACCTCTATTGCCAGAAGATCTCACTGCCATTAACTCTCCCCCCTTGCTAAGCTGGGGGAACTTGAGAGGACTCTGAACAAAAGGGGTAATGAATTTTTAAAAATCCATTTAGGATTTGCCCAGACTCTGGAGGAGTCCTAGTTGAATCTTGAGGGCAGATCCATGAAATCTGGTCTCATTTAATTGTCTGTCCTATTATAATTATTTTATTTTATTTGTGAAATAAAAATCATTCAATTTCAAGAAGACATAAGTTTAGTACTTACATTATATAGGTCCTCTGAATTCTGAGAAGTTTGAGGTTCAGGAGAGCCTTTGCCTATCTGGAAAACACAAAGCCCATTTCTATCTCTGAATGTGACTTTAACAGGATAATTTCTGCTAGTGATTTATAAATGGTGCTTTATAAACCCACAACCCACACATTTCATGGCGATTCCAATATTCTCTTGTTCCCAAATTCAAATAATGCCAGTTATGTAAGTGTATGAAAACTGCAAATTAAAGATGCACGTAAAAATGTAGATTCATCATAGAATTTCTAGATCTTTGGTCATCTTTTCCTAAACTCTCAGGAACTATGCATACATTGTGATATGTAGAGCACCAAGCCGTTAAGAAGATCAAACATGTTTTAGGATATTAATAGAGTACTGAAAAGCTGCTCTGCAATGTTCTTGCAATCTTATCCTAACTTTATTTGCAGCTAAACAACCTCCTAGTGGCAATGGTAGAGATTTTACCCATTTGTTGGTAAATGGAAAAACGGTTCCAAAGTAAGTATTGTTCATCAGGCACCTTTTAATGGCAGGTATGAAATCTCAAATTTCCAAGAGGGAAAGTGTTTTGTTTTGTTGTTTTGTTTTTAATTAGTTATTACTAAAAGTTTTCTTGTGTAACAAAGAAAGTACATATAGCATCTCCGCTTTCAGTTCATAGAGTCTTTTTCACAGTTCGTTTACATTTGGTACGAAGCACCGTTGTCATAGACATTATGCGGGGGGCATAAGTGGCAGAAAAAACTACACTCAATTAACTTCTCTCACAAAAAACATGAATAAATTCCAAATTCCTGCACCTCCCATCCTCAGAATGATGGGGAATTCCCAACACAGAACTATACTATATCACTTACGAAGTGCACCACATAATCCCATAGAAGACGGAATGAAATGAATGGGTACACATGGAAATAGATAAAACCAGAAACACCCCCACTAGAGTGTACACAAGAGAGAAAGTTGCATTGAAGGTTGGCAACAGGACTGCATCTTTCCTTCTCTCTCTTTGTACTTCTTGTCTCTGTATACACTGCTTACCTGTGTGTGAATATGAATACAGAGTGGTAAAGGCAAAAGATTCAGTCTTTACATTGATAACTCAGCTTGCAAAGGCGTCACCTGAGGACCACAAACAGCAGCTGCCACCATTTCAAATGTCTTTCATTAGGTTTGAAGGGATGGTTTTTGCTTTTCACTTGGCCAATATCTGGGGCTGGAAGCAAGCAGCTGGTTGTCAATTGACTTACTCCTCGATCAGAATCTCAGTGGTAAAACAGAGAAACCCTTTCACTAGGGTACTTTTATCATGCCCTCCCTAATGATCACCATCTTGACTCGGCAATGGGCAGAAGTTTTGACTCCAGTAGTTATAAACAATGTGTATCAGGCAGTGGGAATGTAAACCAATTTCTTTACCCTCAGGCTAGCTCATGAAGGGTTTCCAATGTTAAGATCAGCTGTTTTCTGCTGGAGGCAAGCATCGCGGCCCCTTCTTGCCAATTTTGGCCACTGCCTATTTTCACTTCTTCATTTAAAGCTTTCTTCTTCTGTATTTAATGCCAGTGAGAAAAGGGACCAAGTTTTCTGTCATACTGTTGCTTCCTGCTTATAGATCAGCAGGGGGAACTTCCAGCCCATCTGCCTCATTAGGTCAGCCACACTTCTCCATTCGGCCCGCAAGGCCATTTCGGCCAAGCCACACCCACACAGGACTGAACTCTGCACATCAGCAGATACACAGGATATTCAGGTGTATATGGTTTCAGAGAGAAAAAAGTCTCTTGAGCCAAATGTAGAAGACTGGCAGGTGAAGTTTAGCTTGCAGGCCAGAGATTTTCCACCTGGTCCTAAGGAATCAATGAAGAGACCGCAAAGTGCCAGGCATCTCCAGTGACTTCTCAGGATACCCTCCTTCAGGAATGGGGAACCTGTGGTCCTCCAGATGTGGCTGGATTTCAACTGTCATCACCCCAGGTGCCCAAATCAGCATGGCCAGTGGTCAGGGGTGATGGGAATTGTAGTCCAGCAAGGACACCGGTTTACCATCCTTGGACGACTTCCTTGTTCCATCTAGCAATCCCAGAAAGGGCTTGGGAGGATCTAGCAAGTTTAAAGAAACCTACTGCTGAGTGGTGAGAAGTTC
Source organism: Podarcis melisellensis (assembly GCF_964234715.1). Lineage (NCBI taxonomy): Eukaryota > Metazoa > Chordata > Lepidosauria > Squamata > Lacertidae > Podarcis > Podarcis melisellensis. The sequence continues at coordinate 64,728,618 of NC_138531.1, forward strand.
CTTAGCACAAGGCATCTTTGAATTCCTGAGGTTATACATGACTGTATAACCATTCAAAACATTGTCCAGCATACCAGGTGACCAATGGAATGCTCTGTTGAAATGCTGAAGTTTCCAAACACCATGGTTTCTCAAATGAATCCAAGTGCCCAACAGCTCATCAGTACTCATCCTTATTCTCATGTTGGAAAAAGTGGGTGGAATTGGTGCAGGAAATTGAAGACACAGAGTTTACAAATAAAAATAAAGTTTCCCAGGTCATTCCTTGTATGTTAAAGATCAAGTGTCTTCCCATTTTAAAGAGGCTTAGGACTCACCTTTAGTTTTACGAAACAGGCTGTGATGATTATAGCATAAATCAAGAGGATCCCATCCAGAATGTAGCAGAGTCTTGGATCTGTCAGGCCTAGTGCATTGGCATCTGCATTAAAAAACAAACAAACCCATGTGTTGATTATGGAGAAAGTTTCCCTGTACTGAGTCCAGAGTCAAACTACTGGTTCCCCTCACTCAGTATTGTCTACATTGACTGGCAGTGGCTCTTCGTGGCTTCAAATAGGTACCGCTCCAGCGGGAAGGTAAACGGTGTTTCCGTGTGCTGCTCTGGTTTGCCAGAAGCGGCTTAGTCATGACCCGGAAGCTGTCTGCGGACAAACACTGGCTCCCTCGGCCTATAGAGCGAGATGAGCACCGCAACCCCAGAGTTGTCCGCGACTGGACCTAATAGTCAGGAGTACCTTTACCTTTAGTGACTAGAGATCAATAATACAAATGCTAATTGGGCAAATTACCTAACAGACAAAGAGGTTGATAGGTTTCTTAGAATGACCACCTCTGGGTTTCATTAGAGATGTGATTGAACAGTTCACAAGACAGTAACATTTGCATGAATCGGTACCAATGTGCTGTCAAAGTGTAAACAATTAATGGGTGACACAAGCACTAAGGGCTGCCCCGTCCCACTTTCCTGCAGCTAAAGGACCAAACTCCACATTGTGTCAGTCATATATTTTAACAAACAAATTTTTCTGCACTTTATTTTGGAGTAAAAAAAAACACCCATCAAGCCACAATTCTGGCTCAGCAAGCTCCCTAGATTGCGAGACCATGCTGGTTTTGTTGCTAAAAAAACACCCCCTTATCTGACTGCTGGTTATCCCCCAGATGTGCTGTTTATAGTAACAGTTGCCTAGACTGAGATGCATATCCCCATCCCTATCTAAAGACTCATCCAGCCTGCTCAATGGTTCCTAGAGAAACACTGCAAAAAAGGATGCAAGTATACTGTATATCCATATTCACATTTGCCTGCTCTAGAAGAAAGATTATGGTGCTGTCTTTGAAGCAGCAGAGAAAATCAGAGGTGGGGATTAGAGGAAAATTCAGTACTCAGCGACTCAGATCCAAATAAAGTCACACTAAAGTCCCAGTGAAAATATTCAAAAGAGTATTGTGGCACCTTAAAAATTTATTATGGCACAAGCTTTTGTGAATTCCAGTCTCATGACAATGATCAAACACCAATGGCCGCACTCTGGCTCTAACCCTTAACTGGTCATTCTAGAACAAAGGAGCTTCCAAGGGATACTTGGAATTCAAAGATGTGAAACTACTGAATTACAGTTCATCAAGAGACTCAGTGCTATTACTTGTGGACTGAATCAGGGCAGGGTTTTTTAATCACACTATGTGTCATTAATGGGCTTACCAATGCCAGGGTTTTCTCATCACCAACATCTTTTTTGTGAATGGCCAAATAGCCATTTGTATACTTTTATGGACTTTCATTGCCTTTTGATCTGGCTGTTTACAATTCCCTCCCCACTGCCATGTGTATAGACACCTGCACTTCAGGATAATGCTTAATGCATCTGATGAAGTCAACTGTACAAAAGCTGCTGCCATAATGAATGTATGAAGTCTTTTAAGGTGCTGCAAAATTCTTTGTTGGCTACTCCTCAGAAAAATGAAATTAAAACAATTGCATGAAATTGAGTATAGATTTCAATGGGATTAAAGCACAATCTCAATGAAAACCAGTAAAAGGCTGATCAGAATAAACACGAGTATGTATCACATGGAACAAAGTCAAGTTACAGCAACATTTAAAGAGGACAGTCTCTCATACATGTACACTTTCATGTTTATGGCACATGTGATTGTTCTTCAGGAGTATTGGGCAGCTCTCTGGTTCATATATTAATACAAGAAATGAAAATTGCAATCCAATGCATGTCTACTCAAAAGATCAAATGGAGCTCCCAGGTTAATGGGTATAGCAGTGGTTCTCAAACATTTTTCTCTGGGCCACGCTTTTAGAATAAAAATGTGCTCGAGCTGCACTTAATTATTTATTGATTAGAAATACATTTAGGATTATCCTCAGTATCACTTGATGCTTTTGTTCTTGTTTGTAAATGTTACCTATCCATGTTAATGACTGTTTTAAGCGAGTCCCATATGTGTGCAACCACGCATGCATGCATCGCACCGCACCAAACCTGGAAGTGACCAAAAAAATCCCAAAAATTGTCTCTTGGTAAAAGTAAGCCTCTTGGCACGCTGTTTCAGTGGTTTGTCATGACACGGTTTGATTTTATGTTTCAATCAAATGCAGTCATAAATTTCCATTCTTGGGGAAACTGCCCTACTCATGCTGGCTCCAATCCATGTGTGGAGAGGCTGTAGTTCAGTCATGGAGCACATGGTAGTGGGTTCAGTCTCTAGCTACAGCTGAGAAAAGCTTCTGTCTGAAGTGCCAGCGAGCCAGTGTCAGTAGGTGTAGACAGTACCAAGCTAGATGGAAAAAAACCTGTCAATTTCTTTGCAATTGTCCAATTGTGGTTTAAAACAGTGCCATGAGGTGTAAGCGTCCTTTTCAGAGAAAACTGCTGAATGAAAATTTGCACATCTTAACAAAATACTGAACTCTTTCAGCCCTACTAGGAAGGGTAGCCCCCATAAGAGACAGGTTAAAAACAACAGCAGCAGTCTGTTTCCCAACAGATCAGCCTGCTGAAGTTTCATTGTAACAAGATAGTTTTGTTGAAGCACGAGATTGGAAGTCACTATAAAGGAAAGGAAACCTGTGCGCTCGAGGTAAAATGGAGCTCAGCTTCTGACATCAGTGCAAAGAGTTCCCTTGGCTGTTTGTGGCATTCGGTGTGGTTACGCTAAGTGTTTACAGCCCCCTCCACTCTGATCTGACAGCTGTGCCTCCTGCCTGCAAGGTTTCCTGAGTGCAACGTTTCCTCTACTAAGTTTCAAGACCAAGTGCAGCAAAATATTATGCCATAAAGCAGGGATGGGAAAGCTGTGGCTGTCCAGATTCAGCTACAGCTGATGAGTCTGGAACAGAGGAAGTTGCCATACCTTGGCAGACCATTAGGACCCATCAAGCTCAGCATTGTCGGAGACCCACCTAAAAATGCTGGGTGTTGAACTGAGACCTTCTGCACACAAAGTGGATGTTCTATCACTGCTCTAAAAGGTAAAGGTAAAGGTACCCCTGCCCGTACGGGCCAGTCTTGCCAGACTCTGGGGTTGTGCGCCCATCTCACTCAAGAGGCCAGGGGCCAGCGCTGTCCGGAGACACTTCCGGGTCACGTGGCCAGCGTGACATTGCTGCTCTGGCGAGCCAGAGCTGCACACGGAAACACCGTTTACCTTCCCGCTGGTAAGCGGTCCCTATTTATCTACTTGCACCCGGAGGTGCTTTCGAACTGCTAGGTTGGCAGGCGCTGGGACCGAGCAGCGGGAGCGCACCCCGCCGCAGGGATTCGAACCGCCGACCTTTCGACCGGCAAGTCCTAGGCGCTGAGGCTTTAACCCACCGCGCCACCTGCGTCCCACATCACTGCTCTACCCTTGCTGAAATCCAACAACGCAGGGGAGGGGCACAGTAGTCCCCACCTCTGCAATGAGAGGTGCTCCTTTTTGTTGCTGATATTGTGATCACCAAGGATTAAGAGCCAGTAGAAGTGCCTGGCATGCTCTGGTCCATGGGGTCACGAAGAGTCGGACACGACTAAACAACAACAACAACAAGGCTGAATGCAAACTCCAAGACATGTAAGAAAAAGCGAGATTCTGAAGAGATGCAGGGCACAGTTTCCTTCCACTCTTGTAGACGTACTTCTACATCTACAACACACTAAGAACCAAAGCAATAGGAAGCTTTCATAGAACAAGAAAAAGGGGACTGGAATTTAGAACAACTGTCTAGCCAAAAGCAAGCTGGGAGAGTTTCTTCTCAGCCAAGTTCTTAAAACACAAACACACACAAAAACCAACAGCATGTGAACACGTGTCTTCCTGAAAGTCTAGGGGAAAGATATGAACTTTGAAACCTGCCTTCATGCCACAGCAGCCATTCTTATTCATCTCTTGAGGGGGCTGGCAGCAGCATCAAACACACTTAGTCACCTTCAGAGGAGGAGAAACACACACGGACATGCGCAGCTGTTTCAGTTCTAGAAGACTAGAACCAAAAGAGATTCACAATGTTAGCAAATGAGAGCAGAGTTTGTGCAGAAGTAGGTGAGCCAGTTGAGATGCTGTCAAAGCCCCCACGAGCATTGTACAGAGGTGAACAATTCTCCCCATGGCCCATTTCCCCACACAGTCTCTGTGTAAGCATCCAACACGTGGATTTCCTTCCCTGGGTGTAAATTTATTCCATAGCTTAATAAACAAATGCCTTTGCCACCCGTGACATTATAGTTGAACTTCATTTCATAGACTTGGGGGCAGACGGAACCCCACGGTACATGTAACTCTGGATGTTTTTAAAGCATAAACATTAATCAACACTGGGTCAATCTGAGCAGAGGTGCTGAGAAAATCAAATGTATATACTGCTTGAGACATAAGAATATTCCAGCTTAAAACCAGGAAACCAGGCTGAAAAGCTCCTCGGCTACCTTAGATCAGGACAAAGTCCTCTCATTGTCCATATACCGTATTTTTCGCACCATAGGACGCACTTTTTCCCCTCCAAAAATGAAGGGGAAATGTGTGTGCGTCCTATGGTGCGAATGCAGGCTTTCGCTGAAGCCTGGAGAGTGAGAGGGGTCGGTGCGCACCGACCCCTCAGCTCTCCAGGCTTCGCACACCTCTCCGCAAGCAGCGGGAGCCCAGCGCTGGGCTCCCGCTGCTTGCGGAGAGTTGCCTGCATGCCGAAGCCTGGGCGCGCTGAGCTCAGCGTGTCCAGGCTTCGCACACCTCTCCGCAAGCAGCGGGAGCCCAGCGCTGGGCTCCCGCTGCTTGCGGAGAGTTGCCTGCATGCCGAAGCCTGGGCGCGCTGAGCTCAGCGCGTCCAGGCTTCGCAGACCTCTCCGCAAGCAGCGGGAACGCTCCCGCTGCTTGCGGAGAGGTGCCTGCATGCCGAAGCCTGGGCGCGCTGAGCTCAGCGCGTCCAGGCTTCGCGGACCTCTCTGCAAGCAGCGGGAACGCTCCCGCTGCTTGCGGAGAGGTGCCTGCATGCCGAAGCCTGGGCGCGCTGAGCTCAGCGCGTCCAGGCTTCGCGGACCTCTCCGCAAGCAGCGGGAGCGCTCCCGCTGCTTGCGGAGAGGTGCCTGCATGCCGAAGCCTGGGCGCGCTGAGCTCAGCGTGTCCAGGCTTCGCGGACCTCTCCGCAAGCAGCGGGAGCCCAGCGCTGGGCTCCCGCTGCTTGCGGAGAGTTGCCTGCATGCCGAAGCCTGGGCGCGCTGAGCTCAGCGCGTCCAGGCTTCGCGGACCTCTCCGCAGGCAGCGGGAACGCTCCCGCTGCTTGCGGAGAGGTGCCTGCATGCCGAAGCCTGGGCGCGCTGAGCTCAGCGCGTCCAGGCTTCGCGGACCTCTCCGCAAGCAGCGGGAGCGCTCCCGCTGCTTGCGGAGAGCTGCCTGTTTGGGGGCTGGGGTCGGGGGAAGCTCGAGCTTCCCCCGCCCCAGCCCCGCACCTGGGGGGGGGGAATAATTTTTTCCCCTTTATTTCCCCCCAAAAAAACTGGGTGCGCCCTATGGTCCGGTGCGCCCTATGGTGCGAAAAATACGGTATTTGATTAAATCCACAAAAATGTATGCCGTAATAGATTAGTTATTACTTGAGGTACTTTTTTGAAAGGATGGCTGGGGGAAAATTGGCTTTTCAGATGTTTGCCAAACAATATAGCTCCCATCATCACTGACGGGGGGTTAATGAGAGTTGGGGTCCAATAACATCTGGTGGGTACAAAATGTCCCACCTCTGGTCTATAATAATGCTCCAAATCATGATAGCAAACTTACTTCACTACTAGAAGCTAGACAAATTCGGGGGGGGGGATAAAAATCAGGCCCTGCTGGGCCTCTGGTCTGGATAAAACAGCCTTTATTTTTACAGGCTTGTTTGTTAATACTTTAATTTATTGTTCATCCATGGCATGTGGGGGTGGGGTTTAAATGTTGTAAACCACTTTGGGTGAGCTTGCCCCCCCCAAAAAAAACAGTTTTAAAAAATGATTAAATAACATAATGTCGCATAATCCCTCCAGTAAAGAGTTGGTGAAGAAGGGAGAACGTGGGAGTAGATCCAGCCCTTGCTTCTAAAAGAGCCACTCATCAGAAGTGTCTCAGCTTTTCATATCAAATGAAAGAGCTCAAATCAATGCAAGAGGTTTCAGGGCACAAAGGCAAACTATATTGTATGTTAAATGAACCATTGCTTTCATGAACAATCTTGTAAAGTTAAGGAATACGGTAGTTGGTTTTCCTCTTATTGAACTATCGCTTACTTCGAACATACGCAAACACTCATATCTGTTCTTTTCTGTGCTAGAGATCATCACGTTGGTCTCTGAACAGCAAGTGGGACCTCTATATGAAAGATAGAAAATGTGACTTTTGCAGTAAGAGTTGTACAAGGGTAAGCTGATGCAAACTACATTGTCATGTAAGTACACACCCAAGATACTGCACGCACCATGCTATAAATGTATTATGCAATCACACAATAACAGTTCAAATGATTTAAGAGGACATTTTTTTTATCCCATCTAGAAAGTGGAAGAGAATTATGGGCACTGCAAGCTGACAGAAATGGCATTCTCCTCACATTACTAGGACATGGAAATCATGTTTTTTGCCATTGCAAAGGACAAGTTTCCTATCATCTACATGCAGGTCATGAAATCTCAGGAAAATCAATTACCAAATTCAATCACCTAATTGAATTAGCTCAGAGATTTCCATCTCCATATTAGCAGTTATTGTCCATCTTCCCAGCCCAGACTGTGATCTTCTCAAGGGGCACAATTACTTATGCTCAGCATCCATACCTTCTGAAAAAGTCAAGTACACCATTTTCCATAAATTCCATTTTCTTATCCTCCAACTTACTACTATACATACAACAATTTTATTTGTATGCCACCTTTTCGTAGTTCAAACAACACTCAAGGCAGCTTACAACATAACAAAAGTAGTCATACTATATCAGATTCAAGAGTCAAAACACATAAAGGAAATGGTTAAGAAATATGAAGCAGAAAGTCGGAATGAATGGACAGCTCTACCGAAGGAGGACTGTAGAAAGTGGAAGCCATCAAGGATCAGTATTAAGGCCTTGTTCATTAATGACCTGGAGAGTCATTAAGGCTTTATGCATTAAGGGTGAGCAGTGAGGTAGCAGTTTGCTGATGATACCAAATTGTTCAAGGTGGTTAAAACAGAAAGGGGCTGCAAGGAAAATAATCTTTTCAAACTGGGTGAAGGGAGTAAAATGGCAAATACAATTCAATTTAAGCAAGTGTAAAATTATGCATGGGGGGTGGGGAATCAATTTCACACATATGTTCACAGAGTCTGAACTGGCAGTGACTGGCCAGGAATGAGACCTTCAGGTCATAACAGAGAGCTCAGTGCAGATGTTGACCTAGTGTGCAGCAGCTGTGAAAATCCTGTGCTTGTCCATATCATATGCCATTATACAAATCTATGGCGTTGCCTCGTAAAGGAGATTGCAGAGCTGGAAAAAAACTCAGAAAAGGGCAAGAAAAACAATCAAGGGGTTGGACCAACTCTCCTGGGAGGAACGTTTACAACATTTGTGGCTTTTTACTTTACAGAAAATGTGAATTGGAGATGACATGAAAGAGGTGTATAAAATTATGCATAGTATGGAGAACATAGGTAGTGAGATGTTTCCCCCTCACACATACAATGCTAGATTGGGATATCCAATGAAGCTGGATGTTGGGAGGTTCAGAAGAGGAAAAAGTAAATACTTATTCACATAGCACGTGGTTGAATAATGGAATTCACACCCACAAAAAGGTAGTGATGGCCACTAACCTGGAGCACTTTAAAAGGCCTGAAATAGGCAAGAGAGCAGCAGTTTGGTGGCAGGCAGGAGTGGTCAGGGGCGACACCCACTGTATGCTAAGGCAGCAGATGGGTAAATAGTTACAAGTCAAGGATAGGGAACCTCAGACCCAAGGGCCTTATGCAGCCCTCCAGGCCTCGCTGGCTGGCCCTCAAAACTTTTCTTAGCTCACACACCAGGACCCAGATCTGCTTTTGCCTCTGGCCCGGTCCAGCACTGGATGCAGCAGATATAGGCTGCCTATGGAGGAATATGACCCGTGGGCTGACCCACCTCTCCCTACATTATATTCACTCACCTGCGGCTGACCCATTAAATGAAGACTGGGTTGTATCACTGTACAGTGTCTTCTCGCTTCTCACGCAGAGAGCGAGAAGTGCGGCCGGAATACATACAGCCACAATATTAGAAAAAAAACTGTAGAGCAGAAATAGCTTCAGCCATTCCAACCTCAGCATCTACCCAGCAACTTGATTCCTTTCATATTAAGGTAAGTTTAACTATTTTTAGGCCTTCAGAGGCCTTGTACAAAAGATAAGAACTGCAAAAAACAAACCCAACAACTTCCCCAGCCAAGTACATCCACACGTCAAGTGATGATTTGTGAGTATGAAATGTCTATTCAACAATCTTTTCAAAATACCATGCAGTTATACAGCTAAAACCTTCACCCACAATGGTGAAAGGAATGCACATTTGGGTGGTTGAGGCTGCTGTTTTAAAAGCAGACACCACAGACCTGACGTAAAAGTGCTTCTCAGTATCTTGGCATATGCTTTTCTAAATGGACATTTAGTGTAAATTTCAATAACATTTCAATTTTTATTATATTGTGAATATGAACTGACGTTTTTGTTTTGGGGGTTCTTCTCCTGTTTCCCCCCCTTCTTTTTGTTTTGTGTGTGTGTGTGTGTGTGTGTGTGTTTTCTTTCTTTAATAAATCTATATTTTTTAAAATAAACTTTTGAAAAGAAATGGTGTAAATTTAAAACCTTAAGATCCCCACATGTGACAAGAGCAGATGGATATATTTCATTATGGGGATATGCACTGGAATAAGCCTGCCATGTGCTGTGAAGATGACCATGTCTGTGAAATCTATTGATATATGCAGCACAGAAAGGAGGTGGTCAGGAGAGAGAATTCCCCATAGACTCACTTCTGTCAGTGACAGAACTGGAGTTGGAACAAAAACTTTTAAACTCCATCCTCAAAATGAATGGAGTTCAGAGAAAATATATTTCAGATGGGAGCATTCATGCAAAATATTTCTCTTTTAGAAAGAGTGGAATGCAGCTTCCCCCTGCACCAACAAAATGTAGAAGAAAAAAACTGCCCCCTCTGTCCCTTTTGTGCCTCCCCTAATATTTTTTGGGCACTACCATAAACTGCTGGAAGGTTGCAGCACCTGCTGTGGATGTAGAGACCAATACAGGAGAGACTTTTTTGTTGCAGCTGGGGCAGATGGAAGCATCCCGTTACGCTTCTGCTGAAGCACCACAGTGTTTCTTCTCTCTGCTGTCTTCCAGCAGTCATTCCTCCGGCCGTCACTGCTGTGGATACACAACCTGACTGTCTTTCTGCAGTCACTGTGGTTGTCTGCAAGGGATTCCCACATGGCAGCCTTCATGTCTCATTTGCAGACATCTTTGTAACACAGAGCAGGTGTGTCAACAGGTCTGGTGCCCGAAGCCAGCTCCCCGTGAAGCATGTCCTTGGGGAACCTGCCATCTTTCATTCTGTTGACATGACCAAGCCAGCGTAGACATTGCTAAGACAGGAGTGTGAACATGCTGGAGATGTGGGCTTGGCGGAGCACATCTTTGTTTTTCATCTCTGCCCTGCCATGTGATACTCAAAATCTTCCCAGCGCAGTGCATGTGGAAGGCATTGAGGTGTCATTCCTGACGCTTGTAAGTTGCCCACGAATCACTTCCATAAAGTAATGTACTCAACACACAAACTTGGTAGACTTTCATCATGGTATTGGACTTTAGCATCACATTCTCCCATACCCTTTTGGAGAGGGAAGCTATTGCGGTAGCTGCCTTGTCAATACACTTGTCCAATAACTCTGTGGGTGTGTGGGTGTGTGTGTGTGTGTGGGAGAGAGAGAGGAGAGAGAGAGAGAGAGAGAGAGAGAGAGAGAGAGAGAGAGAGAGAGAGAGAGAGAGAGAGAGAGAAATACACAACTTAATGAGTTTTAAGTAGGGATGGATCCAAATAATCTGAGAAAACTGAACATCTCTGCAATCTTAAATGTCCTCACTTCTTCATGATCTTTCCTTAAATCCCTAATTCATGAAGTGGCCACAAGACATTTGTTAGATCTGAGGAGGGGACTAACACAACAGAAGCATTTTTCACACACGGAGCATCAAAATCAGTAAGACATATTTTGACCTACTCTAAAGGACTCATTTGTATACACATGTACATTCCCTTAAAGGTAAAAGTAAAGAGACCCCTGACCATTAGGTCCAGTTGCGGACGACTCTGGGGTTGCGGCGCTCATTTCGCTCTATGGGCCGAGGGAGCCGGCGTACAGCTTCAGGGTCATGTGGCCAGCATGACTAAGCCGCTTCTGGCGAACCAGAGCAGCACATGGAAACGCCGTTTACCTTCCTGCCAGAGCGGTACCTATTTATCTACTTGCACTTTGTTGTGCTTTCGAACTGTTAGGTTAGCAGGAGCTGGGACCGAGCAACAGGAGCTCACCCCATCGCAGGGATTTGAACTGCCGACCTTCTGATCGGCAAGCCCTAGGCTCTGTGGTTTAGACCACAGCGCCATCCATGTCCCTGTACATTCCCTTACTCAAAAGCTTTTCACTTGGTTGAGTAGCAGCAAAAAGGTATACGGCCTTCATTGTCCTTCAGGGATGTCAAGTGATATGAAAGGTCTGTCTTATTTAATCAGTAATAGTCATTTCATACACACAAATCACCACTTGATGCTGCAAACAAATTACTGTGTGATGATGAACACAGTGTATGAATTCTGATTTAGTAGGGCACAGAAACAGTCTTGTTGTCTCAGCTTCCCATCTACACACAAACACACCTTTGAAGCCCAACGTATCTCACAATGGTTTCCTCAAGGAGAGATAGTTATCTAGACTCCACCTTCCTCAGCAAAGGTATGCTGGTATACTTGTTAGAAAGAGACTGATGAGAAAAACACACAATTGATTAAGACTGGTCTTCTCAGAATTTCACATTCCTTTTGGAGAATGTAATAAATTGACTATTAAAGCCAGAAATCAATACAAAAAATTGCATAGTATGTAGATGAATGTCCTGTATCATTAAGAATATACAAAGAGATTATAGGGTTCTGTTCAGTTATTTGGCCATACCTCATGAAGCATTCTATCATATATATTGTTGTTGAAGCCATGGGAAGGCATTGTGAAATACAAACTCAGTTTGAGGTGCACTCAGATTAAACATATATACAGGTCTAATATACAATGGCCTCAAGAATGCACATGGACTTTGAATCTCTGCAGCCAGGCCTTTGTGTCAGTAACCTTGCGATGCTGTCAATAACTTCCTAATCCGTACTACCATAAAAGTTAATACTTTATAGCATGAAGCAAATTTAGCTCTCTTGCAGAAGCTTTTCAAATGTTCAAATGTAGTGTTCAAATGTAGCTAGCAACTCATTTTATTAAGAAGCAATAATAAAGCTGAAATTAAGCTGAAAAGGACTGTAGAAAAACAAGTTTCAAAGAGCAATAGGGCAGATATAAGCAGTGGTAGGTCAAATTATAGCAGCCCATCCTTCCGCCTATTTATATGAGGCTGGGCCAAAATTTTGATTGCCTCAATTTTCCCAAATATTAATTCCCTGTGAAAACATATAGCAATCTCTGGGGGGAGGAAAGACATTGTGTTTGGGAGAGGGGTTAATTTTTTTTGCTTATTATGTTATTTATTTTTACACTGTAAACCACCCTGTGATCCTCAGATGGAGAGTGGAAAATAAAATAAAATAACATGCTTTTTTGTGGGGGAAGCAATTATCTCACTGGGTGCTTCCACATGACCTATTTATTGGACTTTCATCCTGATTTGCTTGCACAAAGCTTAGGGGTGGAACCCCATCCCCACACGCCAATCTTGACCCTCCATCTGGGCTCTCGGTGCAGATTGGGCCCAGAGAGAGAGGGGGGACAACTGAATGGGCAGCAGTTACAGTGGCAAAGAGGAGAGAGCCCAATGGTGGCATTTTGCCCCCTTCCCCCCCCAAAAAACCCCCTGGATCCAGCACTAAACATGTGTAAGAGCACCTGAACACAATCCCCTCTCTCATATCTTTATATAAAGACCCACTCAAGAGTGAAAGAACAAGCAAAAGCCAATACTTCGCCCTCCTTTCCTAATGCAGAAACCACCCCCACCCTGCCCCTCAACCACAGCAGGAAGACACATTGAAGCGGCAGCGCAGGGGACGCTACATCAAATCACCTTTGAAATTGCCCTTGAAAGAGTCATGCTAAGACCTCCTAAATGGTTTCCTCCTGCAGGATCCAAACCAAGTTCCCTCCCCCCTCCCCATTTGTTGGATTCAAAGTCACTAGCATAAAAGCCGCCTCCTCGGTGCAGCGCTGCCTTGACTGGTAACCAATGTGACTTTCACAGCTAGACGCAGTTAAGTGCCGCTTGGTGGGAAAGAAACAGAAGAAACAATTAAGGCAGAACAGAAAAAGGTGCAAAAAAAGAGAAGAAGTTACAAAAAGAAAATAGAAGGAATCTGATTAGCAGGCAAAAATATGAGAAGGAATGTTAGATGGTTAACTCATATCTGCCAGACTTCCAACAATAAAAATGAAATAAATTCACAAGGCTAACAGGGAAAAGGAACCTGTGGACCTCCAGGTGTCGGATAACAACACCCATCATTCCTGACCAGTGGCCATGTTGACTGGGGCTGATAGTTCAACAATATCTGGAAGGCACCAGGTTCCAACAAATGGGGGGGATCAACAAGCTGCGACTGCATCCTGGTAAGACACAGAGACAGTGGTGGATCCCAGGTCAAAGTTGGGGAGTTCACTTCTGGACAGGGAAGGAGCAGGTGCATGGTTTGGGGGTACTTTTAAATCCATCTTTGTCACTGTAGGCTCAGGTGACTTTTGGCTGCTGACCAGCTCCTGGGCCATGTTCAAGGTCTTGTTGTTAACACAAAGTCCTGAACAACAGTCAATACTGCATGGAGATTGTTGAAATATTAAACATTTTAGACATGCATCTTAAAAATAAATAAATGGGGTGGGAGAAAAAGAAGACAATGAATGTTAATATGACAGTACTGAATAGGAAGAGACCAGTTTCCAAAGACAGTTTCCAGTTTCTGGAAACTGCAGGAGGGGAGTGTGCTTAGGTCCTGCTTGCACATTTCCAACAAACATCTGGGTGGCCACTGTGAGAATCTGACACAGGACTAGATGGACCATTGGACTGATCCAGCAGACTCTTCTGATGCTCTTAGGACAGTTTCTGTTGTGCTTTTACCATGGTAACAAATACCTCTGAAGGTCAAAGGGCAGCCCAGCAATGCAGATGGCCTATAATGACTAAAAATATTTATTTGTTGAGTATTATGAATATGTTGTTTTGTTCGTTCTCTTTAACCCATCTACCATATAATGAGTACTTTTTTAATCCGACCAATACTGGGGTCAAATACAAAGGCCAAGTCTAAAACACAGGGGGGAAGTGTGATGAACCACAGTTGTGTAAGGAGGTTAACCCTCTTTATAAAACCTACTTTACTATTCTGATATCAGAGTTAAATACATACTAAGACAAGCTGCTTTTTATCTTACATTGTAAACGGACAGGTGACTTGTCTTTCCTGTATGTATTAGAAACCACAGAAACCCTTGACCATATAGCATGCTCCTCAGTAATTTTCATTGCTGTACCTGAAGTGCAGGCGGTCCTTCTACAACAGTGTGAGAACCATTGATCTGTTTGACTTTGTCTACAGCACTTTCCTATGTTTAATTTTTTGCATTTTTATGTTGACCCCACCTTTCATCTAAAAGAAAAATCCACCCTCCAGCACATCTAATAAAGCTACAGCACATGACCATTGACCACTACTCGAAACAAATATTTAAAAACAAGGCTTAAAAATGCCATCATAAAATAATGCTCAGCAAGAAAAACAAAGCGTACATAGTAGCAATGGAAACTTTAAAAACAACAGGTTCTCTGACGTATATTCATATACCCATACAGTGGTACCTCGGGTTAAGTACTTAATTCATTCTGGAGGTCCGTACTTAACCTGAAACTGTTCTTAACCTGAAGCACCACTTTAGCTAATGGGGCCTCCTGCTGCTGCCGTGCCACCGGAGCACAATTTCTGTTCTCATCCTGAAGCAAAGTTCTTAACCTGAAGCACTGTTTCTGGGTTAGTGGAGTCTGTAACCTGAAGCGTATGTAACCTGAAGCGTATGTAACCCGTGGTACCACTGTATTGCCATCTGTCCTAGAGGACAAGTGCTAATATAAAAGCCTTACAGACATGATGGCAGACGTAAAGAATGAGCAAACCCAAGCAGGAGTCCTCAATGCAATGGGAGTTAAGAATCAGCGGAACAGATGATGCTTTGTTTTGAGGCAGGGGTGGGCAACGTGTCACCCTCCACATATTGTTGGACCCCAACTTTCATCAGCCCCCAGCCAGCCAATGGTCAGGGAAGATGGGAATTCTAGGCCAACAACATCCAGAGGGCTACATGTTGCCCAACCCTATTTAAAGCAAATAAGGCTGCAATCCTATGCCTACGAACATGGGAGTAAGCCCCACTGAATTCAGTAGACACGTATAGGATTGTGCTATAAGGATGTGTTTACACAACAAATTGAAAGCCCATTCAAAACACATAATCTCTCTTAATCAGATTTCTCATTCCCAGCAACTCTTAACCACAGCGCCCAGAATTCTTTGACGGAAATAATGTGCTTTGAATATGTTTTAAAGGTGTTGTGTGTACACAGCATGTAAGACTATGCACACACACCTGGGAGTAAGGCCCATTGTAGGTGGGACAACTTAAAAAGGTAAAGGTATCCCGGACCGTTAGGTCCAGTCGTGGACTCTGGGGTTGCGGCGCTCATCTCGCTCTATAGCCCAAGGGAGCCGGCGTACAGCTTCCGGGTCATGTGTCCAGCATGACTAAGCCGCTTCTGGCGAACCAGAGCAGCACACGGAAATGCCGTTTACCTTCCTGCCAGAGCGGTACCTATTTATCTACTTGCACTTTGATGTGTTTTCAAACTGCTAGGTGGACAGGAGCAGGGACCGAGTGACAGGAGCTCACCCCACCACAGGGATTCGAACCGCCAACCTTCTGATCAGCAAGCCCTAGGCTCTGTGATTTAGACCACAGTGCCACCCTCGTCCTGTGGGACAACTTACTACTGAATAAATACAGATCAAATGGCACAGCAAATAATTTGAAGGGCATGAAAAAAATCACCAGGCTTATATCTCTTTATATTTAAATAGTTGCTACATCTCACATGGAGAATTATAGCTCTTTCTTCTTATCCTGCCAGGCTTCTGGAGCACTATGCCTTTCTGACCATTATTAGGAGATATTATTTGTTTCCGTCCAAGCTATTATTTGGAGAGATACTTCACACTTTACATTCACTTCTAATAGGGATTGTTCAAAGCTTTATCTTAACTTGGTGTGTATGGCTTACTTCAGGTGAAAAAGCTGTTTATGCACACCGCTTCCAAGATTTCTAGCAAATCTGCCTAAAGTGTATTGGAATTATTACTTTTTTGTCCATGGAAGAGATCCAGGAAGGCAAATTCTCCCATTGCCTCAAATGACATGATTAAAGCCATATCTAACTTGTACTTTTACCCCCAATTTGTGCTTTTGCTTCTAAAGAATTGAATGTGAAGGGAACACAACATGAAGGTCTCTTACCAAGCAACCTTTTCTATGTTTTCTCCCCCTTAATCTAATTCTTTGCCACTCTTGTGATCTACTAGCTGGGCTTTTTTTATCCTTTTCTCGCTTTCTCCCCATCTTGCCTGCCTCGGCAAGTAGCCTAACCTTTTACAGCTTAATTGATTTCTCTAACCAGCCTTTATTCGCTTGCTTCCCTCGTCACCACCATTTTCTCCTCCTCCCTGTCTCCTTTTCATCTTTTTTAGAATACAGGAAAAAGCTTTCCCGTTTTCTCTCTTTGATAAGCATAAATTGCACCCGGCTGAAAAGGGGGCATCAGTGAGGAAATCATTAGAAGGCCTGGTTCCAAGAGCTGCTAAGAACCCTGGTGTTGTTACGCACAAGAATAGGGCACAGGCCTGTACTTGGTGAGACCTGATCTGGAGAATCACATATGTTACAGCTTTCTTCTGTTTGCCAGGCAGCACCTGGAGCACTCAGCAGGGGCGATTTTCTCTCTCTTTTAATTCTTTTCAAGCACCACAGCACTGATGTTCAATCATGACTTTCATGAAGTTCAAGAAAGTGAACAGAAGTTAATAAGGCTTGTAACATGCACACACGCAAGGGAGATTAGATTTACTCTTGCCCCCCCCCCACTTGCCTTCTCCCAGTCACACCAGAAGTGAAGACGACCGGGAAGGAAGACCCCCTCTGAGTAACTACCGGTACTTAACCACAGTTTAACCTCTTGCTAAAGGTAAAGGGAAAGAGTTGGTTCATTTTTAATGCAGATATGGCAACCTATAAAACAGAGATGGCTAATAGTTCTTGTTCTGAGGGCCAAGCTCTCCTTTGGCCAACCATTGGGGGCAGGGGTTGGGGCATGCAAGAAATGCTTGTGGCCACCCCACTCTCTCAAACACACACAGTTACCCTCTCAGGGCAAATCAGCTGCAGAGGGGGAGCAAATGCCTCCTCCCTGGGCATCTAATGATCTGTTTAATGATGAAAGGGAGCAATCTCCATCCCCCACCAGGGTTCTGGGATGGGCAGAGAGGATTCAGCTTCAGATTCTGCTATATAAGCTGTTCTACATGCAAGAAAGAGCATGTAGAGTCCCACAATTATTTTTCACAAAAATATACTACGCAAAGGGTTTATTTAACCTTTAAAATGAACAGACAGCCTAAATTTGTATCCCTGCCACTCCCTTTGAAATGGTTCCATTGATCTTTTTTTCTTATCTACTGTATCTCTTCACATGTTCAATGAAAGTGTGTGGGGAGGGTGCATTGAAACAACTGTTATTGTACAGAGGACTCTCTTTACATGTTGGGGACTCCCAAATTTGTGAACAGAGCCCTCTATTCACTGTTGCAGGTGCTGGGTTCTTTTCAAACCCTGTAAATGAAGGCATGTAGGTGTGTGGAGGAGAGAAGAGCCTGCCACCGGCCTGCCACATCAAAGAGCCACCCACGTGTGTCAAACATGTGAAGCACATTTGGAGATTCTCACACGATGTTCGTACCTGGCACCATGCCATCTAGTTTGATCAAAAGGATAAGCAAACCCTCTGATAACCAAAATACCACTTTTATTCATATTGACTGCCATCCTGAGAGCTGTGTGAGTATAAATATAGCTTTGTGCAAATAGTGCTTCTTTCAACTGCCCAAATATTTTAGATGTTGCTCGGGTTAATCAAACTATGTAAATCTCATAATAAATTCTTCAGACACACCTATCCTGTAATTCAAAAGAATACATGGAAACCATAACAATTGGTTAATGGGCAGCCAAAAGAACCTAAGAAGAGCCTTCTTGATCGGGCCAATGGGCCATGTTGTTCAACATCCCGTTGTCACCGTGGCCAACCAGATGCTTGTGGGAAACCCAAAAGGAGGATCCAAGTGCAACAACACTGCCCATTTGTGATTCCCAGCAACAGGCATTCAGAGGCACACTGCCTCCATCTGTGGAGGTAGAACATGGCCATATCTCAGTTGGTCATGCAACAAAGGCCAAGGCCTCTTTAATATACCCCAGAGGAAAAATCACCAGGAATATGACATCATTACTTAAGAAAGCACATACAGAAACAAATTCCTTTGAGCAGTGACAGAGTCATGAAAGCTTAGGATGGGGGGGGGGGATGAGTACCAATTCCTAGAGAAAATGAGAAGGCAGCTATAACCATCAAGCCTTGCTCATGGACTTCCTGGAGACATCTGGTTGGTCACTGAGAAGCAGGATGCTAGACACTGATTTGATCCAGCAGGACTCTTATGTTCTTAAAATAGTAAGTAACTTGACTAAAGGCCACTTAGTGTACTCCAATGCATATTTACCCAAAAAGGAGTCCTATGGGGCTTGCATGCAAGTAAGTGTGAAGAAGAGTAGCACCTTAATGAGTCTGAGATCTTAGCTGCTTGCTACAGAGAAATCAGTACAGAAACACAACAAAGAACATGAGGAAGAATCTGGAGGATGAAGAAGAACTGACCTCAGCAAAAATATTGTACCAAATAGAACAGAATGGCTAAACAAGTACCAGAATGGAAATACCCTGGTTAACTCATGTCTTGTAAAAAACAACAACACACTATTAGACTAGAATAGATAACAGGAGTCTAATACTGTTACATTAGGGACGCAGGTGGCGCTGTGGGTTAAAGCCTCAGCGCCTAGGACTTGCCGATCGAAAGGTCGGCAGTTCGAATCCCTGCTGCGGGGTGCGCTCCCGCTGCTCGGTCCCAGCGCCTGCCAACCTAGCAGTTCGAAAGCACCTCAGGGTGCAAGTAGATAAATAGGGACCGCTTGCCAGCGGGAAGGTAAATGGCGTTTCCGTGTGCAGCTCTGGCTCGCCAGAGCAGCGATGTCACGCTGGCCACGTGACCCGGAAGTGTCTCCGGACAGCGCTGGCCCCTGGCCTCTTGAGTGAGATGGGCGCACAACCCCAGAGTCTGTCAAGACTGGCCCGTACGGGCAGGGGTGCCTTTACCTTTACCTTTAATACTGTTACATAGGAGCAGAATTACATACTGTTAATTCAAAATATCAGAATCCAGTTTAACAAGCTCTCTTTTTCCTCTATTATTTATAATATTTACTGGCATTTTAATGTATACTTTAATTTCAGCAAATTTAATTAAAGACCAGTTGTCAGCATCTAATTGCACAAGGGAAGCCGAGGGGTATATTAAGGAAAAGGTAAAAGAGGCAGAGCCCAGCAAATGTACGGTGGGGTGAAACCACTGTGATATTGACTGTTCTAAATAAACCTTTAATTCCACAAAACACTCAGGCATGAGGAGCAGAACTCCTAGCATTCCCATCTCTACTTGTTTTGCTCATCCCCGCCCCAGATTTCCAGGTTGGCAGAATGAAGCTGTCACTTCCACCAGCAGGTGCTGTCAGATCCAACTTCACTTCACAGCAGTTATTACATGAGATTAAGACAACAAGCTTCCCTGGGCAGACCAAATGGGCGTAATAGATGGGTTAACCTTGGATTAACCAGATAAGTGTGGGTGGGTTCACTTGAAATGACAATGCATTTTGTCATCCATTTTCTGTGAAATAGATTACTAGCACCAACACTTTCCACTGACTGTTGGGGAAAGAAGCCAGAGACCTGAGTCTAAGCCATCTCAGTAAACAAAGTACTGAGTGAAAAACAATTCACATTCTTGGTTACAATTCTTTTCCCCTGCAGCACAACACGTGCCACAGGTGATCTCGGGTCATTTTTTCCACGCTTCATAATAATTATGACATGGGGAACTAAATTAAGACACAAAAAATAGGCTTTTACAAGAAAAAAAGGCTTTTACAGGTTGTACCAACAAGTAGATGACAGGTGGAAATTAATATACAATAAATTACACTCTAATAAATATTTTTCTTATTATTATTACTGGAATGATGCATTGAACACACTCTGAAAACAGGATCTCTTCTTTCTGATACGCTGAATAAGATTTACCAGTGATCACTAGGCTTGACAATACAAGCTCCAGTCAGAATCTCCCTTCCTTGCAGTGCTTCAATTACTGCCAAGGCATTTGTGCCATATAACTTGATTTTTTTAAAAAAGAAAAAGGCAACACAAGTTTGAATTCACACTTACTCTGCCCAAAGAGCAAGAACATCCTGCTTCATTAACTGTCCCATGTTCAGAGAAATGGCTGGTTCTAAGAACTGCAGTGAAGCTTAAATGAAAGTAAAGAAAAGGCCAAGGCACAGGTGTCTGCACCCATTTCTATAAAAAAAGTATTTGATTCTTATAAGGCACTACATGGTATCTCACAGTCATGCCCTTAGTTTGCGCATGCAGTGGCATGGCACTCATTTACTTTGACTCGGTGTGTCTAGGGAACCCACACCGTGCGTTGTGTTTTACAGATACGCAGGACTGTCATTGTCCTTTAGACTCTACCTTGATGAAAGTTTAGGTCAGCAATGGGGGACTTCTGGCCCACCTGGTGTTGTGGGCTGACACCTTCTATCACCCCGGACCATTTGCCATGCTGGGTGAGGCGGGTGGATACTTAAATCCAACAACATTGGGGGGGGGCACAGTTTCCCCATGCTTGTTCTCCATATAATGCGAGAAAGAAACTTGGCTGAGAAAGCTTTGTCCCCATGCTGGGGATGGTGGCTGCCCTGGCTGGTACACGGGCACAAGAAGAACAGGATAATTTTAAAATATGAATCAATCAATGGTAAGATATCTCTGAACTCTATGGCTATGAAGTACAGAACAATCACTCCAGTTCTCTAGTCTAAACCAGCCTTTGACTTAATGGGTTATCTGTCCTACATGCCAGCTTTCCAAGGAACGCCAGGCAGCCAGGTAATTATTTTGCCTGCTGCTGACTGCTTCACACACATGCATAGCTTTAACCTCCATTCTGAGAGGTTGCAGGAGGGATGGAGAAAATTCATTCAACCCTACTACTGTGTTTTGCCTATCTGTTATATTCTCAACCAGGCTCAAGAGGCACTAGTATTTCACTACAAACCAGTTCACCACCAGCCCATCTTTTCAAGCTTCCATCTAACTGTTAGAACAAACATTCATAAGTGTTGGCTTCTTTCCCCTTCTGCCTCAACATAGAATCCTATTAGTTCCATTAAATGCCTGAAACAAAAACAGGTCATGATCAACTTTCTGGATTTTCCCTACAGCCTTTCATGCCCTTGAGGATTCCCTTTTCTCCTATAATCTGCTGATTCACGTGTACTTGTGATCTTTTCATTTTAATAGATTTTAAAGCAAACATGTGCTAAAGTAAGGAAAGAGTAAAAAAAACAAAAACCCACAACCCAAAATACAAATTACTTAGAAATATAAATTTGAAAAATCAAGTACAGATGACTAAAAGACCAAAACTGTAATAATGCAATTAATACTTTAACAATGTTTTTGCAAGTACAAAATATAATTATCTAGAATTATGCATTGTTATAGCTATCTTCCAGAGGGGTTAACATCTTAGCTGCATATACTTTTGATGAAGAGGGTGCTAGTCTATGCAAGCTTATGCTGTGATTATATGCATCCTTCTGCTACAAATATTTTAACTTCATTTAGGAGGTGGCTGGCTTATACTGTTGGCTGACCCATTTAAATCCAATTGAAGAAGAAAGCATGCCTGTCTGCGTACATCCCATTAATTAACTGGGCAGACTTTTCATACTATTTAGAGGCACTATCTATATTATCACTGACCTGTTTTCTGCAATGACAGTATGGATGTGATCAAATCTAAGCGAATCAGAACTC
Source organism: Podarcis melisellensis (assembly GCF_964234715.1). NCBI lineage: Eukaryota > Metazoa > Chordata > Lepidosauria > Squamata > Lacertidae > Podarcis > Podarcis melisellensis. The sequence continues at coordinate 64,750,674 of NC_138531.1, forward strand.
CAACTATTCCTCAAAACTCAACAGATCTTAAATAATCAAAACAAGGGGAAATTACAGTCCTGTACAATCCAAGCAATTTTATTGCAGGGGTGCAGAGAGCAAACTCTGAAAGGTTGCAGGTACCAGAAGCAAAATTGGCTGAGGCTGTGGTGATATTCTCCCTTTAAGACTAGCATGCAGGTTGTGTGGGAATTTGTTAGAACTCCTGGAATAATTATTTTAAACACAGATGTCTCTCATTAAGGCCTCAAGGCCAGTGTCAAACGGTAATCAGATACATGATGGGAGCAGGTGCTAATTCCTTTGGGAGGAAAGGGTGAAGGCCCATAGTCAGTGTTCCCTTAAAACCTGGGGCAAACATAAGCAGTTCTCCCTTCATGGAAGGTCAGCGCCTGTTCAGACCTAGAAGATACAGTGGTACCTCGAGTTACAAACGCTTCAGGTTACAAATTCCGCTAACCTGGAAGAGTTACCTTGAGTTGAGAATTTTGCCCCAGGATGAGAACGGAAATTGTGTGCCAGTGGCACAGTGGCAGCAAGAGGCCCCATTAGTGAAAGCACACCTTAGTTAAGAACAGTTTCAGGTTAAGAACAGACCTCCAGAACGAATTAAGTTCATACCTAGAGGTACTACTGTATTTTGCTTTGCCGCTCAGCCTGAATTTATGTGCATGTGGTTCTGTCAGCTAACTAGATAAGATAGTTATGTTTGTTTTTGACTCTGAGCAGTCTTAACTTGCATAATTGTTTGAAGCTTTTCATTTTTACAGAGTTTGGCTTTTAATAAACTTTATTGTATGCTTTTATGGGAATTGGCCTTGCTTGAGTTTGAACCTTCCAATCTTGACGACACTTTTCAAAGTGGCTCATTCGTCATAGAATTCTACATTCCAACCATGCAAAAACCAAAGGTTTCCACAACCTCTCTCTCCATCTCCCCATCCAGGCAGAGCAAAAACACATTCCAGCCAGGTAAACGCACACAAGGAGGGTGGACAGCAGAGCAAACGAGGGGTGTGACCTAGAGAGAGTCCTTGGAGCTGGACAGAGTCCTCACATTTGGCCCCATTCTGGAGGTTCCTCACCCGTTTCATTGTCTAGTATCTTCCAGCATAGTTTTTATATTGGCTGCACCTTCTTAAGGTGGCATTTCAGTGGTACTCCACTTCTTTTCCAGGTGTTTCAAAGAATAAGTCAGCCTGATGATCCACTTAGCATTATATTGTAAACTCAACTCTTCAGTTCCTTGAAGTGCCTTTAAAAGATACAGTATAAGCTCCTAGGAGTAGCAGCAATTTTCAACATAGTAGACCCTGGGCTGGCTAGCTAACTGCAGAGATTCAATTCTGGAGCAAAAGTATTTACAATATTGAGTTCTGAAAAGTATTTTTTTTAAAGATATACAGTGCAGTATTATGCATCTTTACTCAAAAGTATGTCCCAATGTTTCATATGGTCCAACTCAGGCTTCCTCAACCTCTGCCCTCCAGATCTTTTGGAACTACAACTCCCATGATCCCTAGCTAGCAGGACCAGTGGTCAGGGATGATGGGAATTGTAGTCTCAAAACATCTGGAGGACTGAGGTTGAGGAAGCCTGGTCCAACTCCATACTCCTAGTTTAGGAACTTAGCATTCATATCACATGGTGATGATGATGATGATGATGATACCATTTCAGCAACATAAATCACTACACCCCTGCAATGTGCACAGATCAGATCTTTCTGACATTTTTACTTTCCATACTCCCACACTGGGGAAAATAGATAAATTTTGTCCCATTGATTTCAGGGGGACCTAACTGCAAATCGTAGCAGCATAAATCCTATACATGGCTGCTCAAGATAAACAGCAAAAAGAATTCTGGCACCTTAAACACCAATACATTTATGATGCTTTCACTGACCACAGTCCACTTCATCAGATGCACTGTTCATCTTTATAGCACCCAGTGGAGACTGGTCCATTAGGTGGACCCTGCCCCACCAACCTGAGTTTTCTCTTAGACACCTCCACCTGCCTGCCTGATTACCCAATGAGTGGCAGCATTGCCTGTCAGATTCCTCCCCTCCTTTGGCTCTGGCTGCAACTACTTTGGCCTTTCAGCCTTCTGCCCACCAAGCACCACTAATGGTACCACAAGGCAACCTGAATTCATAACAGAGTTTGGAGCACCTGAGAAACAGTATGCAGAGTTCCAGATCCAGTACCTTGAAAAACACTGTTGGAATTCCATTAAACTTTAATTCTACCTGGGCTTCTTCAGGAGGAAAGGAGGAATAGACAGACAGATAGATGATAGATAGTATTGCTGATTTATAGAGCTCTCTCACAATATTTCTCTCTCTCTTTATATTTCTGCCTTTCTGACACATTGTACTGGTAAACAGCAAGATCCCTTTGTTTTTGCACTTCAAAATAGCAAGAGAGCTATTTTCAGACTGCTTACTGGTTTCAGACCACGTTTCAGACTCCTTCTGGGTTCTTGGGAAGCCACCATTTCTCCCACTCTGCAAATGTATAAAGCATCTGCCCACATGGAACAGCCAACCTGTGTGTTTACACAGCACACTGTGTACTTACATGAAGTGTCTCCATACAGTGCATACATGGTGTGGAAGCAGCCATCATGTGGGGTTCTTCCATGTCATATGTTCCCGGAGGGACACACAACACAAAGTCAACACACTGGGCAATGTGTAAACAGCACAACCCTTAAACTGTGATTGAACTTCCTCTTAAATACTTCCATCCTATTAATGAAAAAAAATTCCAAAGACAACAGCACCAAAAGGATGCAAACCAAAATATGATGTTTTAACGGATTTAAAAAACAACTACTGGCCTTCTGCTTGAGAAAGATCCAAAGTTACTACTGTAGGGGGGAAATTATGAAGTCCTAACATAACTTTTAATTACACAATTCATTTAAATAATGTCAAAAAATGCATGTCCACACACAACAGCTCTTCCTAAGCAAAATCCATTTTCTTTTCTTTATAAAATACACACCGCTGTCCACTTCTGCTGTGTCACTCTAAACTTAAGTAAAGAACATGTGCTAGAAATATTAAATATTAAGGCACACAAATAGAAATTGAGTTTTGCTTTGCTTTTAATGTGGCATACGTTGTTAATTTTTATCTATTTGACCCATTTTCTAGCCCGGATAACGCCAATGAAAACAACATGTTGCTTCATTCCTTAGGAATTTATCAATGTCTGAATAGAACACGTTTGCTAGATTATGCTGATAAATAGAAAATACATAGAAGTTTAGCTGCTAAACCGTTAATGGAAGCTACCCAATTTGCTTCTTTTTGTCTGATGCATCAACGTCCCAGTTCACAGCCTGCTATGAATTAATGAAATCACTGTGCATAAAAAGGTGCAAAATGGCTATAAATATTAAAGTCTCCTTCAGATTTTCCTGTCAGCATTCATATATACAAACAAGGAAACGGACAATGATCAATGGAGAACATCTGATAATTGGAAAGCAGAACTGATAAACATTTCCAAAACAATAAGCATCGTATTGATTATCTGTGTTAGCATATTTAGTCCCATGGCTTGTGACAAGTCTCACAGTATTACAGAGGTTAAGCTGTACAGAAGAAGAAATGACTGCTTAATTTATGGTAAATGCCAGCCACAAGCTATCTTGATTCTCTAGAGACTACTAATATAATCAAAATCCTCACACACATACCTGCAAGGAAAGTGAAAGAAGATATTAAATGGATATGGAAAGAGGGGTGGTGTGTATCGGTTAATCTATATATCTATTTGAAATGTAGGGTATCAGCACATGGACTTGGAAGGTACCAAACAGTGGGGTCAAGCAGGGCAGACAAACAGTGTGGAGGGGGGGTCAGGATCCCCTCCTGCCGCTGCATTCAAACCCCCTGGAATCTCCCAGCAGCAAAGAGCTGTGAGTAGGTGCTCACTGTCATCTATTAGAACAGGGAAGCCAATGCAGGGGGGAGGGAGTAGGCTCAGATGATACACATCCAATTTCAACGTCAGCCATACTTCTTTTCAGTTTGCCCCTTTGCAAACCAGAAGAATTGTAAGAGGAGGGGGAGTTGGGGGAATTTCAACAATTGGCACACTAATTACAAGCCCCCGAGAACATCTGTGGGTCCCCCACTTATGTATGCATACAACATCTCTAATTATTGGCACGGTTGGTGGGTTACAGAGTGTTTAAGAGCAAGACACTATCAGTGCCCTCCACACACAATGAACAACAGTTGATTCTGTTTAATCTTGGATAATCCCTATATAATAATCCTAATTTGAATTTCATTTTTAAAGGATATTAATGAATTATTACTATTAAACACAATAAAGAGGGACTACCTTGGCTTGCACTGCGAGGCATTTTTGCCCACATACATTTTCAAAACAAAAGGGGGACTTTTTTGTTGGGGGAGGGATTCACAGTGTTCCTTGAAAAACAAGGTTTTTTCCTCCTTGGAATTCTGTCTTCCCTGAGTAGCGCCAGCCAATCGGGAATTGCATAAGAAATGTTATGAGTTACGTGGCACTGTATAGCTCTATATACTCTATAGCTGATGTATCTGGGCTGCACAGTTTTGTCCATATTGGTATGTGGAAGGGAGCAAACATTCTTGTTGATAAGGCAACTGGGCTGGCAGGACCAAAACTGTTGACTCAATTGTCTTAGCAGCAGAAACCATTCGCAAGTAGGATTGAATCCTTTTAAGACCCTCCCAGCCCAAGCCAGAGGGTGGTTTCTGGGAACAAGGCAATATTCACAAAGACAGGCCCCTAATTTTGATTCAACCATATACATACTAGCCAAGAGCAAGAACATATTTCTTTTCATACAATTTTTCTAATCACCTTTCAGGAAAGCGAAATGAGACTAAACTTCATATAAATGAAGGTTATTTTTCTGCTCTCATTACCAGATACCGACATTTTCAGATTATTGTTGCATCTTGTACTAATTCAGAATGCTTGAGGGGACGTTGATGCATTTGTTTCAGTATAATCTAAAACACAAGTACGCAAAGCTGCTTTCTGCAGTCAGTTTTTCAAAAACAATGGCATTAAATGCAGGTGGCTGTGACAGCTATGCTGGCAAACTTGCGTGTCTTCAAAGAACACAGGGTGGAAAACAAGTCCTAATAGCGATGGTGGCAGCAGTTGTTGTGGGCATGTTGTTGTTGGTATTGGACTTGCCTGCATAAGCTACAGGTGGCAAATATGGCTTTCCTGTGTATCTTGTGTTACAAAGGAATTGAGTTGGAAACTACTAACTCATCACACCATCTAGAAAAGCCCAGCTACCAGGCGACTCAGAAAGTATGTGGACCCTAGCAACTTGCTATGATAATGAAAACTGCCATGTGTTCTATCAACACCAAGAAATTTAAATCACTGAGAACGTAATAGCCTGGCTGGATAAGGCCCAAAAGGCCCATCTAGTCCAGCATATTGTTTTCACAGTGATCAACCAGATCCCTATGGGAAGCCGGCAAACAGGACCTGAGTGCAACAGCACTCTCCCCACTTGTGATGCCCAGTGACTGGTATTCAAAGGCATACCGCCTCCACCAGTGGAGCTAGTCGGACTTACCAATGAATGAAGGTCTATTATAGGCCTATACATCATTTATGCAAACAATGCTATATGTAGATGTGTTTTCAATCAACAAACAGATGGATTCTGCTTAACACCTTGATAGAGAAAATAAAAAATCCTTACAGGAATGGAACTTCTTCCCTGTGATGGATAACCATATAGGATTATCAAGTTCATGCGCCTGAAGCTGGATTGGTGAAATGGACGCTCAAATCATTCATCATAGCCATGCATTTCAACATTGCATAGTTTTCAGTCCTTAATTTGCTTTCTCTTTTGATCAGAAACCGTTTATATGTTTCCAAAGTTACCTGTGCTGTACCTTGCTCCAAAGCAGTTTTTATCTCAAAATGAACTAAAAAATAAATAAATCACCAAACTTCATGCACAGAGATAAATGGATATGGTCTTGTTGGCGTATCACGTTTCCCTTGGCTCCTACCTGTTTAGCTTTTAACCAGTGGACTGTTTCCAAGGCCTTATTTTAATGGTCTGTCATCTTTATGGCCATGTTCGAAAAAGAAAAAATGGCTAGTATTTCCCTATACTAATATATTCATTGGTAATAACTGACAATAAATTGGACTGGTTAGCTGTAAGAATGGTGTTAATACTTAGACCAATTTAAAGTGTGCCCAGGAGTAAAGTGCAAAAATTTTGCTAGATGGTCTCTGACCACTGAAACATTTCTGATGGAACATACCTTTAAAACAAAAAGCTCTCTTCTTAAGGTCCAAATAGCAATATTACCAAATTGCTTTGATGGCGAATATGCCAAATATATTGATGATGTACCATGAGACCCAGTAGTTATTAAGAATTGAATATATATATTTTAGCAGCATGGGGTCTACAAAAATAATACATGTTTATGGAAGTCGAATTCCATTTTGTTATTTAATGTAGATAACAGTTATATGCTGACAAAAATGATTCATTTTGTATTATTTATTGGGAGACGTGCCCTTCATTTTGCCCTTGTAGCTATATTTCTTTTTCAGTCAAGGACTATCGGACATGAAACCCTAGACTAAATGGATGTTATGATATTAATACTACCATTCTGGAAACCGTTTTCTCTTTAAAGTTATGATTATATTAATACGTTTATATAAATAATAATTTAAATAAATAATATTTAAATAATAGTGCACTAGTTTCTAGTGAAACTAGAAAACTAGAAAAGACTGAAGAAAATAACTTCTTGTATCAGGGATATTTGTAGTTTATTTCCCTCCGATGTCCATACACATGATGGGTATCCTCTATCCCTGTGCAGGTACAGTGCCCACATGGAGAACCCCAAAGCGTTCAAAGCTTTCCTCCTTTCAGCATGCCCATATAAGTGTGTGTAAGCAGAATGACAAGCTACTTTTAAGGAATAAGAGGCCTGTATGATATCCAGTCTTCCCAATCCATTCAGCTGAGTTGCCTTAGCACAGAAGTTCACACAACTTGACTGAATGGATGGAACACACACCGACACCTCTTTCCCGTGGGGGGCACCTTTGTCAAAAATAGAAACATAGCTCTCTTAAGCAGTTTGTGGAAGCTGCTGTATCCAATCAGGGAAGATACTTTAAACAAAATTGCACAGCTGTAATATTGTATTAGCTCTGTGTGTGAGTGTGTGTAGAAATACAAATTAAAATAGATAAAGATCTAGCTTAGGAATAACTTCTATCTAGAGCCTGGTGAATATGCTTCATTTCCCTCAAAAGCTTTCTAAATGCTCTGGGTTCTTCATGGCTCTCTATACCAAATATCTCAACCGCACTATACCATATAGGAATGCTATTAGGAATGCAATCAGCTCCCACATAAAGCTGAGTGGGTTCAACCAGTTCACTTTTGATTATTTTATCAATATTTGAAGTATACGTAAGGAGAAAGGAAAGAATTTACAAAGTAGGTATTGTGCCATAGCCTAATATGGGTCTCCTAATATGTGCTATTTCATAGCTAATAGCTATTAAAATATTTCACACCCAAATCAAGCATCAGACTAGGCTTAGTGTAACTAAAGTCCTTATTATGCTATTAATTGTATAGTGGTATTGAAAGGCGGCCAATTAATGCACAAAATCTAGTAGAACCGTCCAGTGCAAAACTTGGAATTACCTTTAATATTTCCAACTTATTTTACATTTTACTGTTGCTAGGAATTTATCTTGAGCAGAAACGCAGAAGAATAAACAAGTTTGGGTGCTTTCTTTGAAAGAATGTTTCTAACTATCACTCAGAAAACCATAGAAGTATAACTGAAGCAAAATAACATTTTGGAAACTGATATTGAAACACAAAGCAAAGTTTACAGATTTCTTTTAACACAGAATTAGGACATACATCTGTGCTCATTTGTATGGCTTGTGTATGCTTGTTTTTTCAGACATGCAAGTCCCACTGTAATCAATGACCCTTGCGCTCAGGTTAACAGCACAGAAGATTGCAGTCACAGAGGTGCTAAATATGTGAAATGTTTGCTGGATTTCCATCCCAGACATAGAAACAGTTGGGTAAGATGAAAGCATACAGCATGGTTTCAGTCTTACTTACTCAGAAGCAAGCCCCACTATGTTAAGGACAAAGTAAATGTGCATAGCATCTTAGTCCAATCATAGAAGCAGCTGCTATATTCAAACACGCCATTGCTGCTTCCTTATTTCCCACCAATGTCTGAATCAATTCAGAGTTTGACCACTGCCAGCTTCTTTTGGAGAAGGACTCCCCCACCATGGGAGCAATATGTGCTTTAGAAGTCCTAACAACTTGGAATCTGATAGCTCCTCCCTTAACCAAGTTTCAAGAATGGCAACAATGGTTCTTATCCAGAGGATAATTGGGATGCTTTGTGGTCTGGCCTTCATGAGGAACAGAACTCTACTACGGATGATTGCAGGGGCAAAGGAGGAACTAGCAGGTGGTCAGTAATTCCAGAGATACTCCTTCCTGCCCACCTCTGCATGAAGACACCAACAGGCCACAGTGTAGTTTATACCTCCAGATATGGTTCATTATCTTTTATGCCACCCGTGCTCCTCACCAGCCCACAAAGCGCCAATATATGCTGTACTTTTAAAACTAATTATGGGGCTGCAGTTTTCCCACTAGAGCATAGCTAGCTGTAACTAAGAGGGTGCACATACGGCAGAAGCTCAAACAGAGACTCCCCTCCTGGTACAAGGGGAGCATCAACCGTGGCGTCATCTTGCCTCCATTTAGAAAGGAGTTTCAAAGGAGTTTCGTACCAAAATATGAAAAGCTAGCCTTACCCGTAATTGGGGTCCATGCCTGCAGGATGGCGGCGAGGAGGATTCCTTTACACTTCATCTTGCTCCCCCCAAGGTCGCAGGGCAGGGGGGGGGGAGTCTGGAGGCTACAATTTAGCAGATAGTGGAGAAAAGAAAAAGAAAAGGCACCTTCACTGGCTTTGTTCTTCTCCCTGCCTCCACAGGAAGTGCAAAGCTCATAAGATCTTTCGGAGTCCACATGCTGGCAAGCTAGTTGAAACACACACCTCCTTTTGCTCCACAAACAGAAAGCTTGAGAGTTTTTAGAACTTTGTTAGGTGTTTTTTTTCCTTTTTTAGTATGAGGTGTGTTTTTAAAAAAAGCAGCTGATAGCAGCTCAACAGGTAAAGACATCTCATTAAAGACAGTAATTTACTCACTTTACAAGAGGATTTGTATAGAAGCTGTGTCTGCTTTTAAAAATGGGTGAAGGTGTTGACTAGGTATAGGAACAAAGAAAGCTGCCTTGTACCAAGTCAGACTCACTGGTCCATCAGCTTCAGGTCCGTCTACACCAACTGGTAGTAGCCTTCCTGGATTTCAGACAGGGGACTCTCCCAACCCTACCTTGAGATGCTGGGGATTAAACCTAGGACACGCTTTAATTAAGATGCTCTGTCACTGAGCTATCATCCTTCCCCCACTGCAATTCCCATTGAGAAAAGGCTAGCACAGGTGGGTTTTTAAAAAATAGTTACTAGCCTTTAATGCCCAAACTAATAATCAAATCCAGATGGGATTGCAGTCGTTTGCAGCTACCAGCAAATGGAGAGAGGCCTCAGGGTTCCTGGAAGACATGCTCTTCCTCATCTTCCATCATATAAACATAGGAAGTTGCTGTACAGTGGTACCTCAGGTTACATACGTTTCAGGTTACATACGCTTCAGGTTACAGACTCCACTAACCCAGAAATAGTACCTTGGGTTAAGAACTTCAGGATGAGAACAGAAATTGCGTGGCGGCGGTGCAGAAGCGGGAGGCCCCATTAGCTAAAGTGGTGCTTCAGGTTAAGAACAGTTTTCAGGTTAAGAACGGACCTCCAGAATGAATTAAGTACGTAACCACAGGTACCACTGTATACAGAGTCAGATCGTTGGTCCATCTAGCTCAGTGTTGTCTACACAGACTCGCAGTGGGTTCTCCAGAGTGAAGCTGGTGAACAAATACACAGGAGCAGCTGCTCTCTTATTATTGCTAATGTTGCCACACACTTACTAGATGGTAGATGAGCAGGCAGCAATGGTGAACAGGTGTGGCAGCAGGACCAACAGGCACACAGCAGTGGGATCCCAGGCCTCAGCAGGGGCCCAACCATGCCATCCTCTGACCTTGCCTCCAGGATCCCCAGACCTCACCACTGATTCTTTGCAATAGTTGTTCAGTGCAAGCCTATTCCTATTTACTCAGAAGTCAGTCCTATGCGTGTTCAGGGTTTCAGTCCAAATGGAACAAAGAGGTTGTGTGAACTGGTTCAGTTGCTTGAATCTATTTAGTTCCTACTGAAGTCACATCACTGCCTTACCACAAACCTGTTATTAATAGTAGAAACTATAATGCAGCTCTTGTCTTCAGTACTCAAATACACCCTCTCCATGGAATTCTAACAAAAGCCCTGCAAGGGACTATTATCCTGGGAATTCAGATAGGAGGCTGGGGCTAGAATGTAATGGTTTGGTTCAGTTCATGAGATTTCAACCAGGGATCTCCAGCATATAGCTTATATTCTTAACCAATGTACAATGCCAATTTAGGTGCTGTGCTAAATTAGACTAGCTGTGTGCTTTGTGCAGCTGTTAATAGAGAGGAAAAGACACACACAAATAATCAGTTATGCTAATTTGCTTGAATATACATAAATTAGAAGTTCCCCTTGATCAGCAGTACTGGAGAACAACAGTAGCCTCAGATGACGAGCCTCAGAGCGGTCAGGAAGCAACTATGCTTGATTTTCTGAGAATATATTTCTGTCTATAGGCTTACCCAATACAAAACCCAATGCACTTTCAAGATATTTTTAAGTGAGGTGTAGACAGTGGGCACGTTCAAACCTGCAGTTCAGTGCCCTTAAGCCCATCAATTTCAATTTTTTTAGCACATAGAGCTCTGGTTTGGATTGTGGTCAAAGCCCTCATGGTAGATTCTGTGTCCTTCATAACTTTGAAAACAGGCACTACTTCTACAAGATGCAGGGAAAATGCATATTGGTAAAATAAAATAAAAATCAGGATTTTACAACAAGCTAGACTTAAACCAGGGCTAGCCCTACCATGCAAAAGGAGTGGGGCAGGAATGGGGGAAATAAAGGCATAACTAGGTGTCTGACGGGTGGCAGATTTTTAAGTTGGCCCTTGAAGACAGTGCAAACAGCAAACTGTCTTGGGTCAACACTGACTTGCATTGGCCAGAACTGCTCACCCAACCCCCATCACTTTACTTTGGTTTTGTAGTTCAGCATCTACTCTATGCAATGCTTTTTTAAAATGTGCATGCATTTAAATTAATTAACATGTGCAAATAATGTTACCACCTCTTGTGGGGGCGGGGGGGGGAAGCTGTCATTGCTCATTTGCATGGAAATTCATTTAAATATATGTACATTTTAAATTGTCCCTAGCAAAGCATCGGCACCAAGTTAGTGGGGGGGGGGCAACGACAATTCCTCATCAGAGAAAACAGGCTGGCATTGCCCGCCCAATTTGAACGCCTCTAGTAAATTAACAAAGGCAAAATGTCCTTCCTAAGGAGACGGCATCTGCTCCTTGAAAAGTCCATTTGTCCCACAATTGCAATTTCTACCATCACAGTACCTTTGTAAGCTCTTGCCTGCCTATTTCCTTTCTCCTCCTAATTCCTCTTCAAACAAATGTTCCTCCCCTTTTACATTATGGCCAGCTTGATTCCAGGTTTAGGGTGTTACGTAATTTGCCCTTGTTTATTAAAGATAACTCTTTTGAAGGCTGCCTCACTTCAATGAAGTGAGATAGAGTTTTAAGGATCAGAAAACAGGGTTGATCATTTCCTGGCATAGGTTCATGCTGCTAAGGCTCCGTAATCACCATACTTCACAGCATATCCCTACACCCCAAGAATTCTGGTATCTGTAGTTTTCTAAAGGTGCTGGGGATTGTTGCTCTGTGAGATGCAAACTGCAGTCTCTAGGGTTCTTTGGGGGGGATGTGTCTTGTATGTACACAGCCTTATGTGCAGTTATTTTGGAGTAAGCCACATTGAGCACATTGGATAAAGCAAAATATGGCTAGCCTGTGAATAGGCCAGCCCCCTTGGCCTCGGGGGAAATGAAGCAAAGTGCAAGAATGGTAGAGAACTATTTAAAAGGTGGCATATAAAACTGGAGCACCATCAAGCTTCTTGCATTTTTATTGTTTCTTTACAATTGCAGTTTATTAAGACTAGTGTTCATTTAACCATTTGAGACTAATTATTAAGAGGGCTATGAGCTGCCCAGACAGGTGCACTTTTTTTCTCCTCCTACTACTAATAAATACTTGATTGAGATTATGCATTCTCCTTTTTTGTAATACTATAGGCAGAGTAGCTGGGTCTCATATTTAATCTTTCCATGCTTAGGAGTATTTTAAGAATTCTTTGTCAAAATAATACTACAGCTAATCCAGAATGCGGCAGCTAGACTGGTGACTGGGGGCGGCCGCCGAGACCATATAACACCGGTCTTGAAAGACCTACATTGGCTCCCAGTACGTTTCCGAGCACAATTCAAAGTGTTGGTGCTGACCTTTAAAGCCCTAAACGGCCTCGGTCCAGTATACCTGAAGGAGCATCTCCACCCCCATCATTCTGCCCGGACGCTGAGGTCCAGCGCCGAGGGCCTTCTGGCAGTTCCCTCATTGCGAGAAGCAAAGCTACAGGGAACCAGGCAGAGGGCCTTCTCGGTAGTGGCGCCCGCCCTGTGGAACGCCCTTCCAGCAGATGTCAAAGCGATAAACAACTACCTGACATTCAGAAGACATCTTAAGGCAGCCCTGTTCGGGGAAGTTTTTAACGTTTGATATTTTACTGTATTTTTGGTTTCTATGGAAGCCGCCCAGAGTGGCTGGGGAGGCCCAGCCAGATGGGCGGGGTATAAATAATAAATTATTATTATTATTAATTATTATTATTATTGGGTTACACAATTCAGTACAAGGCAGTATTCCCATGTCTTCGATAACCAAGAGAAAAGAGAATTTCATTAGGTACAGCTTCTCCAAAAATCAGATCAGCTGCCAGACCAAGATTTCAAAACCCTTACTGCTGTGGTGTGGTGTGCATGTAAGACTGAAAAAGTAAATGTGATTCAAAATCGGAGGGATGCCTTAAATAAAGGACATCTGGCAGCCCTAGCTGTCATAGTACTGCATTGTAGGGAGATGTACCTAATAAACTGTCCCTCCCATGCTACTATTAACAGTACATAGATCTGTCTTATGTTTAATCCAAAGAAAATGATTTAATGCCACAATCCTATATTGGGTTTGTCTAGCCTACAGTGGGAGTTTAACTATACTCAGAGGAATTAAGGTGCACCTGTTGTTGACAGCAACCGTCTAAGAGGGGTAATTTTCCCAGGATAGGCTATGCTTCCACAGACAGATATACCATTATGTACTGTCACTGAATGTTCACAGGCAACAGCTACTTTGCTATAATCAAAGTACTTATCATAGGGAAGCATCTGCTGCAAAATCTTCCAACAGTGATGGGGTGGGAAAGGGTGTGTGTATGTTCCTGCCTTGAATTGATCTCTTCCTTGCACTAATAATGCTTCTCAACTGGGGTGAAGGAAAACAGCTTTGCTTCCTGGTAATCAGCATCCTGGAATCTTTTCCTCCTTCAGTGGAAAAGGAAGCAGAGACAGTGTTCTATTTCTGTGATGACATAATGGCATTAATAGTAGCTATCGTCATATAAGTTAATGTAGTTACGGTAAGAATAATTTCTTTCCTGCCCTTAACTGGAAGGTCCCAGATTAGGCTACAACATATAAACACAAAAAACAATCGTGCCAATAACTCCAAAGTCAATACAGTGGTACCTCTGGTTATGAACTTAATTCGTTCCAGAGGTCCGTTCTTAACCTGAAACCATTCTTAACCTGAGGTACCACTTTAGCTAATGGGGCCTCCCGCTGCCGCTGCGCGATTTCTGTTCTCATCCTGAGGTAAAGTTCTTAACCCGAGGTACTACTTCCAGGTTAGTGGAGTGTGTAACCTGAAGTGTTTGTAACTCGAGGTACCACTGTAATCTAAACAGCACATTACAGGGAAGATACAAAAAAAAAAGCAATTCAACATTCAAAGGTCAAGGTAAATAGTTATACCTTTAGCAACTGACAAAAGCTGTGAATATATGGTGCAACACACACCTCTATGGGGCCATCACCGAGAGAGCTCTCACAAGCAACCGCTGCTAAACCCTGAGAATGGCAGAACCACCAGGAGAGCCTCTTCTGCTGTTCTTAAACCCCCAGTTGGTATAGGAAATGAGATACTTTTCAGATATGGATTGACTCAGCTGGGTAAGAATCACCTATCACCACCAAGACATAGGTACCCAGAACCACAGCACAAATATCCCTCACTATTTCTAACAATGTGATCCACAAATTCTTTTTTTTTTACCCCTTATTGTCTAATGTGGTAATACTTGTTTTCCATCACTAGATGTCACTATAGCATGGTTTGTTTGAACACTTTGAACAAGGAACAGCAATTCCAAAATGAGAAACAAGCCCCTTAGAAACAGATAACATTGTCATTTTAGGTAGTAAGAAGAAATTTCCACAAGCAATCAAGCATGTGCTATAGGAGTTGGGGTGGGCAGAAAGAAGACACTGTTGAACAGATCCACCTCATAAAAGACCTATAAATTGAGTTTTTTACTATTTAAAAAAAATCTTACTGCAGTGTGATAACTAGCATATTCTTACCTGGCTTACATTATCTGGTTCTGAATTGAAACATACAAAGAACCATATAGCATATGTAAACAAATCTGTGTGAATATTTGATTCTGTAAACCTATGTCTACACAAGAGCAGCTCCTGAGCTGTAATCATATGTCCATATAAATGCTCCACTTCAGAACCATATAACCCTGCAAAACATGTAAATGAGTGAGCAAATACTATGACAACATGTCTAACTGCAAACCGTTAAATTCAAAGTGGACGCTTTCCTATCATTCAGTAAATAAATCGTCATATGCAGGTGCCCTCAGCCTTCCGCTATCAAACTTCTCAACTTTTCAGACTTTGACATTCCAGAATTTGCATATTCAGACATCATTGTGTCAAATCAACATAGGTACAGTGGACCTGTAAAATCCAATATTAACACACACTTCAATACACAACCATAATATGTAGCCATGGGGAGAAAAACACACAGATCTTGCATTGCCCCGTATGATTTAGGAAGCTAATTCATCCTCAGAGATAACCGTTCAGTGTTTCAGTTCTTGTGTAGTGCTCTTGCCTGGAGTAACGGCAACCACAGGGTTTGAAGCTTTAACAGGAAATAAATGAAAAGTCAAAAAACAAACCTACGTCAGAACCAAGTTGGGAGTTATAAATAACTCATGTATTGTTACCACAGACAGCTTATCCATAATCATCACTCACAAACTGCAGCTAAGAACAAGCCAGCTGCCTATGCACAGGCTCTCCTGAGGCCACTTAATACAAATAGGGCTGGCAGGCAAAATGAATAACTTTGTCACCTGTGAGCAGGAGGTGGAGATGTGTAAAGCTTGGGGAAATGCACTCTCAAAAAGTATCCCGCGGAGCCCAGCTCATGCTTAGTCAAAAATGATCATATTTTAGTCCCAGGGAGGAAAATCAAAGCTAATACTTAAAGCCGATTTTAGAGATGCTCACACAAAGATAATGGGCACTAAGTAGCAAGTAGCACAGTATGGCGAGTAAGTTGGTAACCCTCAGTGGGGTACACAGGTGATTTGTTGTGCAGAAAACGAGAACAATCTCATCCACAGAGCACAAACCAGTGATTTATATTGAGAAAGTTTAATGGAATCGTAGTCTTCAAATTGCTTTACTGTTTGACAATGTACGTCTCCCCCTTACCGGGAAGTTTCACTGCTATAATTGGGTTCCGCTGTGCTAATCTCCTCAAAATGCAGCAATTGCTAGCAAATAGATATTAATTGCTGTTTCCAAAGGGATTATCTCACCTCCACCCTGCACATTGACCAATCCCCGGAGAGCATACAAAAGTAAACAGGAATCTGTGACTCTGTATTTTACTGCAGCCAGTCCTGGAAGAAATACTCTACACATTTCCTTGTTTCTCTGAACAATAGGTATCATTTGAAGCACATTCCCACCCCTAACAACTGCCTGCCTCTTGCTACTTGACAGGCAATGGAAGAGAGGGACATGCATACAAGCAGTCATGCCCAAAAAGAAAGAATACACAGGTATGGTACTAGAGGTGAGAGCACTCCCATACAGTGCCGATTTAATCACTTGTTCATTACATTTCTCTTCAAGCGGCACTAGACATTTTAAGAGGAGATTATATATACACTAGCATTTTAAGATTACAATCCATTGTTGCCAGGCCTTCATTATAAAGTGGCCTGTCAAATGCTGTTTTAACCAGCAATGGCTGAATCTGTATTACACTGAAAAAAGCAACTATTTCAGCTCACAAAACCAAAGCGTTTCTCTTCTACGATGGCAACTGGTGATACCCGCTCAGATGGAAGTAATTCAAGTGTCATTCACAACCTAAGTTATGTGGATTGATTTTGCCCATTGGGGAACAAAACCAACACCATCTTACAACCCATGCAATTCTCACCTTTGATTATTTTATGTCAAAATCAAGGCACCTTTCCCTAAACCACAAAATGAGGCTGCTTTTTTCATTTATACGTAAAAACACTTGGTACTGCATTCCACCACCACCACCACCACCACCACCCAAAGGAACAAAGGCTCCTAAAGTAGTTTGCATAAAATAGGGATGGGGAAGTTGTGGCCTACAGATGTTCTTGGACTTCCACCTCCCCCCATCCTTGATTGTTGGCCATACTGACTGGGGCTGATGAGAATTGGAGTCCAACAGTATTCGGAGGGCCACAGGTTGCTCATCCCTGACATTAAAAGAACAACACCCCCACGAGTTTCTAAGTTCCTGAAGCAGCAGTCTTTCCTTCAAACCTCAAACCATGCATGTAATGGCTGGATCCCAATAATCCACGTCAAAATTTTATGGATATGAAAATCCTCTGTGTAACAGGTTGTATATACAAGGTATCAGATATGTTCCATATTTTAATGAGGCGCCGGATTCACAGATGACAACAGATACACTTTATCTCAAGTGTCTCTCATCCCTTAGACTAGGGGTAGGTAACTTAAGGCCCACAGGCCGGATGCAGCCCAATCACCTTCTCAATCCGGCCCACAGAGAGTCTGGGAATCAGCGTGTTTGGACATGAGTAGAATGTGTCCTTTTATTTAAAACATATTTCTGGGTTATTTGTGGGACATAGGAATTCGTTCACACACCCCCCCGAAATACAGTCCGGCCCACCACATGGTCTGAGGGATGGTGGACCAGCCCACGACTGAAAAAGGTTGCTGACCCCTATCTTAGACCAAGAGTGGGAAGAAGGTAGATCAGGACCTACAAGTATATCTCTGGGCAATTTGCAGTAGAGATCAGCAAGGGTTTTGTACTCCCAAGCATTAAACAGCAGCAATAAAAAGTCAGGATCCCTCCCATAAAATACTGTAAAGAAAATTGCTAAAATCAAGAAATTTGGGGTTGGAGGTTGATATGGTAGCACTGAACTTTGGTACTGAAAGCAAGAGTACTCTGTTCCTTATTTTAAATATATGATTTATCTTCCCTGCCTCTTTTGCACCTGACTTTGATCTCATGCAAACTTAGTAAGAGTTTCATCTGAGGCATATTGCTCAGTAAAGGAGGAACCCACAGCCCAGGATGGACAACTGGCAGGTCCCAAGATGGGAGCAGGCTTAAGAGCAACAGGGCCATATCCACACCCCACTTTCAAGGTGGGTACAGAAGACAGATCCAGTATGAAGACCTTCTGAGGGTTGTCTGGGAGATTCTGGACTCTGAAGCACAGAAGAAAAAACATGCTTGCAATGTGGGCCAAGATCCTCATGTTCTCCCCATTGATACTTGGCACTCAGTTGCCTATGTCCACATCTGCCTGGGCTGCCTTACCCCCAGGAATAAGCCTAGAAATGGAAAGCAGCCCATTGAAGTCCTTTCACCTGGCAGCCTGAACCTCCATGTTGCTGGCCTATCATTTCTGCCAGACCCCTATGCAGCCTCTTTGGTGAAGGGCAGAGCTACTGATCCTCCACCACCACACGGTCTCAGCTAACAGCACTGCTGGCAGACAGTGCCATATATATATATATATATATATATATATATATGCAGGTTTTGGTGTCCTCGGGTGTCTTCCCGTGTAAAAGTTGGGGTGTCTAGGCGACGTTTCGACGAGGTCTCACTCGTCATCTTCAGGCTGGTGCTTTCGGCTTCTTGTTACTGGAACAGAGCAGGATCTCAGTGTTTGAGTTCCTATAAATACTGTTGAGGGGGTGTGGTGTATAGCCTCCAATGTTCTGGGTTTGCTTTCGTAGATTTTCACGGGTACAGGAATGCAGGTTTTGGTGTCCTCGGGTGTCTTCCCGTGTAAAAGTTGGGGTGTCTAGGCGACGTTTCGACGAGGTCTCACTCGTCATCTTCAGGCTGGTGCTTTCGGCTTCTTGTTACTGGAACAGAGCAGGATCTCAGTGTTTGAGTTCCTATAAATACTGTTGAGGGGGTGTGGTGTATAGCCTCCAATGTTCTGACGTCGAAACGTCGCCTAGACACCCCAACTTTTACATGGGAAGACACCCGAGGACACCAAAACCTGCATTCCTGTACCCGTGAAAATCTACGAAAGCATATATATATATATATATATATATATATGGACTCAGTGACTCTGCCCTTTAGTCCCATGCTGCTCAGCCACAACAGAGCTGAGTGGCGAGCAAGGCCAATTAACCAGTCAAGTTTCAGGGGGGTACTTGCCTGGGGGCAGAGTCCAAATGCAAGGTTCAGTCCAGTCCTAAGGTCAGGAGTATCTCACTGCAGTCAGACGGTCCAGGGGTCAAGAAACTGAGAGTCCAAGCTCATGAAAAGCAAGCAGCAGCAAGGTCTGGCCGGGAACAACAAATGTTGTTCTCAGCAACTGACTGTGGCTGGAAACCCTGCTTAAGAAAGCTGGAGCCAGCTGGTTCTCATCAGGAGCAAGAAGGCTGATCAGCAGCAGGTGGAGTCACTTCACCTTCTGCTCCTTCAGGCTGCTGCTCAGCAGGTGAAGCTGACTTCTGGCCCATGACAGCCTGCTCAGCAGAGCCCATCTCCCTTCAGCAAGCACACTGCCTGAAAGAAGTGCATGGACCATGTTGGTTAGGCCTGGTGGGCACAAGGACTCCCCTTTTTGCCGCTGCTCTTGGGGATGTGCAGGCTTGTACTGTGATGTTCCATGTCTTCCTCCTCAGGAAGCTAAACATAGTCCAGCCTTTCTTAACCTGTGGGTCCCCAGATATTGTTGAACTACAACTCCCATCACCCCTAGCTAACAAGGCCAGAGCTCAGGGATGACGGGGGTTGTAGTCCAACAACACCTGGGAACCCACAGGTCGAGAACCTGATAATGGGACTAATTCTACCCTATTGAAACACATTGGAAATTAAAACTATCAGGCACCTAAACTAACTGGAGTCCATTTTATTCCCAGCAGCTTCTAAAAATGGAATAGAGATACAACTCAGCATTTTGCAGATTTTAATTGTTATGGTTATAGCACTTCTAGAGCACAGGAGTAGGCTTTTTCAGTTTTTCTAGAACAAGAAAGGGAATTCCTCTCTGTACGTTTTTTAAAAGATTACAGATCACTGCCCGGTGAGGCAGGGGGTGCTCTCAGACCCCAGGAGTTAATTTTACCTTGGGGTTAACTCTGTTCCAAGTTGACACAAGAGCTAGCATTCTCATGATAGAGGACTGATTTTTTTTTAGTCACATTTTTAAGGGGCGGGGAATAGGCTACTGGGGGTACATTAACCCCCTTCCATCATATACTATGGGCCCATTAGTTCACCTATGGCTCTCATCCACTTTATTATCCAGGGTTTCCTATTAGGAGTCCAGTGCTGAATTTAAGTCAACATTTGCCCTGATCAAGTGTTCAAAGAACACATGAGAATATCAGGGGTGGACTTTGGTAATATGGTGCCCTGAGCAATGACAAAATTTAGTGTCTTCCGCCACCCCTAACTGCCTGCTCTGTGCATGCTCTCAAGGGCACTATGTCATAGTTTTGCACCTCCTTGGCTTGGTGCCCTGTGCGGGGGAACTGCCCACATAGCCCTAAATCTGGCACCGGGGGTATAAAATGGGTAGGGAGGACAGGGCCACTATTCCCATTCCCTCTACCCCTAACCCCACCCCACCCATGTTGACTGGGAAGGCCTGAAAGGCAATTCTAAGCTCATTCATGCTTACACTTTGCAACCAGGAACCCTTTATTATCATGGTTACTAAATTATTTTTAATTCCCTTTTACATATGCCTCAAAGCAATTTACATACACACCATAAAAGCACCTAAAATAATTTTTAAAACAATACACAAAACCAACTGACGAGAGCTCTAAAAGCAATGCAAAATGAACACTTAAGGTAGACCTTTTCATCCAGATGGAAAAAAAACTGGTCGCAACAAAAATGTCTTCAATTGTTACCTGGAAGTACAGAAAGAGGGCACCTGTCATATCTCAGCAGGGATGCTGTTTCATGGAGCAGAGGCAAGTGCACTGAAAGCTCTGCTCTGAGTTACTTGAAGTGGTCTTCTGATATTTTAGGGACTTTTAAGCAGAAACTTCAACTGAGCACACTTGGGATCCCACCCTCAGATCTTCCCACTCAATGCAGTGAGTAGGGCACACCCTTTACACATATTATGCCTCCTTGTGTTCTTTGAACATCTGAACAGCATTACTGTGGGATCCAAGGAATGTAGTGAGCTACTTTTATCCGGAGCCAGACCGCTGGTTCATCTAGATCAGTATTGTTCACATGGGCTGGCAGCAGCTCTCCAGGGTTCCAGACAGGAGTCTCTTCCAGCTCTGTCTGGAGATGCTGGAGACCAAACCTGAAACCTTCTGCACTCAAAGCAGATGCTCTACCACTGAGCTACAGCCCTTCCCTTACAGCGCTGGACTGCTTTTGGAATGCAGTACCAATAAAGATATATTTTTATGTTAAACAGGTCATAACAAGAATCAATCATCAGCGTTATTCCCAGCAAGGACTTTAGAGGGGTCCATCGGATTCCAATAAAAGATTATACTGTCAAAGAAATGGAAAATCAAAAGTGAGTGAGGTTCAATGCAAGAGGCCACCAGCACCCCAGATTCCTTCTGTTCTCACTGAAAATCTGTGTCTAGATTCCATTTAAAAGTGAACCTATTTTAAAGTAAAGGCTGTAAAACTTCATTGATCAAACAAAATAATCTAACAGTGTATGGCACCCTCTTCTGTTCAACACTGATATGACAATTATGAATAATATCCAGCTTTCTGCTGGGAAACTCCACTGCCTTAAGCGAAGAATCCGTTTCTTCATTTCCTTTTGATTCTTCCTTGCCTCAAATCAAGAACAGGAACAGACACAAAATAATGTTGTCAGTGAGAACTGATTGCGTTTGTGGCACAGTTGTGTAACCTTTGTCACAGCAGAAAATTCAAACCAGAATGGCAATATAATTAGGCACTTAAAGGCAAGGGAAGCAGGGGGAGCAAAACAATCATGCTTCCGCTTGCCCTAGCAAGGTCACTGGGAGCAGAGTTCAGCTTTTAGCACGAATCACAGTAAGATTCCTGAGCAGGCCATTTTCACTTTAGGGAAAAGGTAACATGCTGCAGTTGGGAACACCAATACAGTTGTGGGAAACTCTGGATGGCTCATCCTTCACAGGCACAGTATGTGTCTGTGCAAAGCAAAAAGTCAATTTGTGCTTCCACAAAACCCCTGCAATATTTAGACCTTTCTTCTTCCCCAGACATAGTGTTTAGATTGGGAGAGATCAGGCAAGTGAGCTGCCTCAAAGTGCAGCATTTGCGTATTATGAATAATCTGCTTCTCATAGGCATCTAGTTGGCCACTGTGAGAACAGGATGCTGGACAAGATGGGCTACTGGCCTGATCCAGTAGACTCTTTCCAGTCTGGCATCTTAGGCTGGCATCGGTACTTCTGACTGCAGCTGACTGCTCCCACTGGCTGCTTCCAGAAGTATTATCCTCTAGTTTAAATGGTTCAGAAAAGATCAGGGGATCTTTTCCCAACACTTGCCATTTTACCTTTATGAATATGAAACCTAGATAGTAGTGAGTATAAAAGAGGAAAGCATTAAATCATACTGCTTAAGCCAAATCAGACTCTCCTGAAATGACTTACCCAATTAGTACAAAAGCAAAAAAGAAATGTTGCAAACTAGAAGCACACACTGAGGAAAAACACCAGATTATATATTAGCTATCAGATTTAAGTTTCACTTAACTATGTCTTTCTTTAAAAATCACGGCAGGCATCAGAAAATCTGATCTGGAAAATATGCTGTAAGTTTTAACTCACACATTTTACACACTTTCAGACAATTTACACTGTTAGAAATTTCCCTCTATTCCTCTCTCCCCCACAAATATGAAATACAGCATTTAATAAGAAACAGGGCAACTTCATTTCCAAGAATATATTTTTATTTCCATACTGTTTAACTATGGATTTATTATGGAAGCTAGAACTTCCATGTGCAACACAATTATGTAATTTCTCAAGATAAAAACATGCAAGCTATTTGAAGCCACATCAGAGGTAGGAAAAGTTATCTCTACAAGTAAGTGAAGATTACTTTCAAGGAAACATGTTGCTGACTAAGGCCTAACTTGTTTAGTTAACCTGACAGCAACACAGCAAGAACAGCCACCAAAAATTTCTAATTATCTTATACCTTAACAATTGTGGATGAAGAAAAGAATGTGATCAAAGACATTTGATGCCTTGAAAGTGACAAGTCCTTGGCAGGATTCACACTACCCTTCGTGGGTTTTGCACTTCTGTCATGTCAGCTTGGTCTCCTCAGATTTCAATCATGTATCCGCTATGACAGAACACTTTTCAACACAAAACAAGCAATATTCATCAAGAGAGACAGCAGCATGCCTTCAACATCAGCCTTCCCCAGGGGTGACTAACCTGCAGCCCTCCAGATATTGTTGGAATCCAACTCCCATCAGCCCCAGCCAGCTGGTCAGGGATAGAGTTGTAGTCCAGTAACATCTGGAGGGCACCAGGTATGGGAACATGGCTCAACATTATGTATTAGAATTCTTTTTCTGCTCTGTGGTAAGACAACAGGGTTTCGTATGATCAATGCATTCTGCGTGGTACTCTCATAAGAATATCTCATAATTAAAGACTGTTAACAATCAATCTTGTGGCCCTGGGAAGAATCATATTCTTTCTTTAACAATGGGTTTACAGAATACTTCAGCACCGGGTTTCAAACTCTATAATTAAGGACTACAACTTAGTTGATTTTAAAAATGATGGTCCATAATGGAACTGACATTATGTTAAGTTCAAATAAAGCCTTCAGAGTTTTTTTGGCACAAGCAGTAAATAAGGCACAGAGGTGAATATAGCTAAGCATGTAGTTCTGTCATATGGTATCGGGTCAAATAAGACATAGTGGTAACATTGCTATGGGTTCAAACACAGAACTTCCCCAAATTGCGTAAGAAGAAAGGTCTGGGTAGGGTCCAATTTTAACAGCAAAGAGCCACATGGCTGAGGATCATAGGACACTTTGCCCACCCAAGGCCTACCACCCTGCAGTCTGTACCCTAGTAGCTTTACCTCTCAGTTAAGCCCCAATACAACAAGCAAACTCTGCTAAGCTACAAGCACTCAGAGAGAGATGTTGCAGGGAGGTAAGCTGTGGATGGAAAGATAGTTTAGTGCCCACACTCATGTGCTCTGCTCTACTGCTAAAATCACTGACACCCCCTTTTTACATAACTGGGGCAGTTTTGCTGAACTACTACAGAAACATCAAGTTTTGCACTTCACTTGCCAATATATATTGCCTTGTTATTGTAGGCACACATATACATAAACTGGCCCTAGCTGAATTAGGGCTGCAGGCATATCCCTTATCAATATGGTCAGCTGACAGCATAAATCACCCAGCGAATGATGCTACACATGAATCTGCTGATCAAGTCCAGAATACAGCTGAACATTTCAGGATGTTTCTTCAACAACAAATTTTCTCCACTGCACTTTTCTCTTTTCTCCATTTCAGAGATGTACCCCAATTGTATTTTTCTTTAAATAAGCTTTTTGAAAAATAGCTTCTTTAAAAATCGAAGTCCCAAAGCAGAATCAATTATGCATAGTATGCAGATTTGCATACTCTAAATATTTTTGTGCACAGAATTTAAGATTTCCTTTGCAAGGAATCCATACTTTTTGCACTCAAATGGCGTAAGCAATCCCTTAGAATTCCAAAGGAATGTGCAGTTTTGAGATTCCACAAGATTATCTCAGTTTTTGGGTGGTTTCTTGTTACAAAAGTGACCAGTGAAAAAGTAGACAATGTTTCATTCAAGCATCTTCCTTGCCTACAGAGAAGAAAAAATAAAAATAAATTAAAATGGTATGTAGTCAGTCTTAATGTCTTGGTACTTTCTCTAGCAAGGCCCTGCTGTACAGAGGATATTCCATAGCTCAGTGGTAGAGCACATGCTTCATATGGACAGTCTTAAGTTTCACTTCTTGCATCTCAAATTAAAAGGGACCACTCTCTGAAAGACTAGAAGAGATGTTTGCCTGAGACCCTACAGAGCTGCTGCTCATCAGAATAGACACTACTGGACACTATCCAAACTTTTGGATAGCATTTTAAAACAACCAAGGTTCAGCTTTTGAAGTCCCACTTATTTCAGTGAGAGATATATAGCTGTGTTCTTCTTTGACGCCCTTGATACCCTAGTTCTCTCTGGTTCTGTCCTTTCATGTCTCTTTTACAACCTAAAAGTTATTTCAGCATTTCCATAGGAGCTCTTCTGCTGCTTTCCTTCAAATTGTTGGGGTCCTTAAAGATCTTAGCCCTCTGCTTCCTTGGTCTCTCTCAAATATATATAAAAATAAGTGACCACTTCAAATCCTATGGCTTTCAGGATCACTTAAGGAGTATTGTGGAATAAAGAAATCAGATGCTGAAAAACAAGATTTCCCAAGCAATGTAACTTGAATACTTACTATGGTGTAGCTTTAAAATATTCTTGAGGAGTCACAGTTTTGATTCCACCAAAGTAGTCCAGGACCCAGATGTTGGTGATATTGAGTTTAGCAAAAAACCAGTTATGACCAGATGGCCACGTAGCCATTTCAGGATGTCTACTGAAGAGAGCCTTCTTTGCAAAGTCTGCTTCTGTACCATTCGGAACCTACCAAACAAGTTACCAAATATGTAATTTCACAGACATATTAGTTAACCACCGTATCTTGTACTTTCTTTCAAACTATCTCAAGATGCAAGAAAAAGAGAGAGAAGAGTGCACATATAAACATTATTCAAGGAATACTCAGGGTTGGAGTCAGAGGAAGTTAGTCACATTTCAATGAGAAATCAATGAGATAAAAGTATGACTAACTTCCTCTGGATCCAAACCAAGATTTTTCATGACTACTTGACCCATATACTCTGATATGCTATTTTATGTGAAGTTAGTCAGGTATTATAAAGCTCATACAATGCTTCCTAATTTTTCAACACACCCAAAATACATGGAACAAGAAAACACATGGGGTTTCTTCAAGAAAGTTACAGCTCTTTGATTTTGCCTAACAATGGCAACCTTGTGCATGTCTACTCAACCTAAGTCCCACTGAGTTCAACAGGATTAATGACATGTAAGTACACATAGGGAAGTAGCCAACAAAGTATTTCTGTTAGTTCAAAGACTTCAGGCTGCGAAATGGAACTTTCATTCTGTCTCATCTCCATGTGCACCCCCTTGTCCACCCCAAATCTTTTCTGAAGGGTTATGGAAACCACCCAGAACAATTTTAGATGAATGTGTGCTGACCATTTCATGTGATTTGGAGCCCTACGCAATTGGTGTTCCTGACTGCATGGAGAAATATATAAGCATTTGGTTCCCGCTTCACACCTGGGAATGTGCAACAATTTTGGGATAAAAGGTAAAACAGGGATTTTTGACACACGTCCAGCATACACAGCTCTACTCCCCCTTTCATACATTATTTGAATGCATGGAAGGTAACTTCAAAATAAGTATATTTCAGAGGCATATATCATCAGTGTTATGAAACCTGCTTTCTAGTTCTCAGCCAGTGAGCATTATATTCTTCTGGTATACCCAAATATCACAGTGTACCTTTTCAACTATTCCAGAGAAGATCACATGGGCACACAGTGGATTCTGAGGATCATAGCCTTCCTTCTTGCAGTAAGGTGTCTGTGCCAAGGACATTGTTAGGGAGGCATTGGCATTTACCTGCAATACAAGTGGCAAAAAAAAATAAAATCATAAATGTTCAGATTTGCTGAATAGGTTAGCACATTTAAAACAAGCTGAGTGTCTGGATGAGTTTCATATCCTTTTCAATTCAAGGGTCATGGTCATACAGAAACATTGTAAAAGTCACACAATGTGTGTGTGCTTCTCCTTTTTACAGGCACAAAGCTGTAAAGCTGACAGTGACCTCTTGGGAAATTCCATCAGTTTCATTTTTCAGCCAGAAAAAGTGAAGTTTCAGCAGCACATGATTTTAAGCATAAAAAGCACACATTTGGCACTTATTTGCAGGAGAAAAACAGTCAAGAAACAGCTGAATCATGGTTACACTGGGAGTGTTATCTGTAAGCAGATGTCTCCATATGACTGAAGGCAGTCCAAACAGCTGTACTGTATGTTACAAGAGATAAGAGATGGCAGCACTTGTTGAGATATTCCTTCCACTTTCTGAAAAGAAATAAGCTATTGAGTAAGCTTAACAGAATTGTTCATTAAACCATATCAAGATTTTGGGAAGCAATGCTAAGTCGGAGTGTTTTGTGACATTGCAGTTGACTATTTCCACAGCATACAAGTGAAATCCACTCTGAAATATCAGAATCAGCATGCAATATTCATGAATTATAGGTAGGCCAATACTTTTATTGGGACCAAGCAAAATCAAGTTCTCCAACCCCTTCATCACACTGGATGTTAGGCAAAATGGGAAATTGGGGTGTATGGGAGTGAAGAGACAAAATTGGCATGTTATAGCCAACCACCACCACAACAGATAGTTCAACAGAGAAGTCTAACAAGATAAATAATAATCAAAGCTTAGAAGACCTGATAACATTCACTTGGGGTTTCTAAAGGAAGTAGCAAAAACTCATTGAATCATATAAGCTAGATCATTGTGTTTCAAGGGATCAGCAAGGCCACAATAAAATATGTAGGAACAGCAAACACTGCGCTTATTTCCAAAAAAAAGAAGACAAGCCCAAGAATTGAGTATTCAGGTACCTGTGAAAACATATGTTAAGGCAAATAATTTGGAGCTTCCTTCAGAAGAAATGAAGAGCCTGTAAGCCCTCCACAGGTTGCTGGACTAAAACTCTCATCATTCCAGAGAGCACGCCCAGTTGTCACGGATGATGGAAGTTGTAGGCCAGAGGTATCTGGAGGCCACAGATCTCTATTGCTGCCTACAGAAAAACTGAGCATTTATTAGCAGTCACGGCTTTGTTAACACCAAAGTATGCCATATCAAACTAGTTATTGCCTGTAATAAAGTGGCTTCACAGGTTAGAGTAGGGGTAGCCAATGCAATGCCCTCCAGATATTACCAGACTACAGCTCCTGTAATTCTTGGCCATTGGCCATGTTGGCTGCAGCTGATGAGAGTGGGAGTCCAACAACACCTGAAGGGCACAAGTTCTTCATTCCCAAATTAGAGAGAACATGGATGGCATGCTGTTTTTAGACCTCCATGACGCCCCATTTGAGCTGCTTAAATTAAATAAGACCCCCTGAAGATGGGTTTGTTCATCAGTAAGTTTATTTACAAATCAATCCCTGCAAATCATGTCACAATTCTCTGTGTGCAAAAGACGTTTTTCAAATTGAAATACTTTATTGTCACTTGTATACAGTGAGATTACACGAGCACCCCCCACTCAGCTCTCTTAGTCTTAATTCCCCTCGTTTACTGACACACACACACCAAACCTGAAAGTCAGTTGCCATGTTGTTATCTTTTCATTCAGCAGCCTAACAGCCCATGGATAGAATCTGTTAATATACATGTGTACCTGAAGTGGACAAAGTAAATTTAATAGATTCCAAAAAATATATTGCTAGTCTTATTTCTACCACAAACCAACTAAAATGTTTGAAAAATGTAAAGATTCTCAGATTACAAAACTATTGCAATAGCTGTGCAGTGTTTGCTCCTCAGTCTTTTCACACTGCAGGTATACTCAATCCCCTCCCCAATGAGTATGAAGGTTTCTGTCAATTGATTCTTATTTATTTATTGTGTATGCATTTTCCTCAATTTATATTTACAGATTGTTTTCTCATCCCTACACAACAGACTTCCCTACCCAGCTTTCCATGGCCGTTCGTATTCATCTTATTTGGTTACATATCCATTAGTTGGTTTCCATCAATTGAATGCAAGTTTCGCAACATACAGATTAAGGCTGTGCTAAACTTCCTGCATTCTTTAGAAGGGCAGGCAAAGAGATTAATAATCCTTCCGCTCATAACAACGCTTACCAAGCTTCAATTAGATCAGTATTTTTCTATGTCATCAATTGCATACATGTATTAGGAAACTATACTAATAACCTTACTGCAAAATTGAAACAACTGTGAAGATTAAGCATATGCAGACATAAGTTATTCACCACATCCAAGTAAAGCAAAGCATGATTGAGGGTAACATTTTATTAACTAAAGCTGGGGTGAGCAATATTGCGACTGGGGGTCCAATGCTGCCCTCCAGCCCTTTCTATCTGGCCCACAGGATTCTTCCCATGCCACACGCCTCACTGCTTCACACCTTCATTGAGTGTTTTTCCCTGGCTGGAAGGTGTCCTTGAACTCTGATAATACTTCTTTCTTGTCTGGATGGAGGATAAGAGAGGGATGTGAGAGAGTATGTGTAGAAACTAAACTACTGTACAAATGTAACATTTACATTCATTGCTTCCACCCAGTTGCCTCTTGCCCTACCCCTGACATGTATGCCCCAGAATGATACCCAGAACTGAATGTGGCCCTCAGGATGTAGAAGGTTCCCTGCTCCTGACCTACAGTTTAGACCTTAAGCTATAGCTCAGGACTGGCCACAAGCTGGGATGTTGAAACCAAGGTGAGCTTGCTAAACCATGGCTGCCCTACCCACCTGTCAAATTTGACCCACAAAGCAAATCCTGACAAGGTTCTTTAGAAAAATATAGAACATGCTAACTATAAATGAAAAAAATATTTGTATGTTGACATTTTCATAGAATTACCCGGACAGGGCAGGAGTTTTGGAATGGGTAAGCACTATTTTTTTTTCTTCCCCAAAACTGTCTCTAAGAGCTGTTGTTATTACACAGGGCAAACATATGATAAGCAATAACTGTATGTTTTGCCTTGAAAGACAAACAGCAGCTGCGGAAGAGGGTGTGCATGTGGTTTTATTAGGAAGATAGCTCAGGGGAAAAGACTAAAAAGCTCCCTTAACTCCAGGATTTTCATTTATCCCACCCTCTCAAATTTATTAATGTAGGAGACCCTTTTCATGTTACACTTTATTTGGCCCTGAAGACTCACATTCAGATCCCTGCGCAGAGTCATACAGCTTGCTGGGAGACACCAAGACAATCATAAACCTTGGCCTAACTTACCTCACAAAGCTGTTGCAAAAACAACTGAAATGAGGAACAAAGAATGCTCCTCAGAATGAATGAGATAAAACGTAGAAATAATTTATGTCATTATATATTGAAATAATTTAAATTTTATGGATTTTTTTAAAAGAAAAAACCAAATGCCCTCTTAAGGCACTTTATATATTGTTGTTGTTTAGTTGTGTCCGACTCTTCGTGACCCCATGGACCAGAGCACGCCAGGCACTCCTGTCTTCCACTGCCTCCCGCAGTTTGGTCAAACTCACGTTCGTAACTTCGAGAACACTGTCCAACCATCTTGTCCTCTGTCGTCCCCTTCTCCTTGTGCCCTCCATCTTTCCCAACATCAGGGTACATCAATTGCACATGCATATTGTAATTAATAATGATGAAATACACACAAGACTAAACTTGATTCACCAGAACTCACTAAACTCAGAATTCACTAAACTCACCAGGCCTCAGCTTCAGAGCACATTTCAGGGCACTGAACAACTACAGCCGGCCTCAGACAGTTGCAGCTGCTGTGTCGCGAGGTCTTCCCTCATCTCAGAATAACCGAAATGCCCGTCCCCTCACCTGCAAATCATGCACGGAGACCTCCAGCGGCGTCAAGTACATGTAAGGCACCCCGCTGCCTTGCTTCGACCCCAGCGGCCCGTCGCTGACGGAGAAGACGTTGGAGAAAGGCTGGCCCCGCATCGGCGGGTCTTGCGCGGAGAGCGTGGCCAGCGCGCCCCAATCGCACGAGTGCGCCACGAAGCGCGCGACCCGAGCCACGTCCTCGTGCGGAGGGATTTGAACCACCCCGGAGACCCCCACCAACGGAAGCAGCAGTAGCAGGAACGGCCACATTGCTCGCTCTCTCGCGCGCGCGTATCTCACACCTCCTGCCTCGGACACCTGAGCGAACCTTTGCCTAGTCTGCGGACCGGGGTGGCGGGGCTCAGGCATCTATCAAGCCGTGCGAGCCCGCCCCCTGCGCGCGCCGCAGCCAATAGAGGCCCTTCGCTTTGCCCGTTTCTGTAGAGCGGAAGTAAACAGTGAGAGAAGCCGTCAGGTGGGCAGGCCTTGTCATTTTTAGCCAATAGATGCACTCCATTCTCTCGTTTTTGCCAATGAGAGCTGCGCTAAGGGCGGAAGAGATGAGCAGACGGCTTGCATATTTGGGGTGGGGATTATGCAGCTCTCTGCCAATGATGCACAGCGCCTTGAAATTTGCCAATGAGATTTGCCGGAGGGCGGTGTCACGGGACAAAAACACACACCTTATACGGGTGAAGGGAGGGGAGGAGAGAGACGCGAGTCTTTAGTTGGGTTTACAAGGCCGAAGGCTTAGAACACTGAAATAAGTAAAATAAGTAAATATCATTACATGTAGTTGGCGACTGTGAAGCGTGGTGGGGAGTCTTCTAGCCTTAGTCAAATGTCGACTTGAAGCAATGAAAAAGCAATCCTGTGCACGCTCACCTCATTTACTGGAGGTTTTGAAGCAGAGGTTGGATGGCCATCTGTCTTGGATGCTTGAGTTGATATTCCTCTATTGCAGGGGGTTGTACTAGATGACCCTCAGCATCCCTTCCAATTCTATGAAGTCCCATTGAAAACAGTGGGGTTTGGCCTGTACAGTGGTGCCTTGGGTTACAGATGCTTCAGGTTACAAACCTTCAGGTTACAGACTCTGCTAACCCAGAAATAGTACCTCGGGTTAAGAACTTTGCTTCAGGATGAGAACAGAAATGGCACGGCAGCGGAAGGCCCCATTAGTTAAAATGGTGCTTCAGGTTAAGAATGGACCTCCAGAACGAATTAAGTTCTTAACCTGAGGTACCACTGTATTTCAACACTAAATTCATCTGGCAGCCAGTTTTAACACCTATTAGACCCAGGAATTTAGGGGAACCTGGCACCCACAACATGGTATTCCTGGAAATGCACCATATAGAGATTCCTGCAATCAAGGACACACATAGCCAATGAACTCACCATGACTAGGGCATACCCCCAACACACACATATGCAAAACACATAAAATGATGCCCTAATCCCCAACTCCCATCAACCCCAGTGGCACAGCTAGCATATTGACCCCATAATTGGCAGCTCCCAGGTCCCCCTAGGTTTCAATTCCTTTATATTCCTCAGATACATTTTTGAAGCGGTTAAGAACTTAATTCGTTCTGGAGGTCTGTTCTTAATCTGAAACTGTTCTTAACCTGAAGCACCACTTTAGCTAATGGGGCCTCCTGCTGCCGCTGCGCATCCTGAAGCAAAGTTCTTAACCCGAGGTAATATTTCTAGGTTAGCAGAGTCTGTAACCTGAAGCGTATGTAACCTGAGGTACCACTGTACATATACAAAAAGAGGACGGAGGAAGAAACATACAATACAGCATCAACAGAGCTCCCTGGTTAGGATACCTGTAGGGAGTGCACACAGCCCTTCTTGGACAAGAGTTCAGAACTCACACAGAGATAGAAATACTTATTTGACAAGCAGCCAAATGGATGGACCAGAACATACAGCAACAGCAGCTGCATACATGCACTGTCAGCAACACTCTCCCTTGGCTCACTGTATAAGACGTGAGGTTGGGAAGCAGGAGGTGGGCATTTGAAACCCATGGGGGAAAGGGTGAATTTCACCCCCTAGCTGATGTTTGGATTCCAAGAGGGAAATGCCACAGGCAAAAGAGCAATTACAAGAGGGAAATGCCACAGGCAAAAGAGCAATTTCACAACCACTCAACATACCGGTAATGGCCAGGGAGAATATTGTTGTTGTTGTTGTTGTTTAATATGTCACCCTTCCCTACAAAGGAAATAAAATATTTAAAACAAAAATAAAAACAGTTAAAAACATAAAAACAGTGGTCTCAGGGTTTCCAGAAACAGTGTGTCATCAAATGCCTGGGTAAAGAGGAATGTTTTTAGATTTCTCTTTAAAATGAATGAAGAAGACATTAGGAAGGGCATTCTACAGAAATGAACTTGTCACAGGTCAACACCAACTAGGCAGCCCCCAGTGGCTGCACCACCAACAAAGCCTCACCTGCTGATCATGAGTCTGGGGTGTTGTAGAAGACATAATTTTGTTAGTTTCTGTTTGCCATTGTGCAGTGCTTTGGAGTCACAAGACTCTGTTTTGCATTCCACACATTCCAGACTGTTGGAAGTCTCACGGAAGACAGGAGATGGATGTGACGTTACTGGTTTCCTGTTCCTTTGTTTTTCAGTTGCTCTCTGCTTTCACAGAGAGAGGATGTATTTCTTTTCTGTCTGCGTAGCTTAGTAATAAAATTCATAGCGATGTAGCCATAAATCTCATCACTTCTGCTGCTTTGATTCTCTGCGTAATGGGAATTTGCCTGGAGGCCTCATCAAAGGCTCAGGTCGTTCATTATCATTGGAGGGGATTCCGAAGGACTCGACCAGAGGAGGATGAGCTTTATTAGCTTGGTCGTAACGGAGATTCCGACAAATTTTAGGTACTTCGGTCCCAAGCCAGCTAGGGCTTTATATGCTAGTACCAACACCCTGAAGTGATTCCGGTAGCTCACTGGCAGTCAGTGCAACACTTTCTGAACCAGTGACTTGTATTCCTATCCATCTGTCCAACTTGCCACCCTAGCAGTCACGTTTTGCACTAGCTACAGCCCCACATACAGTGCATTACAGTAGTCCAGGTGGGAGGCCACCAGAGCATGAACAGCTAAAGCCAAGCTATGCCAGTCCAGGAACAGCTGTAGCTGATGAATCAGCTTAAGTTGGTTCTGCGCACAAGCCTCCCTAGCCACAGAAGCCACTTGAGACCCAAGTAATAAGTTGAAATCCAACAGTACTCCCAGACTACAAACCCCTTCGTTCCTAGAGAGCCCAACTCCTCCCAAATCAGGTAATACACATTTCCAGACACAGGAGCCACCCGCCACAGCACTTCCTTCTTAACAGGAATAGCCTCAGTTTAATAGAGCATCTGGTGGAACAGGTTATGTTTTACATGCTGCAGGTCCCAGGTTCAAATCTAAGGTACAACTCCACATTACAAAGAGGAGAGCCTCCACACACATTCAGCATGCACCTGAGCCCATCAGGAGGAATACTGCATGGACTAATAATCAGACATCCCTCCTCCACACACCCCTCATTCCCTCTCCTCCGCTGACTGCATCATATACCCAGCAGCAACTCCCAAATCACTTGTGCGCCCCGAGAGGCCTATCATCTCACAGTCCAAGGTTCCACTCTTTGGGCTCATCCACACTGCCATTTGTCCCGTGATTTCTAGCCTCAGGTTTGGGAAGTGTGGATGAGCTCTGTGTCTCCTGCCCACGGCTTCTCTCAAGTCCTGCCAGCACAGCAGGGCTTCTGCCAGATCCTAGAACCTCTCATCTGATGGATTTTGTGTGTTGGGCAGCCTTTAATAAATCAGATTTTTCAATTACAATAATTTAATTGACTTAAAAGGTGCTACCATTTTATTAGTCAGCAAATTTGTAAAAATAAAATAAAATACTTACTATATTGGCAACCTGGCTATCAGATAACTAATGTTTCCTAAAGTGGCTCATATCAGTAAGAGAGAGAGCAAGAGTCCCTGCCAATAGATTTACAAATCAATAGATCAGAACTTGTTTGTTTTTATTTACAACTTCTGCAAATGACAAGCACCATTTTAAAAAATGTAATTCTTATACGTATTCAAAATATTTCTTTAAAACATTAAAACTGCTTACTGATTAATCAGGAGCACCATTTGAAGTGTTTTAATCAAGTAATCCAACCAATTAAATTAGATCAGACTCCTAGCTTTAATACCTAGTGAAAATATAACTATTACATTTGCTAAATATTTTGTGATTATGATTGTCTTCCTGGAGCTATAATCCTTACATAGTTGAGAATTTTGGGTCTGTCCATCAGTCCCGGGCTTCTGTTAAACAAAATTCTCTCTCTCTCTCTCTCTCTCTCTCTCTCTCTCTCTCTCTCTCTCTCTCTCTCTCTCTCTCTCTCTGTGTGTGTGTGTCAAAAGATTAAAGCCACAAGAGGGTGCTGTTCTCACAATTTGGTTTGCAAGAAAGGATTCTTCTGTCAAAACAGAAGGCAAAGTGGATTCAAAAGTTGCTGGAGTGATGGAAATAGCTGCACCTGGCAAGTTTCTCAGAGTTTTCACACCTGAGGAACACATTCTAGATGTGCTGGAGTAGTATAGCAGGCAGAACTTGCACAGTGCTCTGTGGATTCAAGGGAGGGCAGAGACAAGAGCAGACTGAAATGCTAATAGACCCAGGACTGGAAAGGTCCCAATTACACTGCTTTGCATGAGAGAAATGAGTAATGAATAGGCACCCAGAATCCCGTTCCTATGTTCCCTGCACTTTTCTCCATGCAGATAATGTGGGACCCACAAAGAAACTGAAGGAAGTGTTCATGTTTCAGAGACATATCACAGAATCATAGAATTGGAAGGGACCATGAGGGTCATCTAGTCCAACCCCCTCCAGTGCAGGAATCTTTTCCCCATTGTGAGGCTCAAACTCATGGCCCTGAGATTAAGAGTCTCATGCTCTACCAAATGAGCTAGGAAATAGGGGCTGTAGTATTACAGTTTATTTATCATCCTGCTGCTATGTTTGTGTACAGTGGTACCTCGGGTTAAGTACTTAATTCGTTCCAGAAGTCCGTTCTTAACCTGAAACTGTTCTTAACCTGAAGCACCACTTTAGCTAATGGGGCCTCCCGCTGCTGCCACGCCGCCACCACATGTTTTCTGTTCTCAGCCTGAAGCAAAGTTCTTAACCTGAAGCACTATTTCTGGGTTAGCGGAGTCTGTAACCTGAAGTGTACGTAACCTGAAGCATATGTAACCCGAGGTACCACTGTATTATAATTTTTCTGGTTTGGTGTTGCATTGAATTGCTTTCATTCTGCTTTTTGATTTTTATGTTTTTATCAGTCATTGTAGCCATTCTAAGCACCTTTTCAAAGCAGAAGGGCATTTTTTTTTTAAATAAAGTAATAATCTCCCTTTCTTATCATATGGAAGTATGTTTCTACTGTTTCACAAGTGAGATGCTGTTTCAAAGCCTTTGCAGAATGTGCTGCAGCATTGCCTAACCCTGTTTCTGCTTGCTCTTTTCAGCTATTAGAACAAATATCCTCTGAGCTGGGCCAGCCCAGCATCCTGAAATCGTTCTTGCTCTGGACAAAGCCATCTGTATCCGGATAACCTCCTCCTTCTCTCCAGATAACAGTCCCTTAATGGGAAGGGCCAGCCCACTCTCTGGACAGCCTGTTTCCTTTGTGAGTTGAGCCAGTCCAGCCCTGTGTCCAGATAACTGGATTCCATCATAGGCAGGCTCTGCCTTCTTTCAGGATAACATTGTTATTGCCCTGGCCTTAATTCTGCATTACACAATGCCACTGTATCTGTCTGATAGCCATCAAAGCAAGTTATTTGCCCACCACCCCCATCTTTTTCTGGGGCTTGGTCAGCCTCCTCCGCTGAAAACACAACCCGTCTGTCACGGCCACCCAGGACGGGTCCCAGCTCACAAGAGACCTCACTCCGTTGCAGTTTATTTACAGGAAAAGTTTATTGAAGATTTCTGCTTCTCGTACAGTTCAGCATCGTGGCCGTACGTCTGTCACGTTAGACCGCTGAAGTCCCCTCTGACTCCTCCCCTCTTCCACACCAACTTAATAGCCTGGCTCTAGACCACCTCTTCCTCTCCTTTCTTTTCCGCAGGGTCTTCCTGCCCCCCTGGGTTCCCTCTCTCCGTGACTCGCCTGAGGCTGAATCCTCTGCCGCCTCTTCCCCCCTCCTTCTGGCTTTAGGGCCGGGCTCCTCCCCTGAGCTCTCTCCACTTCCGCGCGCCTCTACGTTTGAACTTGGCGCGCGTACGTTGCTGCTGACCTTTCTTTCGACCGCTACACCACCCCTTGTTCTGCTCTCCACCCTTTCCGGCTGAACACCTTGCTCCAACCCCCTTTCTCTGTTCTCTCCTAATCCTGCTCCCTCCGAGAGGCTGACGACTCCACCCCCTTTACTCCGTTCCGGCTGAGACGCCTCTTGCTGCGTCTGTCTTCCACTGGGCTCCTCTCCGCTTCTCCCTTCTCCTCCCTTTTGCTTGATTAAGGTAACCCCCTTTTGAGAATCCTCTGACTCGCTGCTCAGACTCGTGGATTCCCTCAGAATTCCGTCATCTTCTTCCTCATCCTTCTGCCCCTCCTCCCACTCGCTCTCCGTCTCCTCTGTCATCTCCTCCTCTCTCCCAGAAACCCTGACATCCATCCCCCCCTCGAAGCCCCCCCTTCCCCCCTCCCGCTCGCCGGGTGCAGGTTGAGGAAAACGTGGTTCTTCCGGGGTCGGTTCAGGATACAAGTTGTCCACTTCAACGTTCTCCTCTGTCATCTCCGTATATGTGTGTTCGAACTCGGGTTCCCCACCCACAGACCTCACAGTCTCTTCCTCCATCACTGCTTCTCCTGGCGCTGCCTGCCAAGGACCTACCATCCATCT
This sequence comes from Podarcis melisellensis, assembly GCF_964234715.1. Lineage (NCBI taxonomy): Eukaryota > Metazoa > Chordata > Lepidosauria > Squamata > Lacertidae > Podarcis > Podarcis melisellensis. The sequence continues at coordinate 64,788,176 of NC_138531.1, forward strand.
CTGACTCCATGCCTCCCTTGGCTGATCCACCCACCAACAAGGGCCTGTCTCCTCCCCCCCCAGTCTCGGATCCCTGGTCGGGCTTGTTTCGGGCGCATGGCCCTCGGGTGAGGAGAAACCCTCGAACGTGCTGTCTGACAAAGTGGGCGTGAAAAGCCAATCATCAAAATACTCCTCGGGCATGGGCTTGTGCGGAAAAAGTGCATGGAACTCCTCCTTCAACAGGGGTTCGTCCAACGCGTAACCCGGCACCCAGCTATTGGCAGAGGCCGGAGTGCCTTCCCTGGCTAGAAAATATTCAACTCCCTCCTCCCCCCATCTCGAGTCCAGTATCTCTGTGACCTCGTTAAGAGGTTCTGGTCTTGGCGATTCCCCCCCCTCAGGCGCCCTCCTACGTGGCTCTGGGAGTGCTCCTGACTCTTGAAACCTGTGTGGGGTTTTGTAGGGAGTGAGCACCGACCTATGAAAGACCGGGTGCACCCTGGAACCCTCCGGAAGGGCTAGACGAAAAGCCACCGGATTGATCTTAGCCTCAACTTGATATGGCCCTAGCTGCCTGTGTCCTAACTTCTTCTTGGCCAATGACCTGGCCGGCATCGCGTGGGCTGCTAACCACACCCAGTCCCCAATCTGGATGTCCTCTCCCGCCCTCCTGTGCTTATCGGCCTGCACCTTATACGCCTGTTTTGCCAGCTCCAAATGTCTCCGCAGCTCCTCGTGCACCTCTTGCAACTCCGCTGCAAACTGGTCGGCATCTTGAGGCCCCCCCCCTCCTGGTGCCGCAAATCTCGGGAAGGTTCTGGGATGACGGCCATTGTTCGCGAAGAAAGGCGTCACCCCGGTGGATGCGTGTTTCGTGTTGTTGTAGGCGAATTCAGCCATCGGCAGATAGTCCACCCACGCCGCAGGTCGCTGGTTGGCGTAGCACCGCAGGTACTGCTGCATGATCGCGTTGACCCTCTCCGCTTGACCGTTGGTTTGTGGATGTCTCGCCGATGTCAGGTTGATTTTGACGTGCAAGATGCCCAGAAGCTTTCGCCAGAAAGTGGAAACAAACTGGCGCCCCCTGTCGGACAAGACGGACTGCGGAAGTCCATGCACTCTGAAGACGTGATCGATGAAGAGCTTTGCGGTCTGTTCTGCCGTCGCCACCTTGGCACAAGGGATGAAATGCGCCATCTTGGTGAACAAGTCCACCACCACTAACACCGCCGTCTTACCTCTGGAGCTGGGCAGGTCCGTAACAAAGTCCAACGCTACCCTCTCCCACGGTTGCTGCGGTGTCTCCAGCGGTTCTAGCAATCCCGCCTGCTTCTGGTGCACTGGTTTGGACCTCTGGCAGATATCACACCTGGCGACGTAGTCCGCCACCTCTCCTCTCATCTGGGGCCACCAAAAGTCTCTAGCCACCAACTCCATCGTCTTCTCTTTGCCGAAATGGCCTGCACTAGGGGCGTCATGCAATTGTTGCAGAACCTTGGCTCGAAGATCGTCGGTGGGCACGTAAAGGGCACCCTTACGAGTCAAAAGTCCATCTTGCAATTGGAACTCATCGTTGTCTCGCGACCCTCCGCGTAGCTCCTCCATCTTGGACTGTGCAAACTGATCCCTTTGCAACGCGCGTCGCACCGCGTCCAGGTCGACTGCGATGGTAGCGCACGTCCACGCCTGCGGTGCGAAAATGTGCTTTGCTGCGATTGGAGCTGCTTCCTCCAAGTATTGCGGCTTTCGGGACAGCGCGTCTGCAATAACATTGGAGTCTCCTGGGATGTATTCTATTTTGAAGTCGAAATCCGCAAAGAACTCCGCCCAGCGCATGTGTCGCTGGGTCTGTAACTTAGCCGTCCGCCAATACTCTAAGTTCTTGTGATCCGTGCGGACTTGCACCGTGTGCTTGGCTCCTATTAAGAAGTGTCGCCACGCTTTGAAAGCTGCATGAATGGCCAACAACTCCCTGTCCCAAATGGTATAATTGCGCTCCGTCTTGCTGAGCTTCCGGGAGTAGAACGCACCCGGTCTCCAGTTGCCTTGTGAATCCTCTTGCAAAAGAACGGCCCCAACCGCTCTGTCTGACGCATCGGTCTCTACCCGCATGGGTCTGCCGGGATTCACGTGGAGCAGCTGCTCTTCGGAGGCGAAAAGACCTTTAAGCGTCCGGAAGGACCGCTCCGCTTGTTCGGTCCAGACGAACTTCTTCTTCTTGGAACTGAGGGTGTCAGTGATAGCCGCCGTCGCGTTCGCAAAACCTTTAATAAACTTGCGGTAAAAATTGGCAAAGCCGATGAACCTCTGGACCTCTTTCCGATTTCGAGGGCTTTTCCAGTCCAACAGCGCTTGAACCTTAGCCCTGTCCATGGCCAGTCCCTCGTCGGACAACTTGTAGCCAAGGAAATCAACCTCTCTGACATCAAACTGGCATTTTTCCAACTTGGCGTACAGCCTGTGGTCCTTCAGCCTCTGCAGGACCTCCCTCACGTCCTTATCGTGATCCTCCGGCGATTCCGAGAAAATCAGGATATCGTCGAGAAAGCAGACACACTTCTTGTAGAGGAGACCTGCTAGCACGTGGTGCATAAATGCTTGAAAAACGTGGCTGCCATTTTGGAGACCGAAAGGCATGACTCTGTATTCGTATGTGCCCAGAGGGGTGAACATGGCGGTCTTCCACTCATCTCCTTTCCGGATGCGGATGAGATTGTAAGCTCCACGTAGGTCCAGCTTGGTGAAAATCTTGCCCCTCCTGACGGTCGCTAAAAGGTCGTCAATCTTGGGCATGGGGAAAGCTTTGGGCTTAGTCAAGCTGTTTATGAACCTGTAATCCACTATAAGCCTTTTTTGGGGCGTGTTTTTCTTCTTCACAAAGAACACAGGGCTGCCACCCGCTGCTTTAGATTCCTGGATGAAACCTCGCTTGAGGTTATGGTCTATGAACTCCCGAAGCTCTTGCATCTCGTCTTCCGACATGGAGTACAGCTTGGCAGCAGGCAGTTGCGCCCCTGGCACTAAATCAATCGCGCAGTCGTAAGGTCTGTGAGGCGGCAACTTGTCAGCTTCCTTCTCACAGAAAACCTCCAAGAAGTCCTGGTACTTGTGAGGCACTGTTTGCACCATACCCAGATGCAACTGCTGCTCGGCTTCTCCTCCCTGATCGGTCTGAAAGCAATGCTGAGCACAATACGATGAACAAAAGGTGATCTGCCGCTGGTACCACGCAACCGCGGGACTGTGCCTCTCCAGCCAACTCATGCCTAACACGATGGGTGTGTCCGATAAGTGGGTGACATTGAAACTAATAAGTTCTCGATGGTTGCCAATCTGCATCATCATGGGAGGGGTTTGCTGCACCACTTGCCCCCCCAGCAACTTCCTGCCGTCTACCGTGACCACGTTTAGAGGCGTCGTTGCAGGCAGGAGCGCCATGTTGTGCTGCTTAACGAACTGCAGTCCCACGAAGTCGGCGTTGCTTCCCGAATCGATCGTTATTGGAACCTCGAGGAGTCTCCCATCAGGCAACTGGAGTGTTGCTGTGAGCAGAACTGCCGGTCTGGGAGGCAAAGGGTCCACGCTCTGCAGTGATGCTGGGGGCTTGTCTACAGATCCGCCTGGCTGAGCCCCAGTAGCTCTGCTTCCAGCCAGGCACTGTCGTTTCCCTGAAGCTGCTCCCCTGGTTGCACCTCTGCTGTTACAGTTGCCAGTGCTGCAGTGTGCTTCTGGAGCCTCTGGGGGCACTCTTTCGCCATATGGTGCGCACTGTCACAGATGTAACACTTCCTGGTTCCTCTAGGAGGCTTCGCTTTGGCTGCACCAGGGACAGGGCTCTGGGATGGCTTCTGAGCCCTAGCACCACCAATCTCCATTGGCTCCTCGCTGTCCTTCCCCATTGGCGAGGGGTGCGCACGGCTGAAATCCCTGTGCACAAAAGGGAGAGTCCTCGCTTGCGCACGCGCTTGGGGCCCGTCCTCCTCGTGCCACGGACGTCCCTCATGTCGAATTCCAATAGCTAAAGCCCGTTGCACCACGTCTTCTAGGGTCTGGGGTCTGTCCCCCCTAGCGATCTCATCCTTGATGGGGGGGCTCAATCCCTCCCAAAAAAGATCCCTGACCGGCTTACTGTCCTTTGGCCAATCTAAGGCGGTGAGCAATGCAAAAAATTTAGAGTGGTATTGGCGCACAGTCGCTTTCCCCTGCCTCAGCCCGTGCATTTGACGGCGCGCAATGTCCACATCCACAGAGGATTGAAAACAAGAATCCATCGCTTTGATGAACGCAGTTGAATTGCGACGGGCCGGTCCATCTTCGCGCCACAGATTGCGTAGCCAAGCCCTGGCCTCCCCATGCAGGTGCGAAACAATGAACCCCACTTTCTCCTCCTCATCTTTAAAATCGTGACGGAGTAAATGCAGTGCATATACGACGTCCGCTCTGAAATTGGGATAGTCTTGCAAGTTGCCATTAAAATGCGGAACCAGGGCACCCCCCCTCCGTCCAAGCGCAATGCCCTCCGCTCTGGAACCTGGGGCCCCCGCCCTGTCCGCGTGTTCCCACCTTGCCTGCAAATCCTGGCACGTCTTCTCCAAGTCGTCATTCTTCTTCTGCGAAGCAATGACTGCCGATGTGAGAGCGGTAACCTGATCCCGCAGTGCAACCAGCTGCTCCTCAGCGCTCATGGCTGCTCCCGTTCGTGAGCTTCGCAAAAAAAATTTTTTGCTTTCTGAGAGGGGACTTACTGTCACGGCCACCCAGGACGGGTCCCAGCTCACAAGAGACCTCACTCCGTTGCAGTTTATTTACAGGAAAAGTTTATTGAAGATTTCTGCTTCTCGTACAGTTCAGCATCGTGGCCGTACGTCTGTCACGTTAGACCGCTGAAGTCCCCTCTGACTCCTCCCCTCTTCCACACCAACTTAATAGCCTGGCTCTAGACCACCTCTTCCTCTCCTTTCTTTTCCGCAGGGTCTTCCTGCCCCCCTGGGTTCCCTCTCTCCGTGACTCGCCTGAGGCTGAATCCTCTGCCGCCTCTTCCCCCCTCCTTCTGGCTTTAGGGCCGGGCTCCTCCCCTGAGCTCTCTCCACTTCCGCGCGCCTCTACGTTTGAACTTGGCGCGCGTACGTTGCTGCTGACCTTTCTTTCGACCGCTACACCACCCCTTGTTCTGCTCTCCACCCTTTCCGGCTGAACACCTTGCTCCAACCCCCTTTCTCTGTTCTCTCCTAATCCTGCTCCCTCCGAGAGGCTGACGACTCCACCCCCTTTACTCCGTTCCGGCTGAGACGCCTCTTGCTGCGTCTGTCTTCCACTGGGCTCCTCTCCGCTTCTCCCTTCTCCTCCCTTTTGCTTGATTAAGGTAACCCCCTTTTGAGAATCCTCTGACTCGCTGCTCAGACTCGTGGATTCCCTCAGAATTCCGTCATCTTCTTCCTCATCCTTCTGCCCCTCCTCCCACTCGCTCTCCGTCTCCTCTGTCATCTCCTCCTCTCTCCCAGAAACCCTGACACCGTCTCTCCCTCAGTTCTAGTATAATGTGTCTAGTTTTTCTGTGGAATAAGTTTGAGGTTTTTTTTTCTTTTAAGAGAGAAAGAGAAAGAGAGAGCACTGCCTCATGTACTGGGCCAACTTCCTGTCTGGAAAGCATTAATCAGTTCATGAATATGAGCCTCTCTTTGCCTATATAATCCTTATGCAGTCTTTGATAGTGGTCAGTCTGTGAGCAGGGCCAACTCTGTCTATACAGATGACAGCCAGTAAGATTAAACCCTTTTTCTTTTCTTTTGTTGCAGTATGTGATAGATGAATCTGACTGGTAATATAGCAGTGTCTGAAAGTTAGGTTCTTTAAGTGCTGTATTTTCCTGTACCACGTGAGAGCTCATATGCTGATACACTCAATATCCGTAATGACAGGCATTTCCTGTTCTGTCACAATTAGATAGTTGCATAAACACTACTCTAAATACTGTGGTACTGAAATTATTTGCAAACGTTGCAGCTGGCTTTTTGTCTGAAACTCCAGTCAAAGCACACAGAATATAAACTCATTTTCACTGTGTTTCAAAGGATTTTTAAGCATAAATATTAGTCTGGCAAAATGAGCCATAGTGGTAATCCTGAAATCTAAAGTCATCTTTAGTCTAAAAACTGCCACAGTTGGCTTACAGATTACATTAGAAATGCAAACGGGAGACCCTTCTCTGTCACACCTGAGTGCAAAGGTGCCAGCTCCCTGGGCCTTGGGTGCCAAAGCACCCACAAAATTCCCCATGAAGGGGCTGGACACCCACAAATTTGGGTGCCAGGGCCATGCACACTGCATGGCACCCCAGCCCCGGGCACCCAAGGAGGCCAAGTTGGCACTCCTGGCTGAGTGATCCTGGGAGTAAGAATCGTTTAGAAGGCATCCTGAGTCCAGGGTTTCTCTGCAAGATGGTGTTTTCAACATAGCATGTCCCTGGTTATTGCGGAGGCAATTAGACACTAAATTGGGTAAAAACATTTAGCCTAATATTGCACCCCAATTGTCACTATTGTGGGTGGGATTCACCTAGATACCAGCAAATCCAAGTTATACAATAAAGTAGATTTGGTGTTCTTGTACAAACATGCCTGCTTTTTTAAGTGGGGGGTGGACTTTTTGCAGTTAGGAAAGTGAAAGGAGGGAAATGCACTGAAAAGTGTAGGATAACAGTTGCTTGACACAGCTGTCATATGACCTTCCCCAAGCTTTATGCAAACAAATGAGAATAAATTATCAACAAACAGATTATCTAGAAGTGACCGGAATATACTCTAAATATTTTAATTTGTCTGAGTACTACATTTTGGTTCAAAGTAACCCGCTGTCCTTTGAAAAGTGGCGGGTATCTGCAATGCTACGTTCTCTGTATGCTTAAGTGCAGCTGCAGAATGTCATTTAAAAATAGCAATAGTACAAACATTTCCAACTAATATAATTTCTTGCAACTACGTCCCCAGAGATTTGCAGTGCTAATTTGGCTAGTAAATGGGAAAGATATTTAAAGATAGGCGGTTGGCCAGCCTTTGAGTTAAAAAACAAAATTCCCATATTAAAAACTTGCTCTTATTGATTTCCTGTGGGTGTTATCAGAGAAGGGTTAAAGACTCGTACTCTCTGGAACAAAAACAGGATGTTAGCTTGTGAGTTCATTAAGCTACAAAATACAAATCCCCTTCTGTTGCGGCACTCTCCCTTCTTTAGTAACAGAAGATTTAGGTAGGAACAGTGAGTGGTCAAATGCCAGCTTCTTGCCCTGTTCAACATCTAGATGGAAACCTGATCACTGCTGCTTAGTAATGTTGCTGCTGGCAAGTGATGTGCAAACTAGCAGCCAAATAATACACCAATGCGCGCACACACAGCCTTCACTAATTCAGAGCAAATTCCAGTTCCAATGACAATTCAAGCCCCAAACAAATAACTTTAGAAATAGACCAGATATTTTATCAAGTCCTTGCATGCTCGCTCTTATATCCAAATTAAATAAGAGTTGGGAATGGTTTTGCTTGCATTTGTTGCAGTAAATACTATAATAGCGTTAGGAAGAATTATTTTTGTCTGTCGTATAACAGCATAATGGAAGGGCAGATTCCGTCTACCCATTTAAGGAATAGTTTATGCTGCCTTTCCTATTGGGTGTTACTCTAAGCTTCAGTGCCCAGCTTAGGGTAAAAGCTGCTGACTGACGTGTTAAAACAGGCTCACATTGTTGTGACTTTCATATTTTCTTCTGGAGGGGTTGTTGTGAGGAGAAAAGGTTTCCTTATCCTCTTTTTCTCACTGTTGTATGGGAACAGAGGAAGTCATAATTTGACTTTTGAGTTTTTTTGAGTTTTTGGGTTGACCTCAGAACAGACAACTTCTCCATTCTCTCAATGGAAAACTGCAAAGTTTAGACTGCAAAGGAGAGATTAAAATGTGTTTTCAGTATTCTAGTGACATTAGTCCCTATAATAGTGACCTCGGGTGATGAGTGCAGCAGAACTAAGCCAAAATTGGGATCACTGAGAAACAGGAGGGCGCATAATCGGTGCTTTCCCCCCAAGAAAAACAGGTGCCAGAACTGACCGTGAAGTTGTTACAGTAAGTTGTTGGGCGACTCAGGGCAGCCGTGAACAGATGCCAGTTTGACAACGGCCATTTTTCACTGCCTGCAGAGGTACTAAAACTACAGCAAGCTGTCTCCCTAGCTGGTTTGAGGGTCACCCTTGGTTCTGGTGCAGGTCAAATAAATGCACCCACACCTCCCTCATTCCCTTTGATTCAGGAAGATGGCTAGGGCAGCTGGAAAGGGCCCTACACAAATGCACATATGTGCAATGGTAGAGGCCTGGCTAGAAAGCTTAAAGCCTGTCACCACTACATGGGAGATGGATTAAAGAAAAGGAAATATGAATTGGCCCCACCCCGTAGCCTGACCAATCGCAGCTAGGAGTGGCTAGGAGCTAGGTGGAGTCATAGATCTAAAAAAAGTGTAGGCTTGCAAACACTGGCCAGCTTCTGTTTTGACTTGAAATGATTGCTTGAGGCTTCTCAGAAGTACGAAAAGGCAAGAAGGGGGTGAGGAAAGTGTCAGCCTTCAACGGCACCCATATCAGAGGTGCCGAAAATGCGCTCTGGTGGGAAAAAAGCACTCAGTATAATTATGTTATGCGATACGTCGGGATTAATAGGAGTACCCCCCCAAAAAAACTTTTAAAAACCTTAAATGAGCAAAACAAAAAACAAAACAAAAACCCCCACCAAAATTGCAATAAGGAATGAGCATGAACAGTAGCCACAAAATGCAGAATATCTGAAAATGGAAGTGGGGGAAAGTGCAGTGCCCTGTTTGTAGGGTATGTTTGCAACCCTGTTAGCTGGAAGATTTTGCACTGCAACATTTTGTTTGATGACCAGACTTGTTCTTAAGTAGATCTGATCCTACACTATCTCTGGTGTCCAGATTTGGATGGCTCACATGAAATCTCTAAAAATACTCAGCTTGGATTCTCTGTAGTTTCTTAGAAACACTGCAAGGCATATTGTTCTGAATGCAAAGTGTGTGCTGGGTTGGGATAAAAACTGGTAGGCAATGCCATCTGTATGTTTCTTTTTCATGGCTCAGCCAGAAAACTCAATTTTAACCTGCAATTAAAGCTGCAGTTGGAGGAAGAGGAGTAGAGGACAGAGGGTGGAAAAAAAGAGAGCTGTGAGTGGAGGGGGAGCCCTTTTCCCGCCCTCTGGACCCCCTGGAAAACTAAACAAACCTGCTGCATCTGGAACTAGGTGTAGATAGTACAGTTGAATGGGACACAGCTGCAAGCAGCCTGAGGAAATACCATCCACCTTGGGCCTACCCATAAAAAGCAAGTCTAGAGTAAGAGACTAAGGTGATGTCCGCTGTTTCCAGGATCTCCTTTCATTCCGGGAATTTTGTGGGTGAGCTGGGATTTTGTTCAGACCCTGGGCGATATATAACCTGAAGACACAGAGGGACACCAGAAGGAAAATGAATTGATATTTATTTATATATATTAGTTATTTTGTATTAATCTAACATTTTTATATGTAACTGCGTATTTTTGTGATATTTTGTTGTCGCTTCAGCTGTTTGTACACTGCTTACAGATCTTGGCTGACATCCATCTGTCTCGGGATACAATGGAGGAGTGCAGCTTTGAGGCTGAAGTCAAACTTTCGGAAGCTTACAGCACCTGCTGTGGCTGTAGTGACCAATACGGGAGAGACATGTTTTGTTGCAGCTGGGCAGATGAAGGCGTCTGGTTGTGTGCACTGCTTACAGATCTTTTTTACTGTATTAAACAGTATAAAAATTAGATAATCAAAATCAAATTAGTTGATCAAATCAATTAAAGACTGCAGTCCTAGTGTTTCGACCTGGTCATGGTTGGTCACAAGATCAGACAATGAGGTTATGTATCTCGGTATGGCAGAGCTGAGCTACTAAATGTTTCATTCCACTGCTGCTCTGCTTCAGCTTCTTTGTCGTGTGCTTCTTACGTCAAGAAGAGGAAGCTGCCTGCTGAGATCTAGCAAAAGGAACTGCTAGAAAAAGATAACATACCCTTCACCCACAGTCCTGTATTCAGCCCTGTTGCAGTTGCCATGCAACATGCCGTGTTTTGAAAGGGTAAAAAAGTTGTTCTTATCCCCTTTCAAGGATTAGAGTCTGTGGAATGAGAACATACAATCTGAGGAAAGCACCTAAGGCCTAAGCAAAACATACAGTAGCTTGTGTCTTTCCCCCCAATGCTTTTACGCTTGGAAGTGAAAAAGTAGCTGAGGAAGGGGATGATTAACCGTTGCCCCTTTGGCCATTATTTATTTATGCAATTTATTACCCACTCTTCATATAAGCACCAGGCAAAAACATTCCTCTTCACCTAGGCCTTTGGCTAGTTAAACAATTTATGGCCTTTTAAACTGGGGGGAGTATTGTTTTGTTTGTTGCTGTGTTGTGTATTTCTGTGTTTTTATAGTGTAAACCCAGGTGAAGGATGATATGGAAATTTAATAAATAATAATGTCTCAGGACATGTTACAACCATTTAAAACACAATATTAAAATAAGTTCTAAAAAACTGCAGACACAACAATATGGTGAATCAATATATCTAAGGTCAGATTCAAATGCCAGGGTAAAGAAGTCTTTGTTGGCTTGTGATGTGCTTGGTGATAGTTTGTGTGAACCTATCTCTTCCCTTTATCTGCATGCTCCTCCTCCCACTATCACCTGCTCTAAAATGTCATTATTTTGCTAGGAGTTCCTGGAACTGAAACTGTAGTCTCAGAGTGTTTTGAGTTAAAAAACTTAGATGTAACAGTGCTGATGGAGGCTTCCTCCTGAGGTAAATAGCAATGGAGTGTGTGCATGAGTTATAGGATCACAGTAAGGGAAAGGGTTAAACTCTCCCTCTCCTTCCCCCTGCAGTCCCCCGGCTGCTGACCTCTCCTACTTCTGCTATTTGCACTTTTTCAGGCATGCACATTGATTGCATTCCTGCAATTAACAGCATGCCAAATTTGACCCTGGGAAACAAAGGATTGTATCTGTTGCTTCAGGTGAAAATTATCATCAAAATTCCTTATTATGAATATACTTTCCCTGCTTGGGGCTTGACCTACTTTCTCATATTCCCCACCTTGTGGGACTATCTCCTCTTCCACCATGCCCACCAGTGTAGACAGTGAGGGATTGAATGAATCAGTCGTTGGACTGGGTGCAAGGCAACTCCTCACTAAGACACAAATGGCTACTTCACTCCAAATTATTTCATGCAATTTGGCACACACGTGTGGTGAAAGGCTAGTCTGAATTAGGCCATTTTTGTGATTACTGCTGTACTGTTTCATAGCTGTCAACTTTCCCCTTTTTTTAAGGGAAATCCTATTTGGAATAAGGGAATTTCCCTTAAAAAATGGGAAACGTTGACAGCTATGTACTGTTTCCAAAGGGTGTGATCACAGAGGTGGCTGCTGGCTTCATGTGCACACATTGTTAATCTGCTCCAGGTAGCTGTATATTTGATCACATTCTTTACAATACATTTAAAGCACTCTTATACCATCTTAAGAGTCATGACTTCCCACAACAAATGCTGAGAGCTGTAGTTTCTGGCTCCAAAAATCTAGTGGCTTTGATGGCCATCCAGAATTCATGGTGGTAGAAAGAAACTCTGTTCCAGTTATCGTTGCAGTCATGCCAAATGTGTGAGGAATAAAATTATATTATTTTAGGCCCCTAGCATTTGCAACAAGAAAAACCATGCTGCAATTTAACAAAATAATCAGAGTACAATTAAAGCTGTAATGCCTTCTAGTTAACCCTAATCTACTTGTCTTTAGGAAGCTTTCCTTGACACAGCTAAATAGGGTCTCAACAATGCAGTGGAAAGGGAAGTAATGTCTTTCAGAAAATACTTCTAAAACTATTTTTTCTCTCTTCTAGCCCAGAACTAGAATATGGGAGAATTCAAGAGGTGGCATTATTGCTACAAAAGTTGTTTTCTAACTTGTTCTTGAGTTCTCCTCACTGTCACCTCAGTGAGTGACACTTGGCATAGGTGCTGCCAGAATGAACAAAAGTTTGGCACATGTGCATGTGTGTTTTTCTCTGTGTATATGTTTTTACTCTACCATGACCTAAATAAAAGATCTGCACCTTACCTAATCTCTTGCAGGGTGAGAGTGAGGGAGAAGTGTAGCATATGTGGAATATTTTCACTCCCGAACTGTGAGGCCTTCTTTTCCCTGGTGCCTAAACCCTTTGTACAATGCAACGGATAACAAGGAAAAAAGTGCATGGGATAAGTCTTGTTTCTCACCTATCTATTTACGACACAGTATATGCATTTGACCTTGTTACACCCACTCCCACGAAAACAAAAGCCTCCACTTTTGCTGGCCCACGTAGGGGCAGAATAAAATGATGAGATGCCAGGACAAAAAACCTTCACCCTTCACCGGAAAAAGAAGCTGCAAGAAGAGGAAGGAGAAAATTGAGAAATAAGAGCGAGGATGAAGGAAATAAGCAGGGTGCATAGGCTGCTTTGCTGTCTTTTTCTCTCTTGCGTTCTCTGAGAAAGCCAGTATCTGTTTAGATTCATGTCTAAATTTAAACCCTGATCGCTTTGCCTCCCCCCCTTCCCCCTCCCTTCCTCTCCCCCACCCAACCTCCCCGCCTTCCTGGTTCTCTAGTGCAGGCCACTTAGGACTCTGACAGTTTTTAAGCTGAGCTGGGGCTTGGATATTAAGCACTCCCAAGAAGTGTGTGTTCTTTTTTCGGCCTGTGGCAAGGCTTTGTACAGGCAGACCAGACAGACAGAGGGAAGCTCCAAAGAGGAAGGGGATGGGGGAACCAGTACTTCCCAAGAACATCCCACACCTGCACAACAGAGAGGTAAAAATATCCAACCTTTCTCCCTGTCTCGTTCTTTGGTTATCTCTGTGTTGTTTTGGAACTTGACTCAAGTAAATGTGGTTCAAGTTAAACAGCTCAAATGACTGAGCTGCTGCTCTTGTTGTTTTTGTAGCTTTTGGATGAAATGCAATTTTCATGTCCCTTTCCTGACAGAATGTGGGTTGATTTGATTTGGCTTCAGGAATCTGTTTGTGTCCAAGAGTGTGTGGAACTTCATTCACTTCTGAGTCTGTCACTAAGGAATTAAAACTTTACCCACTTTTCTTTAGTTTGAAACTGGCACGACATTCTTTAGGACAGAATGCAGAAATCCAGTTTTAAACTTTACAATATATACATAATCTGCTGCTAAGGCACAAGCTTATATCTCTGCTTGGAATGTCATAGCTGTATGTTCTCAGAACTTACATTGTTGCTTAGAGCTCAGTTTCTTATCATTCATTCATGGACCGCACGTAGGGTTCCGTTTTATATTTGTAGCAGAATTTCTTATGCCCGGTATCACTCACCACACACAAGTTGCAGAAATCCAACTGCTGAAGTTTTTCTTCCCATGGAAAATCTGTGGTGATTGAGTGCTTCACCTGTTGAAATTCTGTCTAACATACAAATATTAAAGGCTCAGGTGCCTTGCCAGAAAAAAGCTGGCAAGTGAATTTCTTTCAATAAGATTTTAGGTGAGCTGGATGGCATTTATTTTGTTTATGTATCTAGAAGTAGTAGGTTGATATCTGAGGGGGGGCAAGTTGGCCAAATAATATCAAATCAGGTCAAATAATGTGCAGGAAAATAGGTAAGACCACAAAATCTTAAACAAATATGGCTGGGGCTTAGATTGCTGCCAGAAAATGCAATGGTTTGGTTCATATTTTTTATAAATATTCAAGATATAAAGAAGAACATGTTTGCTCTTCAAGGCTTAATAGTATTCAATGCATATGATAGATCCTCTTTTCTCCATTGCTTCTTGCTTTCCACCAAACTAGCTTAGCTTCGTCATTCTGATAACTTCAGCCAAATCTCAGGCTGCCCTGTTGATCTATTGCATAATAAACACACCTATGTTGCACAATGTCTGCATATCTAGCCTCAATGTTGCACTTTCTTTGCAAGGCTAACTCATTTTCCCTGCAGTCAAATTGCAGCATTTTGTATCTGACCGTCATCAGAACATTGATTGCTTTTATGACTGCTGCAGAATAAGGTTCTGTGTTTGTGATGCAATTAGCGATGAACAACCCATCCGTCTCCACGGCTACACCATTTTGTGATTTTATTTTATTAGTATTAAAAACTAATTTAAATCTCTACAAGCTGTGTGCTTCCTCGCATCTCCACTACAACCCCAGGATGAAAGCATGCATCCTACTAGGCTTTATTTATTTTTTGTTTGGTAAAGTGGCTGACAGCAAGCCTTCTCCAGCATGCTGCCATTTTGCGAGCCTTTTATTTAGTTTGTTTATTGGGCCTCTACAGATATCCTTTTTATTGTGTAGTCATGATTATTTGTGCTCATTATAGCATTGGGGTGGTTATATGCAATTCTGTTTTCAGTGCTGTTTTGGGGTGGACATATTGTTTCGTTTCCAATCTGTGCATATCCCATAACGCCCTGCTGAAATCCTGTAACTTTTTATGCTACAAATGTTCTGGTGTTTAAAGGGTTTGTCCTGCTTTTGTTGCACTAAACTGCAGGAGAGCTCCTTCAGAGACAGCGGTAATGTAACATTGGGGAAGTATTGCAGAACAACTAAGAAAAGTAAAAGGATGTGTGGTCAGTCCTGTATAAATGAACCACCAATGTCTTATTATTGCATCAATCACATGTTGCAGAATACACCTGCAAAAAACCCCATTCTAGTGGAACCCTTCATTTTCTAGAGGCATTCGACCCTCTGCTGGGCTAGAGTGCAAAATGTTTTTAAAAGAGGAAAGGGTGAAAGCAACATGGCTATCCTGTCCTCTGCCTTCTAGTGTGTACAGACTGGATGTTGTTTACTATATTTGAAAAAGGACTTGCAAAAGGCTAAGGTAAAGGTGGTGGCACATTTTGATGTTATCACGTGGCACTGGTGTCCCCCCCCCCGACCTACTCCAGCTCCTGACATGTAAAAAGACATCTAATTCTTAAACTAGAATTCTCCATCAATATGATATAATGTTCTAAGGCAGTCTTATGGTTATCCAGATGTTGTTGGACTCCAATTCCAATGATTCCTTAGCATTTGCCATGCTGGTTGAGGCTGATGGGAGTCCAACATCATCAGGAGGGCCACCTGCTTCCCAGCCTGCCCTAAAGGGAAAAGTTGGGAGTTCCCAACTCAGCCAGCCTGCCAAACAAATCATGATTACTCACTCACTCTTCCATTGTCTCTCGAGACAGACGGATGCCAACAACAACAAAATTAAGACTGAGTGTAACCTATCAGGATGAGCTGTTGTTTGAGAGAGGACGGTTGCACATCAAATTGGTTAAAAGCTTCAGGTTTGGCCCTTTTCGACATGCCTTTGCCAATGCTTTCCTTCATCATATGAAAGTCTGCAAAGCCTCTCAAAAAGTAGTTCTTGTAGATTGGCTTCCCTGGAGGCAAACAGTTAATCAGTGTCATAAGCAATAAAATATTTTATAATGTCAAGTTTCTGAAGCCCATTTTTTTATATTTTTTTGTAATTTAGAGGCTAGCAGTGGCAAATCGGATCACAAGATATTAATTGCTGTATAGAGAGAATCACATGCAAAAAGTAGCTACCAGCTTATATCCGGAACAAACAGTGGTCACATCTAGGCCATCAGAATAGGAGAAGCATTCAACAGTGCCTTCCGCTGAACTGGAGGCAGGCAGGAGGGGGTGTTCCTCTGGGGGGAGGGGAGAAGTGTAAAGAACTGAAGGTAAGTAATCAATTAGTTTGAGGAAATTGACATATGACCTAGTTTTAGAACTTTAATCTAAAACTGCCACCTCATGGCTTAAAGTAATCATATTTTTCTTATTTTGCTTCTATTGTTTTTGGGTTTTCCCCTAGGAGAAATTAGTTCCATTCCTTTCAAATGTTTCCTGTAATTATATAAAGTGCTCCTGGCACCCTCTACCTTTGATCATCTTAGTTTGCCAGCTCCAGTAATATGAACACTTGGCTTCCAGAGCTGTGTCTTAATAATAAATTAAATTATAGCCGTTTGCAGAATTGAAACTATAGAAGAAATGTTACATAAAAATATCAGCCCAATAAATCAAGTATTTCTATACTTGTGTGGCTGAAAAAATTTGGCTTCTCACACTTGCCCTTTGGGGCTTACTTTTGAGTAGACATGTGTCTGACAAAAAAAAATGAGAAGTCTCAAAGAAGTCAATTTTCAGAGGAGTGTTAAGATTTACAAGCTCCTTTCTCTAGATTCCATTCCTTATCTCATTGTTAAAAGGCCAATAGTCTAAAGTAAGGGACACAGATCTGTAGTATTGGGCTGTGTGCTCATTGCCATCTTAACACACAGCTAGCTCAGCCTTTCTCTCAGTTCAGAGCTGGTTTTGGGGAAATGCACAATGAGATAAAAGATGGAGATGGCATGTGACGATGTGTATACACCAGTTCCCAAAGCAGTGGTGGCAGTGCATGGATGCAGACTGGGAATGTGTACACAACCTTCTGGATACACACTATACCTTTAAAGCACATTTGGAGCAATTCTCCCCGCATCCCAGCCCAAAGGGTTGCATTACAATTCCCAGCAACCCCCTCTAAGTACAGTGCCCATTATTCTTGTGGGAGAGGGGCTTCCAATGTGCCCAGAGTTTTGTGGTGTGACCTTGAAATAAACTAAGTTGTGTAAGCAACATCTGACAAAACTGGTCAGAAAAGCTGTTGGCCTATATAACCTT
The DNA here is from genome assembly GCF_964234715.1 of Podarcis melisellensis. Lineage (NCBI taxonomy): Eukaryota > Metazoa > Chordata > Lepidosauria > Squamata > Lacertidae > Podarcis > Podarcis melisellensis. The sequence continues at coordinate 64,804,988 of NC_138531.1, forward strand.
GCCAGGTGCAATGGTAAAAATAGTTCGCCTTTGCAGAGCAGGCATAATGCATAGAAGCAACAGGAAACAGACACTTTCGCTTCTCCTTGTGCCAGCCACTTTAATTTAGCTTTCATTCAACTCCCAACTATTTTGAAGCTGGCTTGATTAGAGATGCTTACACACTCTACATTAACTGGGTTTCCCAGAATCAACATTTTGAGCAAGCCAGAAAATATAAGTGTGCAGATGGAGTTGAAATGTTTCCCACTTATCAGCTTGTGGAAGCAAGATAATTGATGTCCTTTTGCCTTAAATATATGTTTTTAAAAAATAAATAAAAAATAGAATTTGCATATTAGGTCAGGCTGATGGTCTATCTGGTCCATCACCCATTCATTGTATCTGGGTCTGCTTGAATTACATATTACCCCACTTAACTTTATATGTGATGAGATCAGGATCAGATGTGGGGCCTGTATTTTCAACTATCAGTCCATAAGGCCCATCACTTGCATGAGGAGTTCTCACAAAAGCAGGATGGAGCCGCATATACGTAGTCATCATCCCTATTCCTCCCGGTATCTGTAGCTTTGAACCTTTCGTCTTATCCTATAACCCTTCTGTATTTCTGCACTTCATTTTCTCGGTATCAGTTTTTCCATTTCACTGTGTGCCTCACTTCCCTTATCTTTAGTGGAAGAAGAAAACAGAACAGGCCCAACACAGATCTATGGGAGCATGAAAAGCGGCCATTAATCCTTACATCTTAATTTGCTAACTCTTAACAAACTGCTAGTCAGTGAAAGACCATTCCCTTCTTCCTGTGCCAGGCTATTTTTAAGAACACTTTGCCATGGGATTTGTAATTGTAACGCCCCATACAAGATTTCTGAAGGACTAGAAATACAATATGTAAGGTAAAGGTAAAGGGACCCCTGAGCATTAGGTCCAGTCGTGGCCGACTCTGGGGTTGCGGCGCTCATCTCGCTTTATTGGCCGAGGGAGCCGGCGTACAGCTTCCGGGTCATGTGGCCAGCATGACTAAGCCGCTTCTGGCGAACCAGAGCAGCACACAGAAACGCTGTTTACCTTCCCGCTGGAGCGGTACCTATTTATCTACTTGCACTTTGACATGATTTCGAACTGCTAGGTTGACAGGAGTAGGGACTGAGCAACGGGAGCTCACCCCGTCACGGGGATTCAAACCGCCGACTTTCTGATCGGCAAGTCCTAGGCTCTGTGGTTTATTATACAATTATATTATACAATTACAATTTGTAATTGTAATGCACCATACAAGATTTCTGAAGGACTAGAAATACAATATGTATCTGATCAGTATTATCTACATATTAGATTAGTGCCTTCAAACAATTCTGGTGGATTATCCTGGCATATTTTGTTTTTTACAAAAGCGTTATACGTTCTTCCTAAATGCGGTGTGGCCATTTATTCTATTCTTCACTACAGTCCTTTTGCTCATATAGAGAGGAAAAGTTCATGGATTGTTATTTTTTTGGGAGAATATCTGAAATTTTAAAAGGACTACTATCATCCCAGTATACTGGTATAGGCACATTTCAGTGATATTCCATAATTAAGAATCACTTTCCATAGTGACTCGATTCAGACAACCCTCAAAACCATGGTTTGGAGGGTGGTGGGTGAGCTGCTTCTTTGTGGCAAATTAGAACCATAGTTTAATCTATTCCCGTTACACACAGACGAATGGGAAATAGAAGAAAAAGGCATGTGAGCCCAAGGTTCACTGTACTTTGATCACATTATGACAAACTATAGCTTGTTTTTACATCTGAATGCAAATATTATGCTTGCCAAAAAAACTATAAAGTGTAAAAGTGGCAAATTGTTTTTTTGAAAATAACATGCATCATAATCTACTGTTCAGAGATCTAAGACTGGCTGTGACTGTCTGCTGAGTGTGCCACACATGCACTGGCTGTCCTGGGTTTGTTGATTTATAGTGTGTGAAAACAGCCTTAATAGTACTAAGGTCTTTCACATGCAAGCCATTCAATGCTGGCCAATATGTCATTTAACTATTTTCTCTAGACCTTTTCCTACAGGCATATCATGTTGTATCGTCCTCAGATTTATTACTTTAAAAGAATAGCTCAAGTGTTAATACTTTTTGTAAAGAAAAGTCATTCACACTACACCACCACCGGTCTCACCTACTTTTGTTGTACCACGGCTAATCTCAATGCAAAAATGCATTTCCCAGCTGCTAAGGCCTTTTCAATTTGTGATCAACAGGGGTCCAATAATATTGATCATTTGAAGGGTTTTCATCCTGCTCTTTGGTTGAAAAGGGCTCCCACAGCAGCTTACAACGATCCGTACTAAGACACTGGTTGTCCTTACAACACGGAAGGAAAATAGATTGAGGGAAGGAGGAGGAAAAAAACAGATTCAGGTACTAGTTTTTTGTTTCCAAGTTCCAGCTAGGATGGAAACGTTTCAAGGAGAGGAAGAGACAGCTGTTGCTGGTCTCCCAGCTGAGGTGATGGAATAGTCCCGCTTCCTCTTAGCAGCCTGATGGAATGGGGAGGGGCCATAGCTGAGTGGGAGAGCACATGCTTCACATGCACAACATCACAGAATCATAGAATTGTAGAGTTGAAAGGGACCCCAAGGGTCATCCAGTCCAGGCCCCAGCAGTGCAGGAGTCCCAGATTCATTCCCAGGCATCTCCAGTTAAAATGGGTAAGTTCTGAAGTGCAGGAGATCATCATAATAGTTCTTATATCCATGTCCTCAAGGAGAATTGAAAAATTAAGGCACAAGTGTTGATCCATTATTATAAACATACAAAGTGCATGTTTGGAAATGGCACTAAGTAAGAGTCTGAGAATACAGTACTGTTTGCACTAAAGCTGTTACTTGAAAATCATTTCTATTGTTTGGGCGATTCTGCTTTCCCTTCCCTCATTAACTAGTCTCATGGGCTGAGGAAGGGGTGGAGGTAGTGGTGAGCAGCCAAAGGCTTGCATATTGAGATCATGGGAGAGAAGCTGCTTCAGAAGAAGGGAAGTAATGGCTTTTAACATATAACTGTAAACAAATCTACCTTGCTGTTCGGGTTCTTCCCAGAATGAGAGACACATGACTTCACAGCTGAAGTACCAGAGATCAACAAAGAGTGGCATGGGGGAGGGGGGGTTGGTCTACACATCAAAGGAGTCCACCGGAAAATCATATGTTCATGTTATATGAGTTTTACACACTTATGACCATAATGTGTAGCCTTGTTTTCCATTTCCTAGTTCCTCATCATGTGGAGCACTGCCTGCCAGTGTGTAGGCGAGGTCTTACTTATCCATATGATAGCTGAGAGTTCATAATTTTCTGGTTTAGAAGATAAAAGTTTTAAAACCTTCGTTCATCAAACAAATGTGCAATGTTTACCAAAATGAACTTTGCATTTTTTGGAGACACAGAAAAAAAAATGATTAAACTTTCAGAGATGGGGTTGTTGTGCTTCTAACTGGATTAGCCCACTCTTGTTTTTTGGGTTGTTTATTAGTACTCTCTTTACTTTGGCACAACCGTCTCTGAGCTTTAAACATTCTGTAATAAGGACAGGCTTGTGAATACTTCAGAGAATAAAGGATACCCTGGTCCAGACAAGTTGAGGCCCATTGTTTACAACAGCTGTTGCCAGCTGTGGAAGGAAGGAAGGAAGCCAGTGATGCTATTTGTCCTGTGGAGTAAAAACTGAGACAGTTCCAAGACTTGGCTATTTCTAACTTTGTATATTTGCACACACCCTCTTAGGAGGACCACTGCTTGCTATTGTGTTCTTTTCAGGGAGGGTCGCCACCATTCCAGAACAAAATGGTCACTTTGCAGTACAGCTACTGTACCTTAAAATAATCCACATTGCTCAGAAGTAAGTGCTACTGAGTTCAATGGGTATGCATAGAATTGGAGTCTGAGACTGGTTTCCGGTGTGATCTTAGATCTTTGCATATTTCACCTTATGGCACAATTTTAATAACAAATCCTTACGTTCAGTTTTTCATAAGCTACTATAAACCAAGTGAAGAGTTTTTTGCAGCCTGAGGGCTACATTCCCTCATGGGCAACTTTTTTGGGGGTATATATCTTTGGCCAGAGGCAAAAATGGGTAGAGCAGCAGATGCCTTTATATTCAAGCCATGCAAAACTCAGAGGTTTCTACACACCCATAATAAAAAGCTACCCATTCAAAATAACTATTTAGTTCATATGCTGGGCGGGGGGGGGGGGGCTCATCTCAAAGGCTCAAAGAGGTTCTTGGGGCCATGTTTCTCAAAATGTTACTTTGGGTACATTCACACTGGAGTGCCACTTGTCTCTTGCTTTTTTTGCGCAGTGTCCACACGATATCGGCCACAGCCTGCCTGCCCCCACTGCTGCTTTCAGATTTTCCCAATCTGCGGATAATCCAGCAAGACGGGAAAATTCAATATAAAAGTTATGTTACCTAACAGTGGATGTACTGACACGCATTGTGTATATGGTTTTTCTTGTTTCACTGGGTATCACCTTTTGTCACACCACCTACTTACATTTTGTTTCCATCAGCCCAAAGGAAAGGCTGCAACCTGCCACTTTTTATCAGGTTCTTGCTGAAGGCACATTCCCAGTATTTTTTATTTTTAAAGCAGCTATTTTACACAGAACTGTTCTTGTGCATAACTTGCACTTAAGCTTAAAATTGCCTGCAGGAGGTGGGAGAGGGGGGTTATTGTTTTGTTGGTTTTCTTTTAATTATTTACTTGTGTTTTTATCCTTTATTTTATTCTGTAAACTGTCCTGAGATCTTGTGATGAAGGGCAGTATATAATTTTAATAACTGATAATAAATAAAGGCAAAGAGGAGGAAAGGAAGCAGAAGCATTTCATGCGAGCAACACCAAATCCCTGCCTGGGTTGGATTTTTTTTTTTTAACTGCTCTTTTGTGTAAATCTGGTATATAAAAAAACCATGTATTTAAAAACAAAACAAAACAAAACACACACACGTAAACAAATACCTGCGTGCATGCCCACAACAGACCTCAGGTTTCCTTCCTTGGAGTGACACATACATTAAAAAATTATTTTACTATTTAATATTTATTAACAAAATGGTTTTAAAAGGAGTGAAAGAAAATGTGAGGGCTGAAGTGAATGATACAGAAGTATTAAAAATGAAGATGATTAGTGGTTGCACATTTCACAGGTGACCCCCCCCCCAAAAAATCTGATACTCTCCATGGTGTGTTTGCACTACACCAACCTCACTCCCACTAGGGCAACCAGAGGTCCTCTGAAACCGTAGGTCAGGGGAATGTTGTGCCTCACTGTCCACTACTGCTTACTTCACTGTGGTGAACTGAAGCCTTTTATATTGACAAAACAAGAGGGCATACTCAGGATATCTCAATAGTTAATTCATAGCTGGTACTGATCATGCACTTTTGCTTTAATGCGGCTAAATCAACCCAAGGATAATTTAATCCAGCATTCTTTACTTTGAATCCTAGCAACCAGCAAGCACTAGGTGGTCCACCAGGAATCGGCCAGAGATCCTCTGGTGAACCACAGCCTACCTTCAGTTCGCCTTGTTATATGATACAAGATTAAAGGGATTCCTAAGGGAAGAACAGTGATACAAGTAGGGAAGCATTTTGTTCTGGCAGAAGACATAAACGTTTGAGAATCTGCTGGGAACAGGTGCAGTGAAAACCTATACATGTCTACTCAAAGCAAAACTCCATTAAACGCAATGCGACTTACTCCCCAGTAAGTGAGCATGGAATTGCAACCTTAATTTTATTATCCAGAAAGATCCTAAACCAAGCTAATCAGGAATTGAGCCTTAGTGATTTCAACTGGATTTACTTCCAAGTATGTTTGTTTAAAATTTCAGTCTTAATGCAAACTTGGACTTCATTAATTGTAAACAAGGCCATTTCTTTCTACTTCCCCTCAGGCATGCAATATCTCCTCCTCTTTGTAAAATGGAGCAAGCCATGCCCATTTACCTTGCAAAGTTGCTATGTACACATAAAGTATTCTTATTAAAAACATTTCTAGTCCATCTTTCTTTCTCAAAATGAGGCACCCAAGTTACTCACAAAAATACAAAATAAAAGTAGTGCACATGTGCTGAGTCATATTTCTGATTAAAGGGATTTATGTTTCCATGTTGGGTTACGCATATGAATTCTGCCAACTTCACTAATCTGCACAGACAATATTTAAAGAGAAGGGGCCACTTGCTCTTTGCATACCACAGAAAGAAGAAAAGCATAACAACTTACTGTAAATCCAGACTAAAAAAACTAAACATCAGCTAAAAACTCCTACTGGGTAACTGTGCATAACTGTGCTATATAAGGCTCTTCCTGGCTCTTGTGTGTTTCAGTGGTATTAGTCTGCACAGCATAACACTTTCCCTCAGAAAACAGTTTTAGCAATTCTGAATACAGTACACTATTACATTTTCTACACGGCTAAGTGTTTCTAGAGGCCCCAAAGCAAATTACCCCTTCTAAGCTAACCCAGGTGTAGCCTTCACTCAAATTTACCCTCATGAGAAAACTGTGAACAGAGAATGGGCATCTCTCTGTCCAAGTTCTATTTCTGAACTTGTAGCTGTCACAGGAACTCTTGACACAGTGTAATGCTCTTCTACATTGCTCAGGCAAAGAAGTTATAGAACCAATGAGAAAAGGATGGAATTCTATGAAAACATTGTTCTAAATAGAAATATTGTTCATTGTTCAAACTGTAGAGACAGTTGCTTTTAAATAGGAAAGATGGCCAATATTTTTGCCTTCGTACTCTCCTGCTATTCCTGAATATTTCCTTTAACTCACCTGGGAAAGGCAGATCAGGTCAGCTATGTTGTTGTTTAGTCGCTTAGTCGTGTCCGACTCTTTGTGACGCCATGGACCAGAGCATGCCAGGCACTCCTGTCTTCCACTGCCTCCTGCAGTTTGGTCAAACTCATGTTCGTAGCTTTGAGAACACTGTCCAACCATCTCGTCCTCTGTCGTCCCCTTCTCCTTGTGCCCTCCATCTTTCCCAACATCAGGGTCTTTTCCAGGGAGTCTTCTCTTCTCATGAGGTGGCCAAAGTATTGGAGCCTCAGCTTCACGATCTGTCCTTCCACTGAGCACTCAGGGACTCTCCACTATGACCTGCCCATCTTGGGTGGCCCTGCACAGCATAGCTCATAGCTTCTCTGAGTTATTCAAGCCCCTTCACCACTGCAAGGCAGAACTGCCACCATCTTGAATTCTGTCCACCACTGTCAAATAATTATCTACTCACTTTTACAATTATTAAATATGACACAAGTTAGAGAATTATCGAGTAGGAAACTGTCATTACAATTAATACTAATATTTGCTAGGGGATGGACTGCTTTAAAAGATTCCACCCTTCCCTCCTCCCCAGTGGTAAATTCTGAAATACAAGAGCACATCATGACAGACCCTATAGTCACAGTCCAACAAAAATCCAAAAATATAGGCAACTGTGTTTATCTGTTATTATACACACCTACACCAAGGATCAGCAGTATTTAACATACTACTGTAAGTTTATCAGGATCAGTGTGACTGCAATCCTGTGCAGTTTCCTGGGAGCAAGCACCAATGAACTTAGTGGTACTTACTTTTAACAGCAAGGGTTCAACTTGTAAAACACATGGAAGTTTTAACAAAAGAACTTCAGCAATCTGAAAAGCAACCTTTAGTTTATAGAAAGGGTTGCACTGGGAGCCTGAGTATATTAGCTTTGATTATTTGCAGCTACTTTTTTTATTAAACACTAACAGAGGCTTAACTGCAGAGGATGCAAGAAAAATTGCACAATTTCCTCTTTACAAAGGAGTGCATCAGATTGCCAAATGTCATGACATACGGAGAGGGGGAAATAAAACTAAAGCCGGCTGTAGAAAAAGGATGTTCACTCAGAGATCAGTGTAGTTGGTAAGAATGGAGGGATTTGTTTACTCAACTCTTAATATGTGCTATTTCTTGTGCAGGGCCCCCTGCTTGCTCCTGTGTGCTCCCAATCAGAATAGTCATTGTGGAATTTCCTTCTAGGGGAATATCTACAGACCAACATGAGTCTACCCACTTCCTGAGTAACTTCTGCCTTGGCTGAGCCCATGAAGAGAGTTAACAATCTCAATAGAGGCTCTCTAGATTCAGTCTCTTTTTGAGCAAGTATTCTTTCTGTCCAGTGCTTTTTTTTCTGAGGGGGACACATACCCCTAAACATTTTGTGAATCTTTGTACTTTTGTCCATTTACTGTAGTTATTTTTCCTGATTTGAACTATAAAATGGTGATTTTCTTGAGTCAAAATGAGAGTACCCCTAAACAGTATTTTTTTGGGGGGGGAATCACTGTTTCTGCCTATTTGTTTTCTGTTTTTTCACCAACTTTCTTTACTGGCTTCTTCTTTAAGTTACTAGAACACTTGCCTCCACTTAACAATTGAAGCAATATATTTATGGTAAAATAACACAAATTAAATGCTTGCCATTTGAGACCGTTTTCACATGTGACATGCAATTTAACCATTGCTTATGAGTCTCTCACTACATATATATTACAAATGACAGACCATAGTTAATATGTAAAGAGAAAGAGGCATTTGAAATACGAATGAGCTTTCTGACCAGTGTAAGTTTTTCTGTTTAAATTGCAATCCAGCGCATAACTAACTGCAGGTCCCAGGATTCCTTATGGAAAGTCATCTGCTTAAAATGCATGGTGTGTAAATTGCCTCAGTTGAAACAAGTACCATATACTCTGTGTGTGTGTGTGTATCTCAATATCACAGGGTCCCAGGAATCTTGAGCGTTGCTGCTTCCTTTTTGCATCCATGACTGTTACTGGTGCTTACTTTTCAGTCCCCTCCCTGGTCTTTGTATGTACTTGAACTGGCAGTGGCAGGATCTTACTCTGTTGGTTGTCTTTTTTGTTCTTTGTTACCATATATGATTATGTATATCTTCTCTTTAAAATAATCCAGCAATGCTCAATAGATTCCTGGGACCCTAGCTGGCTAATGCTGTCCACAGACAATTAAAGGACATGAAAGGAACCAAGTTGCTTCAAAAATATCAGGTTTGGCCTGGCCTGTAGCTAACCGGATGTCTGTTAACTTTTCAGAATGTGCAATATACCATATATGACCATAAACTGTGGTCCTTCTTCAAGCTATCTGTAGTCTTGGCCCTTGTTCTTCCAATGTTTAAATACCTCTCAACTATTTTAAGAATTGTAAAGCATAAACAGTATCAATCTTCTTGTTCCTTCACTGTTTGTAAATGAGACTGCTTATCCTAGAAGGAAGGAAAAGTTAAAGAGAAGAGAAAAACTTAAGTTTTGATAAAGCTAGCCTCAGGGTCATTCCACTATCTTGTGGGAACAAGGCCCACTTCCTCTGAGTGTCTTTCCCTGACACTCACAGATGCAGCTGAATGAATTTTTTTCCCATTGCAACTCTTTTTTTCTCTTTTTTTTTTTACTAAGAGGGATTATGTTAATAAGCTATCCTTTGCAAATATTGTCACTGTTACTGTGTTTAAGATACTGGCTTTTGAGAGCTTTGTGACTCTGTTTTTCCAGCTCTTAATATCCGGCATATTTTTGTAAATATAGTAATTTCAGCCTGGTGTGCATGATACCCACATGGTACATATCAGATGTACAAAGCACATATTTATTATTATTAAAGACATATTAGACTAAAATTAAAGAAACACAAATTTTAGGTAGGAACCATATACAAATTAGACTATTTTCTGTTTCTTACAATGTCCACAAGAGTCTCATCTGTGAAAACAAAGTTGTGTAGTAGGTGTATTATATGTGCTTAAACTGTATGCAGACGTGACCTGATAGTCTACCTTGGTATGAGGCTGCTGTAACTGTCCACAATATTAATAATTAAAACTCCAGTTTTTAAGCAGTTCGTTGTGGAGAAAATGTTCTGCTTCTTGATCATTCTAGATACCCCTTCCTGTACCTCACCAATTCATTGGTTTATTTTTAGAGATGGGGCAACCAGAGCTGCATACAGCATGGCACAAGTGTAGATTGATATACAGTGGTTCCTTGGGTTAAGTACTTAATTCGTTCCGGAGGTCGTTCTTAACCTGAAACTGTTCTTAACCTGAAGCACCACTTTAGCTAATGGGGCTGGAGCATGATTTCTGTTCTCATCCTGAAGCAAAGTTCTTAACCCGAGGTACTATTTCTGGGTTAGCGGTGTCTGTAACCTGAAGCATATGTAACCTGAAGAGTATGTAACCCGAGGTACCACTGTAATGGTATTATTTTCATTTCTGAATATTCATTTTAGCATTGGTGCAACACATGGAGCTAACATTTTCAGTGATTCAGAATCATTTTTCCTGAGTGGTTATAGTCAAATTAGATTATTCTTTCTCCTCTCTTTTTTTGTACAGGGATATATCAGTCTGCACTCACTTATGTTTAATCTCATTTGCCATTTTGTTGGCAGTCATCCAGTATGTAGAGATCTGTTGAGTTCTTCTCAGTCTGCTTGGGATGTAATCTTCCTGTGAATAATTTGGTGTTATTTGGAAACTTGACTACTTTGCTGTTCATCCCAACTGCTGATCAAGCTTGCTATTTATTTATCCTGGTAGTGAAAACTGTCAGTTTATTCCTCCTCTCTGCTTCTTGCTTTCGTGCAAATTACTAGTTGATATAATATATAGATCTGCACACTTGTGGATATCCTCCAACAATTCTAGGTGGTTAGGGATGCAATACTTCCATGGGCAAAGATCATATTGCTTCTTCCTTTGTGACGTGACGTGATGTGATGGGCTGCAGTGTTAGGTGGAATCCTATCTTCCACTGCAGTTCTGAGGGTAAGTAGGGGGATAGTTTCTTGGGGACATCCACTGACTTGACTGGGAATGTTTATGCCACCTCTTTTGCACGGTTAGTGTTCTGCTGGCAATGTTGCAGGACAGATTTGTGGGTTGGCACAAGATTCCAATGAAGTCCCACTCCTTCCCTGCTGCATCTCTGCTCTATCTGATTGTGCTGTCAACTTTGCACTAGTCTAATTCCACCCATCTCAACCCTTTGGTGTAATGCTCTGCTCTTGTTGGGGACTTTAAATAGTTATCCAATGATCATCAGACAGAGAACTCATAGATATGGTTGTGATTCCTAGAAAGAGGGCAAATGTGAGGTCAAATATTAATAGAGACCCAACCTGGAACAATCTCAAGATTGTTAAAATGAAGTAGCAGCTGGGAATGGACAAATCTGTGAGTTTCAGTTTCTCATTTTTCCAGTTTTAAGTTCCAGATCAGTTGATGATTTAATTTTTTAAATCTTCATAAAAATTCATTGGCATTTTAGTCCTAATTTAGCCAAACCTACATATGTTTATAAATAATTTTGCCTATTGTACACATTTTTGCAAAATTATTTTCCCTAATATGATACATTTAATGCTATTTTCAGTAATGTGTGCATATGCACACTTTACCCTAGTATATGCATTTCTGTTTTAAAGGTTTTCCTTTAATTGTGATATTTGGGAGCATAATCTGAGCATCTGCAGCTGCCAATCCTGCAGGCCACGGTCCATAGCTAGTTTGCTCTTGTCTAATCTTAGAATGGTATGCTAGCTGCCTCCTGTGAATTGAAGGACAAACCTCTTTCTCACACATAGGGAACAATATGGGCGGAAATAGAAGTTATGAGGGAAACAGAGAGTTCCCAGCTCTTGCAGGAAAGAATTGGAGGGTAAGGGGGTGGGAGTTGTTTAACCTTTCTACTGCCTGCCAATTCTCTCCTGCCAATAACTCTCCCCCTCAAGCAGTTTTAAACAGTGCTTGAATTACAGGAGATCCAGAGTGGGCCTGGTGGTCCCTTTTCTTTTTGTACTGCACCACTTAGCTATTGTTCTTAGAATACCTCAAGGGGCTCTTAATATGGGTCAAATTGTGTGTGGGGGGGGGGGTTCCCTTCCCCGAGTTTGAGCATTTTCTCCCTAAATGGACTCCAGAACTATAAAGGAGTTCTGCCGGTAAGAATGGCCTGGGCTAGGTAGCGTTTAAAGGAGGGAAATACCAAACAGGGCAGGGGCTTAAGTTTCCCATCCTCTCCCACAAACCAATTTCTTGCAACTATGCCTTGCCCCTCCCCCTGGCCCAGTCGCCTGCCCCAAACATTACCTTTATTTATTGAGATACTTCAAACTCCCTCACCCTGTATAAAAACAGAAAAGGGAGGAAGCCACTCTGAAAATGAATATGGAACACCCCCCTCCACACACACACAAAAGATTTCCAACATTTCAACAGAGAATAAGTCAAATCAACATGCTGAATAATAGACAAAGGTTGACATGCCCTGTTAAGTTATACTCAGAGTAGATCAACAGAAAGCAATGGATGTAAGTCAGGGGTCGGCAACCTAAGGCCCATGGGCCACAAGCGGCCCATGGGGGTCGTTTAACCGGCCCATGAGCCCCCCCAACTGAGCCTCCTGCTCAGCAAGCCCCCGTGCGCTGTGCTAAACCGGCGCAGCGCAGTGCAGGGACTCGCTTCTGCGGTGCCGGAAATCGTGTCTGCACAGAAGCTGGAAATCGCAGGTGTGCACTCTCATGTGCACCCGCGATCTGGCCCATGGAGGAATCTCCGCTGGAGTGAACTGGCCCAGGCAAAGTAAATCTTGCTGATCCCTAATGTAAGTCTATTGATTTCAATACATGGGCGTACCCAGGATTTATTTTTCAGGGGCAGACTTGGGGGTGGGGGGCAGAACTGAATTATCTGCAATACAGTTGGTCAGTTAGTTAAGTATTTTTATTTATTGACTTGATTTAGGGGGGGACAGCTGCCCCTGCACTCCCCTGGCTACACCCATGTTTTAATAGGTCTAGTCTGAGTATAGCTTAGTTGGCTATCACTCAAAGACTTCCTGACAGAGCTGGAAGTGACTGCCCCTGTTGCTTTATAATAATTGTTTTTAGCTTCAGAATCTCCACTGATTGCCATATTTTTCATACAGTGACAAGCTTTTTGTTTCTCGTCTTTTTTCAGGACAAGTCATCAGGAACCAATATGGTGGAAGAGAAGTCCACAACTCCCTCGGTGGCAAAGCTGGCAGGAAAATTCCAAGATCAGTCATCTCTGTCTGCAAAGGAGGTTAGGTACAATTATCATTGTTATGTGGATTTCTATAGCTGCCCACAACAAACGTTCTCTGGGTGGCTTACTGCAAAAAAAATATTAAAACACAATAATAATGAAACCTAACAATAAACAATAACACTTCCTGTTATAGAGGCAGTATTAAAATAGCTTGAAACTCAACCACAAAGGAAAGGGAAATTGAGTGATAGGCTATCTGGAGAAATGATGTTTCACTCTCAAAGGCAGCAGGAACCAGAGACCATCAGAGAAGGGGGCGAGCTGTTCATCTGGTCCTCCTCCACAGCTGCTGGAATTCCTCTTCCTCTTGAGGAAGCTGGCATTTTCATACCTTTGGTTGGCCTAGGGAAGCCTGACCAACCCCAACCCCTGCTGAATGACTGACTGAGAGTCTGCCTAGGCTCAATGGGGAGTGGGGGCTACATAATTACCTGGTCTGGCGAAGTCTCCCCTTTGGGAGGAGGCAAGGGCTGCCCACGTAACATAATTTTCTCTGGAAAAAAATATTTTAAATTGTTTTAAACTACTGTACAGTACTTTTAAACTTGTGTGTTTTAAAATTTGAGGGGGTGTGGCTGTTTTTTTTAAAAATTAAGGGATGTAAGAAGTGCCTGGGAAGAGAGGAGCTGGGGAGAGCAGGGGGCACCCCAATCACAGTGGGAAAGGGGAGGTATGGTGTTAGTGACTGTGCCACGTGTCAGGTCTCCCTCCAACCAGGAGAATTATGGTAGCCCTATCAGCCACCCCTCGGGTCTGTGGCTGCTGCTATAAAGCTTTTAAGGACTGCAATGCCTCAAGGACCACCTCTACCCATATGAACTGACCCAGATCCTGCAATCATCATCTGAAGCCCTTCTTCATCTGCCCCCTCCATGAGATGCCCAGAGGGTGGCACCTCATTTGTGGAATGCTCTCCCCAGAGAGGCTCACCTGGCACCTTCATGTCTTTAGGCACCTGGGGAAATGTTTTTCTATAACCAAGCCTTTGGCTGATAAAATATTCTATAGACTTTGCAATGTGTTTGTGGGAGGGGGACTATTGATTTGTTTTAGTTGTGTTAAGTATTTTGTGTTCCCATTTTGTACTTTATATTGTGAACCACCCTGTGATCTTTGGATGAAGGGCAATATACAAATTTAATAATAATGTAAATCATGTGTGCTTATGCTTTATTAATCACAGAAATGCATTTATTTATTTTGCATTACTATTCTAGTTTTGCTGTTGGATGAAATGGTCTGCAACTAGATTTTCTTTTGTGCCAATTGCTGCTGGCACTAAACTGTACAAAATTAATGAAATCTTCAGTTTCAGAAAACAACAGTGCAAGAAGAGAGGATGTGTGTTTGCATGCAAAAAATGCCTTAACTTGAGTTGGGATTTTTAGAATTTTCCTAACACTTTTCCACAATAAATTTGCATTTTTATTTATTTTTACTAATTTGTCTTAATTCTTTCTTCAGAGTAGCAAATCCATTGCTATGGTGCCTGTTTTGTATTATCATTAGTAGCAGCATTATTTAATATATTTAGCACTGAATGCCAAAATAGGCTTCTAAGCTGTTTACAAGTATAAAAACCAATAATTAAAGTGTTAAAATATAAACAACCATAATTAAAATGCACCAGGAAGCAATCCTATTAAATCATTTCAAAAATTTGTAATTAAAATATGCAACAAAACAATCCCATTAAAACAACACAGCAAAGAGATCAAAGAAACGTTTGTGTTAAATAGGTGTGTCTTCAAAAGCCAGTCGAGTGCCAGTACAGATAGGACCTCTAAAACTTCAGCAAGAAGTGCATTCCATAACACCAGTGACACCAGTAAAAAAAAAAAAGCCTTATCAACACAGACACACATCTCTAATTGTTTGTAAATCTTCCATTTTCATCATTATTTTGTAAACTAAGCACCCCCTCTCCTACATGGGAGTGCACACAAGCTATGGTGTATTTTTAAGGATGCATATGCAAGCAGTAACACATTTACCCACTTCGTATCAATGATGTATTAATAGGATACTGCACAATTTTTACCAGATCAGGACTTGTAGCAGTAGCAGTATTGTGCATATGTTAAAATGCAATTAGAGCATGCATCATAAAGGGCTCCAAGGTGCTGATAATCAGGAACCACTGTAGTATATTTCCTTAATATATTTTCATTCAGTTTACAGCTGCAAGAACTGCAAATACCATTTTCATAGGCACTTGCAAAATTGCCCCCAAGCCTCACCCCTTTGTTCCTTCTTACTTTTACAAGTTCTTGCAACTAGTCTGATAGTACTTGTGAATATAACTTTGCACCTTAAGTCTTGCTTGGTGAAAGTCAGTTATGAAAAAGCTTTCAAATGTAACAAGCTAGTGAACTCGGAAAACAATTTATTCTCCTTACTTTGCCTTGAGACACAGTGCAGGCATGTGGAGAGAGTTGTGTCACTTGTTATCAGTGATGTTATAGACACTATGCAATAGGTGACTGTGACACTTTCTGCCCAGCATAGAGTAGTGAAGTGATTTTGTTGAGTGGAGAAAGCATTGTATATTTCTAACAAGAAACAAAAGGAAACAGAAATCATGATTATACTCTTTTTGTCCAGAACAGAAAAGACAGGTGAGTCTAGCAAAAAAATGATTGTTGTTGGCTTCCATCTGTCTTGAGAGACATTAGTGGAGTTCTGCTAAATAGGCAGTAACATCTCAAGAGCTTTCCCCAACCATCTGCTCTTAGGTCCTTTCCCGATATAAAGATTGCATTTTTCCATTTGATTTTCCTTCCTTCCTCTTCTGTCAACTGATAAGCTGCTCCTCTATTTTTAGATACCAGTCACTAAACCAACCCGTAGAAAACCACCATGCTCCCTTCCTCTCCACACAAACAAGGCAGAGCTTGGCCAGAATGGTGAGCTAGTAAGTATCAGTGTTTTGAAGAAGTTATTGTTTCCTTTCCTTTTGTAAGCAGTGTCAGTCTCTCTAAAGATGTAATGGTCCAGAGGTTAGTATGATGGTGGGCTGGCTGACTAAATGAGTATCAGGTTGATGTTGTTATGCTACACATTTCCTATGTCACTTTAAATCCCAATGGCATCCTTCAATGCTGACAGAGTAGGGAAAGTCAGTCTTATTACAGGTCAAACAACGGTGCACAGACACAATTGGTGCTCTCCTTCTACCACTGGGACATGATTCCATCCACACGAACCAATGATACTGCTGAGCCATGGCACAGCTGCATAAATTCACTACTACTAGAAGAAAGATACCTTTCAGGCTAGCCTATGGGTGCCCTACCTCATTAAGGTTAAGGCTAGTGTTGCTGTGTAGCATTACGGGAAAGAGCAGCTCTTTCTACCTGGACAGTATGAGATGACAGCTTTGCTTGGATCATATACAACTAGAATAAGCATCAGTCTGTTTGGAGAATCTGAACTGGTTTTCTAGCTGAGGATCTAGAACAGGCTTCTCCAAACCGGTGCCCTCCATATGTTTTGCCATCTGCACCAGCCAGCACAGCCATGCTTGTTGGGGCTGGTGTAGTTTGTCATCCAAAATATCTGGAGGGCACAAAGATGGGGAAGGCTAATCTAAAAGGATAAAGGAACACAGAAGCCACATATGCGGTATCTATGAACAACCCAGGTGTTCCAAAAGAAGATGGGTGTACATGTACACATGGCTCAATGTTATATTATTTATTATATTTAATTGTCACTACAAAAATTGTCTTACACTTTTTTAAAAAAGCATACAATACAAAATTTAAAATACCGGTACATCAGAATGTTGTTGTTGTTTTTTTAATGCAAAACTTGTAGAATATCCAGTCATCAAGTGCATGCCATGAGGCCTGGCCTGCACCCTCTAAGTTAGCCTGCTGCCATCAAGTGCAGTCAGGAATGGCTGTCCTGTCACCAGTATGGAAGTAAAAAAAAATTTAAAAAAAAATCCAGACTGCTTGTCTTCTGGATATGAAATGGAGGGGCAGAAGCACCCTGCCTTCACCTCAGGCAGCAAAAATACCTTGGGCTGTCCTAAGGTGGAAACGGCAGCAATAAACCCTAAGGGGCCCAAGGCATCTGTGTTTGCCCAGCATGCTAAGGCCAGGCCATCTTTTCCCCTAAAACTGTTGGGGAACCCACCTTTTGCCCACCTTGAGGTTCCCACATGCATGCTGAAGTTTCCCTCTTATTTCTCAGGAGCCCAGTTGTGGCCACTGTTGACTTATAAGGTAAATTCATTATCAGAAGGATTGTAGCAACAGCTCATTTTGTTCCTTTTCCACCTTTCTCCATCCCTTATGCACAGCCTTAATGTATAGCAAACTGCCTATTTGCAGCAATCTTTTTTTTTTCTCCTTCTACAGAAGCCATCTCCAAATGCTTCACTACCTCTAAAGGTTAAGGTAAAAAGCTCTCCCCTAATTGAAAAGCTACAGGTAAGATCTGATTACATACGCATTACAAGTTAGGATGCAGTCCTATACTCCTCAGCTCCTCCAAGTAAATAGCTAGCTCCTCAGCTCCTCCAAGTAAATATTTCTGGGGCCCCCAAACACCTCACTGATTTTGTTAGTCACAGCAGAAAGAAAAAAATGTTAAAAAAATTACCACCCAGCCCAGTACCTTAATAGGATGTAAATCATCCCCTAACTTGTCATGGGATCAATAATTTGATGAATGAGGTGGGGCCCTCACCTTGGTTGATCAGCATACATCAGCTGCAGAGGGGGGCTGTGTGTGTTATGTACACATGTGAGAGTGTGGGGTAGCCATCTCCACCATTAGCATGTGACCCTCAGAGGATTGGCTAAGGGTGAATGTGGCTTTGGGGACAAAAAGGGTTAGTCATCTTTGCTATACATGTATTCCCCTTTTTATCACTTTCCATGTGCTTTTAAAATTGCAATGGTATTTGCTTCTGTCAGTAATGCTTGCTTGATGCTAGTGTGGCTAATTGTTAAAGATGAGAGCGTCTGTTTTTGTCCCAGCTCATGCTATTGGTATTGTGAACTTGGCCCTAGTAATCCACTACAAAAGCATTCCAGGATCCCAAGCAATATGAGCTTCCTCATATCACTGCCCTGCTAATGACACCCAGGTTTTTCAGCTACACTGGTCACCTTAACAACTGCATTATCTGGGGATTCAGACATAAACAACATCACAACCACATGCTTTTCTCCTGTGGTATTTTTGGTAGTCATCTGGACTGGAAGTGAGAAAGATTTCACAACACTGGAAGCTTAGGAGCATTCTCTTGATGTAGATGGATAGAGAGATTTAAATCTCATATTATTATGGCTTTGTTCACAAGCTCTCCCGTGCCAAGCCACTGAAGATATATTCTCTTGGCTGAGGGGTTGGAAAATCCTTCAGGCTTTCACTGACACAAGAATAGTCTTTGGCTCCAGCTATTTGGGAAGGGAAACTATCCTGTCATATCTTCTCTTCTCCAGATAATTTGTTAACAAAGTCACTGCTAGATACATTTGCTGTTTAAACAAATGTTTTAAGAGCAAGGGCTCCCCCTACGGTCATATTAAACAATAGTAATTTCCAAATGGTGGGCAGTAGGTCATTCTGGAAGCTTGGGGCGGGGCGGGTAGACAACCTCTGATCCTGCAGATGTTGTTGGACTACAACGCCCATAATCCCTGACTATTGGCTATGCTGGTGGGGATTGATGAAGGCCATAGGCTCCATGCCTCACATGAAAAAGCAAACAGGATTCCGAGAGGTACTTCTGTATACAGCGCAAGTTGGTCCATAAGGACGAATGGAGCACTGTCTGTCAGCTTCTTCCTCCTGAGTTTTAGTGTAGCCTCTGTAGAACTCAGCAGGGAGAGGAAGGGGGGCTGGCCTTGCCTGTTGGTTTCTCTGGCTCCATCTATCACTGATCTCTCTATATTCCAACCCACCAGTGCCAATGGGAACTTGCCACCACCAAATGCATGTGTCCAGTGACAGCGATTGGTGTGGCATTGAGACCTGGGTTCTGAGTTAAGACAAACAGTTGAAAACATGTGTGTTAATATATTAATCTGTTAAGTGTACTTCACATCCAGAACAAACTTTTGGTAATAGGTGGGGTGATAATATTGAGGCACAACTGTTTTCTTTTCTTTGCAGGCCAATCTGGCATTTGCTCCAGCTGCCCTGCTGCCAGGAGCTTCTCCGAAAAGTCCTGGCCTAAAAGTAATGGTTTCTCCATTTAACAGTCCTCCATCCACTCCTGTCAGCCCAAAGTCTCAATCAAGTGAAGCTGATGAGACACCAGTTAGTTTTGATAAGCCACCAGAGGGCACTCATCTTCAATTTTATAACAAGGTATGGTATATGCGTGCTGGTCTTTCACAATGCAGGAGACAACTTGTTAGGAAAGAGGGGGGGGGGGAGAGAGAGAGAGAGAGAGAGAGAGAGAGAGAGAGAGAGAGAGAGAGAGAGAGAATGGCTTTTTGTATTGGGGAAAGGATCTGGAGATCAGAGGCACCCATGCTTCCTCCTGCCCTGCCCTGCCTTGCCTCTCTGTTGCTGCACAACTGGACACGATATACAGATGTTTTTATTTCTGAATCTGCTGTTTTGCACACACACAAAAACCAGTAAATTGTAAAACATGCTTGGGGTTTATTTGTTTGTTTTTTAATGTCCATTTTGCCTACTGTGAAAGATGCTTGAAATGTTTGCTTTGGTGGAAGTTTAATTCTTGCACAATACCATGGACAAAACATTTTTTAAAGGCCTGTGCACACTGGTAAATAAATATATGCAAGTGATGCCAAATGCTATTGATGTAAAGGAGAAATAGTACAGTATATGACTAAGAGTCTAAACATGTAAACATCCATGTTGGGTGTTTTGTTGACTTTGCAGCATTGCTCTCCTTTATGGTTTTCAATCACAGCTCTATCCATTTTCAGGTACGCACACGGGGATCAATAAAACGCAGACCACCCTCTAGAAGATTTCGAAAGTCTCAATCAGAATATGGAGATGACCTAGATATAGGGGTGACAGTTTTATCTCAGGAGAACGGTGCCGAGGAGAATGGTGTATTTATGGACAAGAAAAAGGCAACAAAGTCACTCTCTCCCCCTGTGGATGGTCTAGATCACCATGAGAAACAAAAAGAGATAGCATCTGATGAAAAAACCCCACCAGGACTAGTGTCCAGAAGAACAGAAAGCAAAGAGACAGAAGCAGGAGCAGAAGAAACAGTGTTATGCAAAGACAGCAAAGAAGAGAAGCCACAGCAGAATGTTTCAGGGGAAAATTCATGTGAGAACATCAAAGATGACAAAGAAAAGAATCCAGATCATGACAATGCAGAGGATACAAAAATAAAATCACAGAAGAGCACTTGGAGTGATAGGGAAGATGGTATTGCTTCTGACCAGGAAATAAAATATAAAGGAGAGAGGGTGGCTCAATTAAGAGAGAGTGAGGACACACAGCTGATATCAGACAAACAAGACACTGCAACTCCAGAGCTTGCAGGAGACACAGAAACCTGTACAAGCTCCAGAGTGTGATAGTAGTAAAATCATTGGGCACACAGTAAATGGGAAACCAAGGTTATGGAGGGATTCCCACTACAGTACTTTCTTATGAATGAGCAATAGCTCTTCCTTAAAGGAAAACCCCAAAGATATCAGTGTTATCCTTTTCCTTTGGCAGTTTTTAGGCTACTTACTGCAGCAAATCTGGTCATCTGTGGTGGAGGATAGCCTGATACAGACAATTAACATTCTAGGCTTTTCAAGCTGGTGGCACACCAAAAAGAATGATTGCGCAGAGAATTATTGTATGTTGACTTAAGGAATGCAATAATTACTGGGGCTTTTTAAGCATTTTTCATATAGAAAGAACTATGATGCATATTAGTTACGTTTTCTGATTAAAGTGGACATTTCCAAACCTCTTGCGGCTTGTCAGCTGTAAACTATGCTGCATGCATAACAATTACATGGTCACCCACACAACCACACAAAACAATCCCTTCTGGTTTAGTTTGTGACTATGGAACAATTTGTTATATGTGGTAAAGGAAAAAAATCCATTTGCAAGAATAACATCTAGCAAACTCTTTTCATCCCCTTTTCTGAAGTATATAAAGTCGGATCATTGTCCATCTAGCTCAGTATTGTCAAAACTGAGTGGTAACAGTGCTTCCCCCCAGCCCTATTTGGAGAAATCAAGAACTGAACCTAGGATATTCTAGGTGCTAACCATATGCACCACCACTAAGTTGCAAGCTCTTCCTATCACATCCAGTTCTGCATATATTGGCCCCACATTACAAACATCACTGGGAAGATGGAAGGCAAGAGTAGACCATAACAGACCTGTGTGCACACAATGTGCTGCTCAAATGTGTATATGTGCATCTGTGCTGGATGAGACCTTATTCATTCATCTCCATTGGTGTTTCAGTGACTCTCACAAGTATATGATAGAGCAGTGCCCTTTACATTACTAATGACTATATAATTATCTGCCATCCTGCCCTTTATAACACAAACATTTATTCATATATATAGCCCTTGGAGTAAAGTATCTCCCCCACTCTAGAAAGGCTAGTCTCCCTGTATAAGATCTCCATCCCTGCCCTAATACGTTTGACTAGTTCCCATGCCATGGCTACAGAAATGGAACTAGTGTAATAGCAGAAATAAACCTTTACTGTTGTTCTTGAATGGTGGGGGCAATTATCTGTATAGAGCTAATATGTGATCAATAATCATGCATGGATATGACCATGTCTTATCTGCTGTTGGACCTAAAGTTGTATACCTACAATATGGTATTTTGAAATAAGAACAATTTATTTTATGATTATTTAAATTTGCTAAGAATTTAAAAATTAGTAATGTTTCTGCCTCAAGAAGATGACTTATGAAAAGCCAAGCAGCATTGGCTGTGGAAACCCAGCCAGATGGGCAGGGTATAAATAACATCATCATTATTATTATTATTATTATTATTATTATTATTATTATTATTATTATTATTATTACTTCCTAACTTGCCAGGAAATCACTGTACTGCTACCAGCTGTAACTAAGTAGGAATAGGTGAGCAATAAGGTTCCCAAACAATGAATTCCAATGGTCTTCAGGCAGAAAGCATCCTTACTAAATGAACTGGATCATCTTGTGGTTTTGGCTTTTTGTATAGGTCCTGGAAGGCACTTGCCATAAATACTAAACCAGTTATTGAGTGGATTCCCCATGAAAACAATGTTTACGCTGCTAAAGCCCCAATGTTCTGATGGTGTGTGATGCCAAAGTCTCTAAGGATAACACACCTTGTAGGTCAGGACTGGGGAACCTGTGGCCTTCCAGATATTGCTTGACCACAACTCCTATTCCTGACCACTAGCCATGCTTGACAGAGCTGATGCAAATTGGAATCCGACATCAGGAGAACTACAGGTTCCCAAAGTCCTGGCAATTGTCCACCTTGTCCAATGGATTGGCTGGCGGTGAACATGAGATTGCTTTTCGTCCCTTTCAAAAGGCCTGTCCTGGTAGAAGCGTCACACCTTACAGGTTCTGAACTTTAGCACTAAGATAGAAGTGCAAGAAACAGTATGCATTTCAAAAAGGTATCAAACTGCATAGGATTTGTATGTGACATAAGTACAGCTTTGTTGAACAGAACACAGGTGCATCTCCACCATTGTTTTCCATAATGGCTAACTTGATGCTCTGTGACTTTCAAACAAGGTATATTGAAGATAATCATCTCTTTTTTGTCCCAAGAATCTGGAAATCAAAACTTTACTGATTCAGGACATAGAAGTTCTTTGTTTTAGTTGTTATGGATAATGGTAATTGATAAACCTGTATTACATTAGTTTGCCTGATCCTTTTAAAGCAGTCTACTCTAATGGCCAACACAGCATTCAGCAGCTGTGAATTCTGTATATTCACTATGAATTGTGCAAAAGGTGTTTTATTTTAGACAGATGATATATTTATAGACATTATTTCCTTTATTTTTAAAAATCAAAGAACACAACCCATATGGGCAACTCATTGTTTTGTTCACTGCACTTCTTATAGTGTGTAGCAAGGGATAGAACGACTGAACTGAAAATAATTTTTTCTTGCTACAGTGCTCAAAATAGATACACTGCTGACTACGCTCATGGCAAAGTCAAAGACCTGACACACAGAGAATTTTTGTGGCAACCATCTGTCTTAGTAAGACTTTGGATTTGTCATGTTTCTCTGGGTGAAAGCAAGGTCAACTTACCCTCTCTCTCATCTGCTGCAAAAGCCAAGGCAGTGATATGACTATTCAGGCTTGCCAACATTTCAATCCCACTCTTAATCTCACATGCTGAATCCAGAGGAAAGACAGCCGTCAAAACCCTTAGTTGCTGGGATGTGCTGGAAGGTATGCCCATTTACTGCCTAATGAGGCCCAACTCTAGTTTTGCACCCAGGTGAACATAGGCATCATCACTCAAGAATAGCTCAAAAGACCATAAGAGCATTGTTTCTTCATGGCAGCTTGCATTCATCATGTAACAGTGCCACTTCAGTGGACACTTCATGAAGACAGCAGGGCCACTGAGGTAACCTCTGATATTGCTACTGTTGGTTCATGTTCAGTTATTTGCTAGGTTTCTCTTCAGCACAGGGTTTGGTCCAATTTTAATATGAGGTGGAGAAAATGCATTACACCCCCCCATCCAGAAGTAGCCTGGAATGGCTGTTTACTAAAACACTGGTGCTGAGACAGTGTCTTCTACCATACCTAAAGACAGCAAGGGGTGCAGGGCAAGCCACTTAATGCACATAGCTCTAGCCACTAGCCCCTTACTGCTACAACCTCACAAAATCTGCAACCCATGGCTGCCTCATTTTGCCTAATGGTAATGTTTCACTGTAAAGCAGGGGTGGCCAAACTTGCCCCTCCAGCTGTTTTGGGACTACAACTCCCATCATCCCTAGCTAACAGGACCAGTGGTCAGGGATGAGGTGAATTGTAGTCCCAAAGCAGCTGGCGGGCCAAGTTTGGCCATCACTGCTTTCTGTTATCTACCCTGCCCCCACCCCCAGGCCTGTTTGCTCTTGATGGCAATGTAGCTCTCCTCCAGATATGGATTTGGCCTATTAAACTCGTTTACAAATTGTACCCTTTGTCTTCCTGTAGTCACATTCCTGTCTAAGGTTCTGTGTGCTAGCAGCTAAATCGGTCATGGTGAATTCCAGTACCTCTTTTTTCTAGAAAAATAGCATTGGTCAGGAGATTGTGATGATACATTTTCTTTCTTTATTGTTCACCTGTGTGCTCCAGCTCATTAATTATTTAATCTTAAATTTAAATGTCATAATTCATTACTTTGCTTGCTTCAGTGCAAGAGCGTAGCCATTTTATGAGTGTTCCACAATGACAGCCATAACAACAAATATAACTGGAAAA
Organism: Podarcis melisellensis; assembly: GCF_964234715.1. Taxonomy (NCBI): domain Eukaryota; kingdom Metazoa; phylum Chordata; class Lepidosauria; order Squamata; family Lacertidae; genus Podarcis; species Podarcis melisellensis. The sequence goes on from NC_138531.1 coordinate 64,829,630, forward strand.
TGCCTGAAAGTCCTTCACTTATGTGTTTGGCAAGATACAGATGTAAGTAATTATATAGTTATTTAACTTTAATGAAAATATAGCACAAATGACCACAAGCCAAACATCAGTACAACAAACTTTTGCCTACTCCCTCACAACTGTTTTTGCCTATTTTTTTCCAACTGCATATAAACTGCAAACCACAGAAATTTATCTTTGTCTAGAATTATCTTTAAAAGCTCATAAGGATTAATCTAATGCAATAAATACTACAGTACTTCCTCCCTGGAAATCAAAACAGAGAAATGTGGCATGTTCTCACTTCATGTTAATGAATACAATATTCCTATTTAAAGATAAATAGTGGGCAAGATATTGGGCAATTTTTTAAAAGTGCACAAATGGTGCAGGTGCTATTCAAGTTGTTTGGAGATACAGCACAGCTTCAGATGCCATAGATCTGAAAAGATAAGCTGCCAGGGCATGCCACAACCTAGAACATTCTGGCATTAACTGTAAGACATTCAAATATTTCCTGTGTTTTTCAAGGAATTGTGTTTAAACATGTAAGTCTTTTCTTACACAGTAAGTTAGTCTATTTTTTTTTATTAAAAAGTTTTCAGAGGAGAAAAAAATGTGCCAAAGCAAAATTAAAACATGATAAGCATTAGTTGGCTTAATTCTTTGTACCTTTGATGAGCTCTTTTTCTAATTAGGTTAGGAAGTAGACACTTGATGAAAAATGGTGTCAAGCCTTGTGGAGAGACAAGGAATTTATTAGTTCTCTGCATGTAATGCAGTAAGACTTTTTTAACTTCTGTATTTCATTAGCAAAACAACATAAGCACTGTTGGCAATGAAGTGGCCAGTGAAATATAGCAGGGTGGGTAAGCAACTGAATTAACAACTGAGTAAACAATGTTAGCCTTGTAAAAATGAAGACAAAACATTGGAATGGGATGAGTTTAAAAATAGGAAAACTCTCTCATGCAGAAGCTACCAAACCATATTTACTCAAGTTGGAGTTCTGTGTAACTGGTGACACAGTGAAAGGGAGCAGAAAGCATGCACTGGTTCCTGAAGTGTAAAGTATCTGCATGGCAGCAATATAAGGCTGTCCTGATGCCCCATGAACCTGGATTTGGCATAGTGCTTTCCATCCCTACCTTCATGCTTAAATATATTTCTGTAGCTTACAATATTTAAAGGCAGCAAAAATCCCAAAGGAGGCAAAAATCGTCGTTAGAGGAGGGAGCTGATGGTACTTGTTGCTCCTATAATTTTCTCCCTTTGTCTGTGGGTCTCAGTGGCAGAGTACAGAACTCACTCAGGCTTCTGCTGTCAGGTAAGCACTCAGCAAAGACAGGTTTATAAACAGCTTCCTTTTTCTTAGGAACACTGCCTTCCACTCGTTCATATACATGGACAGAGGTGAAAGTAAACAACATCAGGCCAGTGGTAGAAGGGAAAACTGACTGTTCCATCACAGGCATCTTAAGAGATATTCAATATACCACAGTCCCAAGCCATATACAGACTAATGCACTACCGGTAAATTAGTCCTTATCTATTTAATGTTTTGATGACACCAAGTTGCAGAAGCACCTAAGGGTTGGGGAACCTGTGACCCTCCAAATGTTGTTGGACTTGAACTCCCATCAGCCCCAGCTAGCACAGCCAAGAACCATTATATTATATTGTTGCGTATCACTCCAAGCTATGAGTGGTGTGAGATTCCAGGGGTTCTAGGCAAGGGTTGTTTCCTTGGAATGAGGGACAGTGGAGACTGTGGTGTCTTTATGATATATGGTTTATTTACACATATATACAACCCGATCCTACAATGGAGGGACTTACAGCATTAACAACCCAAGAGGGCCTTGTTTCTCCCATAGCCACAGCCTTGGATTCCAGCAGAAATCAGGCATGATTCTGCCTCCCAGCTGCCCAGCCTGAAGCTTTGCTTCTACCTTCTACCTCTCACACACCTAAATTCAACTCTGCCCTTAGGCGCTTTAACTACCAGTGAATTGAGGGAGGGAAACCCACCCATTTTCTGCCTGGCCCCTGAGCCACTTCCTTTGTTACCTCAGTGGCCCATACCTAGAGGGCCAGTACCTCACCAGGAAGCTAGCCTGGCTATTCAAGAAATTGAATCTGTACTGGATTTGGAATTAGAAAGGGACTCCGGCATACAACCTATCCCCCAAACTCTTAACACTCTCTCTCTCTCTCTCTCTCTCTCTCTCTCTCTCTCTCTCTCTCACACACACACACACACACACACACACACACAAATGTACTGGTGAGTATTGGTGAGCATTTAAAGATGTTTTTATGCTTGCTTTTACTGTTCATTTTTGTAAGTCCCCTTGAGTTCACTGGGGGGGATGCCTAATAGGTATAATTAATAATAATGGCCAGGGGTGATGGGAGCTGAAGTCCAAAAACAACTGGGGGACCACAAGTTCCCCATCTGATAAAACTACAGTACTAGATTACCCCACTTTATTTAGTGTCAACTTGTATTGACTGATCTTGCTAAAGGGCCTGTGGTTTAATCTTGGTAAAATTTATTTGTTCTCTAACCATTCATGTTTCAAAAATACAATTAATTAACAGATTCTGCAAGCCTGTAGGAGAAATGTTAAACATATACCTGACAGGGTTATAAATTATGTGCTCCATAGCAGCAACTGAAACCTTGAGCTCCACAGAAGTAGGAGAATCATCAGGAAAAAAGCCATGCTGTTTTGCTTTGGTTATGTTTCAGTTGACTCTTTAGGCCAGTGATGGCCAAACTTGGCACCCCAGCTGTTTTTGGACTACAACTCCCATCATTCCTAGCTAACAGGACCAGTGGTCAGGGATACTGGGAATTGTAGTTCCAAAACAGCTAGCGGGCCGAGTTTGGCCACCACTGCTTTAGGCAGTTAAAGACAGAAAGATATTCCAGTGAGGGAGCCGTGTTAGTCTGTTACAGCAAAAATAAGCCAAACACAATTATTAAGGCAAAATGTTTTGTGGACTTCATCAGATGCATTAAGTATTGTTCTCAGTTGGCAGGAATTTTTTTTTTAAAAAAAAAACATTAGTGGGAGATGGGTGTAAATACTGGGCTCAAATGATCATGAGATGATTAAAATATAGTCTGTATTAAATGAAGTATGTTCAAAAGAAACACAGTGACCATTCTCAACTGCAATCGCTTGTAACATAATCTTCCAATACTGTATTTACTATGTTAATTAACACCTCTGGTGGGTCAAGAAACTATTTTCTCTATTTATGTGCAAGGAAGATATGTATTTTCCAATCTCAACATGTGACTACAATAATAATAATAATAATTTATTAGTTATACCCCGCCCATCTGGCTGGGTTTCCCCAGCCACTCTGGGCGGCTTCCAACAGAATATTAAAATACAATAGTCTATTAAACATTAAAAGCTTCCCTAAACAGGGCTGCCTTCAGATGTCTTCTAAACGTCTGGTAGTTGTTTTTCTCTTTGACATCTGGTGGGAGGGCGTTCCACAGGGTGGGTGCCACTACCGAGAAGGCCCTCTGCCTGGTTCCCTGTAGCTTTGCTTCTCGCAGTGAGGGAACCACCAGAAGGCCCTTGGCGCTGGACCTCAGCGTCCGGGCAGAACGATGGGGGAGGAGACGCTCCTTCAGGTATAGTGAGCCGATGCTGTTTAGGGCTTCAAAGGTCAGCACCAACACTTTGATGAAACTATGGATGAAACGAGCCTTCTGTTATGTAGACAGGCTAAGGCAGATGAAAATTAAATATATAAAGCCCCTTTCTACATGTGTACACTGTACTGAACAACCAATTTTTAAAAAAATAAATCTATCCATGTTGGAGATTGTATTGACACCTGGTATTTTGCCTTTATTAATGCAGAGGGGAAACAGTGTAAAATATCTGAATACTACTCATTACACACACACACACGAACACACACATTTGCCTATATCCTGCACTCCACGAGGGTTTGTGCCTTTTAAGAACCCCATAACAGGCATGAATAAATTGACAAATGGCGTTTCCCCAAAATCAATTCTTCAAGGAAAGTTTTAGTTACACTGACCTCTGTCTGCCATATGCTGCTGTTAAAGAGCCCAGGAGCCCAGACAGTGAAGGGGTGGGTGGAAGTTGGCTATCTCATTCACCACACGAGCTTCCTCATCCGGGAACTCGCTCTTCGTCGTCGAATTTAAACTTGGACCGTTGGAAGGGAGAATGCGCGCGGGGCGGGGAGGGGGGTGAGTGAACGGGACCCCTCAGCAATAGAAAACGGCCGAGGAATTCTGTGAAGAGGGAGAAACGGCCACGCTCACTTCCTAGTTTTGCCGACAGAAATGAATGGATTTGCCCTGAAATCCGGCGGCCCAGCCGGAACGCGGCTTACTGCATTTCTTCACACGGGGTATATAAAGGAACAGAGAGATTTTTCGCGAGGCGGCCAGAATTTTCGTCCTCCCCTGAACCCCCCTTCTGCGGAGAAAGGACTCTCCCTTGAGGTGGGCGAAGAATGCCGTGAAGCTATTTGACTGGATAATAGTGTCCCCCGGGACGGTGGGCCAAACCATTCTTCAAAATGGAAGGGGTGCACGTGTTTATGTGAGAAACCGAGCCGGCTATTAAGTGGAATACTTGCGCCGTGCAACAGGGGCGGGATAAAAGTGAAGAAGTGAGCTGAGGAGGAGTGTGTCGAGAGCGGCTCGTTGGTCTAGGGGTATGATTCTCGCTTCGGGTGCGAGAGGTCCCGGGTTCAAATCCCGGACGAGCCCGTTGTTGGAGGGGTGATATAATTCCTTCCTATTTTGGGGGACGACCGCATTTTATTAATTTTGCAGCTCTATCATCAGGGCCTGGTGGGTGGGAGGAGGAGGAGGAGCGGGAGACAAGGTGCTTGGTACATAACCATGAAAGCGATCGAGCCTTCACGAGAGGAAAATGATAAATAGATAAAGATTAACAGGAGGTGGCACTGTTGAAAAACGGGGCAATAATATTGCTTTGACATGAAGGTTGCCATGGTTATTTTTAAAACATATTCCCAAATCGAGGACTCGGGAGAAGGAAATTAAGACGCCTCCACGGAGCACGCAAGGGAAGAGAAAGGCATCAAATAGCCTTTTATTCTGATGCTCTTTTCCATTAAGAGTCACGTGGAACGATTGCATTTATTTTATTATATTCTGGGCTTCCTACTAAAACCGCCTCTACTAGCACCATTGTCATGAATTATTAGAACGTAGTATTATTACACATGCAGGAAAGGAGCTGGGTGAATAGGAAGAAGGATTAAAAAATAATAAAAATCTTACTCCGCTTCTTAAAGTTACACAATAGGCAACGAAAAAGGAAAAGGGTCGTATTTCCACCTCTTAGTGCACCAGTAAACATCATAGTGCACCAGTAAATGGCACAACGACCATACCAATAAGTCCCGTGACAATGTATATTAAGTTCTGGGGCGGCGGGAGCCATGGGGGGGTGGAATACATTTTTATTGTGCTTTTAGCACTGGTGGGAGGGGGACGATGACGACCGAGAAAAAAAAAAGTAAAAAACGGGCTCGTCCGGGATTTGAACCCGGGACCTCTCGCACCCTAAGCGAGAATCATACCCCTAGACCAACGAGCCAGCCTTGCGCGGCTTCTCTCGCTGCTGTACAAGGAGTCTATGGCCGTGTGGCCGTATCCAGGAAAGAATTTAATTTCGTTAAAATGCTAAGCAACATTAAAACATTTAAATACCTATGCGCCTTTCAAAGGTGGTTTATTTTAGGACAATGTAATTTGCATGGGGAGGGGGCGTGAATCCACACCAGCCGCACGCGCAAAATTTGTTTCTCTGCTAATACGTATTCAGGAAGCGATTTGCAGCTGCTATAGATCCTTTGCCTCGCACAACGTAGTAACGTAAAGAAAAGTATTTCCTTGTTTTGATCCACCAGACGTCATAGGAACAGGATGGCAGAGGGGGGCTTTTTCAAAGCAGCAGAGAGATTTGAACGATTGGTATTACAATTTGACGTTGTTAGAATGAGGCTGTTATTGGACTGCAGTTGAAATGTAATAAAATTATTATCAAAGCAGCAGAGAGACGGCCTGAGACGTCTCCTTCCAGTGTACATATGCAAAGTATTTAGAAGGCGCCCTTCATTGCAACGGTCTGAGGACGCGGGTGCAATGAAGTGCGCTTTAAAACAACCGTATTATTATAGCGATAACGAGAAGAGAGCGACTAAAATCAGTACGAGATAGTGATCTTGAAACTGCAGAACGGCATCTGTTTACTGCTAGACCTGCTGAGACCTGCGGTATCCCCAAAAGCCTTGAGTAAGCAGCCATATTTTGAACTGGCGCCCAAACTGAAGTGTCAGCAGTGTCCCACCTACCTCGGAGGGAAGAGCCTTCCGTGTACCGGGCGCCGCCACGGGAAAGGCCCTTCTCGCCTGAGGACAATGCCAGGTGGCTGGACTCTGAGAAGGGGTGCCCGGGGAGAGCCTTTCGGGAGAAACGCCCCTCCTGCCTGAGTCAGACTATTTGAAAATGTGTTTCAATATCCAGCCTAATACTTGGGAGTGAAGGGGGGGGGGAAACTAGCACAAGTTTTCACTCCCACCATTCCCCCCACCTCAAAAAGCACAACTCAAAAGCTTGCCATAATTTTGTGACAATTTCATTTGGCAGAATCCAGCTGTATATTTTGGAACTTTTATTACTACTGCTAATAATCATCATAATAATCAGATTTATACCCTCACACTTTACTCCAAAGGAGGCCAGATCAGCAAACATATCCTCCAACCGTCTTTAAAAAAAACACATACAGACTTTAAAACAACCATTTTAAAAAGTTCTAAAACCCTAAAAGCAATTATCTACTGCAGTGCTTCCCCCCCCCTAAAATAATGTTTAGGGGTACTCTCATTTTGACTCAAGAAAATCAACATTTTATAGTTCAAATCAGGGAAAGTAAATACAGTAAATGGACAAAAGTACAAAGAGCCACATGTTTAGTGGTATGCATACCCCTCTGTACCCCCCAGGAAAAATGCACTGATCTACTGTCACACTAATGATGTCAGGGTTAACAGGGACAGAAATTTCAGTCACCCAAAAACACAGCAAACGGGAATTATTTAATTTTTAAATTTCTCCTAAAAGTTGTTAATGAGTGAGACTAGCATAGCTCACTAGGGATGGCATTCAGCAGACAGGGGACTGCCACCAAGAAGGCCCTGCCATGGGCCACTGCAGACAGAGCAACCTCTAGTGGTGGCACCTCCAACAGCAGGAGAGGCTTGAGATGGTTGATGTTTAGGTACTTGGGTGGGTCCCAAGCAGTGCCGGATTTATGTACTGTATAAGCTAATCAAGCTATAGCTAGGGTCCCACTCTCTTGGGGCCCCCAAAAAAATTTAAAGGAAAAAAACCTGTATGTACATTTCCAGAATATAAAAAACAAATAAAATAAAACCTACATACAGCAAGTGTTTTGTGTTGTGTAGGCTCCTATGATGTAAGTAATAGGCCTAGGCTGCTCCCTAAAATATCAGTGGTTTGCTCGTTTCTGTATATAGGGTGCCTACATTCTACATGGACTGGTTGCATGGCAACATGTGCAAATGGCTTTAGATACCTATTAGGTCCATGAATTACCATATAGCATATATTCAACACAAAAAGCAGTGACAATTTGTTGTTGACAAAGGAAAGCTGGACATATAAAGGGCCCCATTACCTTCAGGAGCTTAGGGCCTCATCAATCCGGCCCTGGTCCCAAGCCATGGTGTGTGCTAACACCTTGAATTTGGCTTATGGACATTTGTTGTTTTTACCCATATGTTTTTTATTTATTGCATTTACAATCCACCTTTCCTCCGAGATGCTCAAGACTGTCTAAATAGTTCTTCTCTCCTTCTATCTTCGCAACAACCCTCTGAGGCAGGAAAGTGTGCATAATGGGGTTGCAGCTGCGGCAAGGCGCTTTTCCGAAGTGCTCTCTGTTTACGCTCCGGCTGGAGCCTGGGAGCATTTCGAAGCCCTTCCCCGGAGGCTGCTTCGCCCTGACAGCGGCTCCCCGGAACTGGGCCGCGTTCTTTCCCAGCCTCCTGCCTCTCACGGCCCGCAACAATGGCTGTGAGGTGGGAGTGGGCGTCACAATGGGCGAGAAAATGTGGGCAGAGGCAGAAAGATGGGCGCCCCGTCCACGGCGGCAGCAGGCGGCGCTCCGGGGAAGCGCAAGAAGTTTGCCGCCCGCGATCCCGGACTATGGTTGGCGGTGGCTTTCGCTCTGGGCCAGTGTGAGCTCTCCTGGTATTCTCCGCCTATGCGGGTGGGGGGCGGGCGGGAAGGGAAAGCGCCTAGCCGCGCCCCCTTTGCTGGGGTTGCTGTTTGCTCCGGCCTTGAAAAATAGGGGAAGTGGTTGGGCGGTCTACAGATGCAAGATCGCTGAAAAAAGATCGGCAGTTCAGGGTGGAGGAGGAAGAAACAAAATATCAGTTTGGAGGGCTGGCACCCCTCTTTGGTTGCGCGTGTCTCAGTACCATACACCCTCGACAATCCCCTGTCTGTGCAAGGGTGCTGAGCACATACAAAGAAACCTGCAGTCCTTAAATAGGTTTACAGAATCCATTGTATTCAATGGGATTAAATGTACTTCGAATCATGGGCGTAGCCAAGGGGAGGGCAGCTGCCTACCCCCCAAATCAAGACAAATCTGAGGTTCAAAAGCCTGCCCCCCAACAAAAATCCTGGCTACGCCCATGCTTTGGATTGCAGCGTTATTGGACCATTCTCTAGTCCAGTGTTTCCCAACCTTTGGTCTCTAGCTGTTTTTGGACTACACTTCCCATCATCCCTGACCACTGGTCTTGCTTGCTAAGTATTATGGGAGTTGTAGTCCAAAAACAGCTGGAGACCCAAGGTTGGGAAACACTGCTCTAGTCTACGCCTTTCCCCCCTAAAAAGTAAAATCTTGGAAACTGGGAGGTGTCGCTTCAACCTCCTGGTTTTCTGTTTTTACTTTTGGTACTTTATTTTAAGTAACTCATGGAACACAGTAAAATGAATAATCCCAGAATTTTTATTCTTTTTTATTTTGGAAGCAGTTTTAGGTTTTGCACCCCAGTTCCTCATTGAGATTGTATACGCACTTGTAACTCAAATCAGGATCTAGAAGCTGCAAAAATGCTACTGAGAACCCATTTCCTTAAGTGCCCCTTCAAGTGGAGCACTGAAACCCTGAATAGTACAGTTCTAACGAGCTGGTTATAGCATAGGCCAGTATCTAAGCAAGATACATAGGATTCCCATATTTCAAAAAGTAAAAACCAGGACACCCCGAAACTTGTTGAGCTTTTTAAACCATGAAAATCTGGGCGTATGGCAACCCTACATGTACTGTACCAGCAATGAAAAATATGAAAACAATAATCCTAAATATGCTATGAAATTGCATGTAGCAGAGTACAGGTACATACAATTTCACAGCTTGTTTAGGATTTTTGTTTTCATATTGATGATGGATTGAACTAACATTAATTACTTAAAGATAAACTTGTTGCAGGCTTATAAAGCCCCAGAGTTTCATGCATCTGAGAAACCAAAGCACTGGTATAATCTGAAAACAAAGAGTTTAACTTGCTGCAATGATATGGTAGAAATGTGGTTCTAGTATCTCTGGTCTGTTACCGTAATAAATTGATTCCCTCAAATGTGGTTCTAGATTTTTCCCTTAGTTGTGTTATTGCAGATTAGTTTGATTCTTGGAAAATTAACTTTTTAGCTCAGTCCCGTGCAAATCCAGGACTATTACTTTATTATACTTCATATAATGAAATCTATTTTGGTGAAAGAGGCCTGTGCATGGACCCTGTGCAGAAATATCTTCTCAACATTCAGTTTTATTCATTGGTCAAGCTTTTATCCCACATTTCAGGAAATGTGCCAAACTTCAATATAAAAGGACAACAGAGTACCAAATAAAATCAAAGTTAGAAACTAAAAATATAATGAAAACAGTAATGCAGATGTTTTGTGTCTGTGGAACCAAGAGAGTTGTGATGTTACCTTTAGTAATCAGCTTGAGATGCTTTCATAACAGACAACATATCCATATATAAAAGCAAATCTTTATGCAGTTTTGTCCTGCTCTGCATATTTAAAAACTGTAATTTTGTTGCTTACAAAGGGACGCGGATGGCATCTTGTTCTTCAACAGTCGATAGCACAGCTGATGAAGAAGTTTCCTCACCAACAGAACTCATTGTGGGGATTGGGGCAGATGCAAAGCTTCCATGCACATTCAGGTCATCAGAGGAAATCACCAGTGCAACATCTGTTACATGGAGCTTTCAACCAGAGGGATCAAAGGCTCGTCCCATACCAGTAAGAGTTAATGTCTGAGGAGAGCCTCATTTTGCATAAGAATTTGTGGTGAAAGTGGATTACAGTGGTACCTCGGGTTACATATGCTTCAGGTTACATACGCTTCAGATTACAGACTCCGCTAACCCAGAAATAGTACCTCGGGTTAAGAACTTTGCTTCAAGATGAGAACAGAAATTGTGGTGCTTCAGGTTAAGAACAGTTTCATGTTAAGTACGGACCTCCGGAACGAATTAAATACTTAACCCAAGGTACCACTGTACATGTTTTGACAGCACTACCTTAATTTTGTCTTATGGAAATAATTTATTGTCTGCTCTGGAATGACAGCACTTGACCATATTCTGCCTTTCCTGCAGTGTCATAAAAAAGTAACCTTTGTTCACATCATTATTTACTTGGTCCTGCCTCTATATTTCCTCAAGATCACACTGTATGTCTCTTTGTAACCTCTTAATGGATGTGTTCTTGCTCCTAAAACTCAAGTATTTGATGAACAATCCCAATTCCATGCATGTTCACTTTGGAAGTAAGCTCAGAAGGACTTATTCCGAAGCATCTTTAGGACTGCAATCCGAATCTTCAAAATTCCCCACCCAGCTCCCCAGTTTTGTTTCTGCTTTGCCTCCTTTGTCCTTTAACAAATCCGCCTGTAAGAGCTTGCAGCTTGGGGTATGCAGCGTTGATCACTGACTCTCTCCCTCTCCTTCAGATTTATTAGAAGTTTTCTATCTCGCTTTCTGCTATAGTGTCCAAGGTGGCCCTTTTCCTTTCCGCTTCACTGCATGGCCATCTCTTGATATCTTAGGCCTTAGAAATTGTAACTCTGGTATGTATGTGGGGCAGTGTGTCTGAGTAGAGGGATTTATCAGGTGAAACCATATAGCCTCTGGAATTTGCTGACCGACAGCTGTAATCCTGGGCATAGGTAAAGGTAAAGGTACCCCTGCCCGTACGGGCCAGTCTTGACAGACTCTGGGGTTGTGCGGCCATCTCACTTAAGAGGCCGGGGGCCAGCGCTGTCCGGAGACACTTCCGGGTCACGTGGCCAGCGTGACATCGCTGCTCTGGCGAGCCAGAGCCGCACACGGAAACGCCGTTTACCTTCCCACTGGTAAGCGGTCCCTATTTATCTACTTGCACCCGGAGGTGCTTTCGAACTGCTAGGTTGGCAGGCGCTGGGACCGAGCAGCGGGAGCGCACCCCGCCGCAGGGATTCGAACCGCCGACCTTTCGATCGGCAAGTCCTAGGCGCTGAGGCTTTAACCCACAGCGCCACCTGCGTCCCTGAAATGCTGGGCATATATATACATACATTTTGTATTGTTTTTTAAACAAATACAATAACCATTAAACACTTATCCAGCAGCACAACTAATGGTGTTTGTTTATGTATATATACTTGAGAGTAGGGCTATGCGCACATTAACAGCTTGAAATGAAGTAAGGTCAGCCCCCCCACCCCCTGCATTTCAAATCACTTTTAAATGTTGCTGTTCACAACAGAGGGTGCAAGCTCCAATTCACTAAATCTATCATCTGCACATGTGCAACAGCTGCCTGAAATATACATAGCTTAACCATGGTTTCCATATTCTTATTGGATGAAAACTGGGTTGAAGGAAGACACACCAGACAGGAGTATATCACCAGAAGTTATGGGGGGCCTATGGACTGTGGCAATGTTATGTTTAGGGAGGTTCTTAATGTTTGAAGTTTTATTCTCTTTTTAGTGTTCTGTTGGGAGCCGCCCAGAGCGGCTGGGGAAACCCAGCCAGATGGGCGGGGTATAAATAAGAAAATTGTTGTTGTTGTTGTTATTTGGCTTCAAATGACAGCAGTGGCAGCATGCCGGAGCCAGAGGAAGTAGTAAAATGTACACAGCCTGAGCTCCATTGAACTTAGTGAGACTTACGGTACTTCAGATTGAACATGCCTAGGATTCAGCAAAAAGTAAGAGAGGCTTCCGAAATGTAACAATAATAAAATTTGGTGGTTTGGCTGCATCTGGGTGTTACCCTTTGTGAATCCACTGAAGATCAAGCTTAGAATCCAAGTTTTGTGTAATCAATCCCCGAGGTGTTGGAAACATCCACTCAATGTTACTAAAGCAGGAAGAAAAGTTAAATGTTCATGCAAAGTTAATCATGGTTTGATTTGAAATTTGAATCCTGCTTCTCCAACAACTATGTTCAGCTCAAAGCAGCTATTAACAAAGTTATTGTGTTTGTTTTTATGCTTAGTTTTTCTATTACTCAAATGGGAGAGAATATAATGGAAAGAATACACAATTCAATGGTCGAAGTACCTGGGATGGAGATTTTTATAGAAAGGATGCATCCATCAAGGTAGGAAACATGCAACCTATAGACAATGGCACTTACTTCTGTGATGTTAAGAACCCACCAGACATAGTCACTGAGCCAGAGCAAGTTGAAGTTAGAGTTTTGGAGATAGAGAAAATATTGGGCCCTGGAAGAGCAGCACCAACCCCTGCAAGTACCACAACGGCAACGGCAACAGCAACCACAGCCTCTGGAAACATTTCACTTAATGGAGTATCATTTTGGCTACTTGTCCTTCAATTCTGCTGCATTCTAGCATCTTTTCAAAGCTATTTGTTCTGAAAATAAAGTATACCTCTTAAGATTATTAGGAGTGTTCTCCAATTTATTATTATTATTATTACCACTTTATTTAATTACCTACCCTTTATTCTAAGGTCCTGGGGTGGGTTACAACAATTTAAAATACAACAGTAAAAACTATTTAAAGATTTATAATTACAAAAAAATATCATCACAAAAGATAGGGTAAGTCTTGAAAATATATATTTGAGGTGTCAAAGGCCTGGACAAAGAGGTACATCTTCAGCATTTGCCAAAACATTGTCTGAAGTTGTCAGACAAATCTCTCTGAGGAGGGAATTTTAATACACAGTCTTCTCAGCTGTACAGTTATGTTATGACTTTGGGGTGGGGGTGGGGAAGTAGGCGGTATGCAGAGACCCTTCTAACCTCTGGATCCAGCAAGTGTTGAAGTGTAAGTAATGCTAGGGAAACAAAAGCCATAAAGAGAAACAAAAGCAAGTGGATCAGTGTGAGATGGTAAATTTGTGCCCCCCCCAAAAAAACCTGTATGGTAGTTAGAAAAATACAAAGGGGAGAATTGAAAGTGGGAGAGAGTCAGAGCAACATTTAAGAGAAATGTTTGATTCCTGTTTGGATTCAAAGCTGTGGGTATGGGAGAAACAAGACCCTCTTAGGGTGTGAATACTGTAAGCTCCTTCATCATAGGCTCAGGCTGTATATATGTGTAAAGAAACCATATATCATAAAGATACCACAGTCCCCACTGTGCCTCATTTCCAAAAGGAAACACGAACCCTGGGTAAGCGTCTGGAACTCCTGGATTCCCGCACCCTTGGATACTGGGGGTGCCGTGCAACAGTTATGCGGTATCAGCAATATAAGCATTCAGGACACAATTCTTTGTTTTGTCTAAACTTCTCTTTATGGGTGGAAGTGTTGTGTCTATTACACTGCAGTGCACGTTAATCTCAAATAACACACTGTGAACTGTGATGGGAGTACTCTCTGTACAGCTATTAATAGGACAGAGGACTAGGAGCAGTCTATTCTCCCAGCACAACATCTGAAAGGCATTCTCTGGAGCAGGCTGTGAAAGAGGCAAAACCACCTGGATAAGCTAGTCCATTGCACCTCAAAGTGTCTCTTCATGGTTGGACTGCAGGACCCAAAATATATTTTACTATACTCACCACATTTCTCCTAGTGAGAAGTTATAGGGGCACAGTGCTTACCCAGGTTTGATATGCTTATGCAGCAAGTCACTGGCCTTACTGGTAATTTGTAATGGTTGCATTTATTCTATGTATATACAGGGTGAACATAGGTAGAGGCACAACTAAAACACTCTGACCAACAGGAGAAATCCACTGCTCCCACATCAGATCTCGTGGGAGGAAAGCAGCCAGCATCTTAAGACACTTCTGCAGATTCAGCTCTGTGTTGTTTTCTCATTTTCCATTGAACTGCCACCTCTTGTGCCTAGGACTATCAATATCAATATCCCAAATCTCCCTAAGTACAGTACTTCTGTTGAAAGGAGAGAACAAATATATCAGTGTCAAAAGGGGGCGTGGTGGTGGCTAGAATTCCAGGCTTCTCTAAAAGTTGTCATTTCACTGAAACTTACATTTCCTGCCAGTACTGAAAATAAAATGTTGGGGTTTCCATAGTAACTTCATGCTTGTGAGTCAAGATCTTAAGCCCACATTGCATGTGATTGACTTTGAAACCCAAATATAAAAATGTAGATTGAGGCAGAATGATGGAGGAGATAATCTGGAGGAGACTAGAAGCTGGTCTGTAGGCCAGTCTTCAACCATTGTCACTTGATTATGCATGACCAGCTTCTGCTCTTCGGCAGCATATACTGTAAGTGTGGTTTTTTTTTCCAGCGTGGCCTCACTGCCTTACACATTGACAAGTTTTATAATACAGTGGTACCTCAGGTTAAGAACTTAATTCGTTCTGGAGGTCCGTTCTTAACCTGAAACTATTCTTAACCTGAGGTACCACTTTAGCTAATGGGGCCTCCCACTGCCGCTGCACAATTTCTGTTCTCATCCTGAAGCAAAGTTCTTAACCTGAGGTACAATATCTGGGTTAGTGGAGTCTATAACCTGAAGCGTCTGTAACCTGAGGTACCACTGTACTCTGCATAACCTGGGAATGATGACTTGACAGTATGGACCACATGTATCGGGGTGGTATTGTTTCCTATAGAATTGTGAGGGATTGAACCCTTGGTCCAATCAAAACACCAACCAAGTGTCTGGATTGCAACTGCCTATCAGATTCTTGAAGAATATAAACATAAACATTGCATTATTGTTTTCAGTCTCTGGGGTGCAGTGTTCAAACTTTTCAGAGTATTTTAAACGACTGTCTTCTTAACAGGTATGCAGTGGCTCTCATGTACCACGCAGTTCTTCTGGTACGTTGTTAACATATAACGCATGAAGAATACTCAAGCAAACCAAAGACTGCTTAAGCAGTCATCTAATTCCTCGACTCTATTCCTATATTATGATTATTTACATCATGGCAAGAGGCAGCTTTGAAGTAACATCAGTTACTTCAGTAACACACACAAAAGCAATGAAATAACAGCAAGTCATCAAGATCTTCCCCGAAGGATTTCCCTACCAAGCGAAAGATCCTCTTTGTTCCCTAGCTAGTGTACTAGTGATCAAGAGGCATTCTTCTCTGAGTCTGGGTCATTTTTAGGACCCACCTTTCGGAGTTTCAGCGCCCACAACTGCGCGCACGATTCGAGGGCAGCAAAGGGCCTCGTGCTTTGGGCACTTTGACTTTCGCGCCAGCCGGACTCGGCGGCGTCGCTTTGCCTCCCGCCCCCCTCCCTCCAGCGATGGCTGTGAGGTGGGCGGCGGCGCAACAATGGGGCGCAGAGGGTGTCCGGAGGCAGAAGGATGGCTGCCGCCTCCACGGCCGCATCAACCGGCGGCCCGGGAAAGCGAAAGAGCTCTTTCTCCGCCGGCGCGCCCGCGCTCTGCCTGGCGCTGGCTTTGGCTCTGGGCCACGGTGAGGGCTGCCGCTCTTCTCGGTCTCCGAAGGGGGCGCGCGGGAAAGGCGAGAGGGCGGGGCGAACACGTGGCCTGGCCCCACCCCCTTTCCTGGGGTCCCTGGCGGGGAGCAAAAGTCGCTTTGGGTGGGGAAAGAGGGGTCGCTTCGACGGGGTGTTGACGTTGCGGCCTTAGTACCCTCTCAGAAGCTTGTGATCCTAAACAGGGGTGCGGGGTCCATTGTTTCAAACAGGACCTACTTCAGAGAAACTGCTTTGGATTTCAGTCTACACCTCTTTCTGTAAAAAGTAAAATATTGGGAACTGGTCACTTCAACCTTCTGGTTTTCTGTTTTTACTTGTAGTTCTTTCTTCTAAGTTATTCCTGGAGCACGGCAAGGTGAATGACCCCAGAATTACTTTTTTAGATGCATTTGGTGGCTTTGCACCCCAACGCCTAAGTGATACTGTATTTGTACTTGTAGATCAAGTCAAGGACCTAGGAATTGCAAAGATGGTACTGAGAACCATCTTCGGCCTCATACCTAACTTGCCCCTTTTCCTTAAGTGTCTCTTCAGTTGGAGCAGTGAAGCTCTGAGGAGGACAGCTTAGCAGTTCTTATAAAGTCCCAAAGTTTGATCCACTGTTGATTGGGCTGGGACATCAGAGGAGCCAGTCGCTCTAGAGAGGAAAGCTCCAACACTGGATTTGCCTGCCTGATGTCTGAGATGCCATTTCAGAGGAGATATTATTGCAGTTTAAGTGTACTAGACAGAAAAGTCTACATGTACAATAAGTTGGAATATGGTGTGGAGAGGACAAATCTGTTTAACATATACGCTGCCATGTTTCTTATTCTCACTAATCTCCCAGAGCGTCATATGTCAAGAGGCTGGAGACCTCATTACTCTGCACAGCTTTGTCTGGCTCTACAGTCTTATTTTATTGCTTTTAAAGGGGCCAGGATGGCATCTTGCTCTGCAGCACCCGAGAAGACAGCAGTTGCAGTATCTTCACCAACAGAAATCCATGTGGAGACTGGGAAAATTGCAAGGCTTTCATGCTGGTTCAGAACATCAATTATGATTAGTGCTGCTACATCTGTTAGCTGGAGCTATCAAGCACTGGGATCAAACAGTCGTCCCATAACTGTAAGAGCAAATTTCTGCACAAGCATTTGTGGTGCAAGTGGGTTACATGTTTTGAAACTACCACCACCCTTTGTCAATTGTATGAATGTCTTGTAGAAATTAATTGTATGTTGTGGAATGACAGCACTCATTATGGACAAAGGGACAGGGGAGGCGTACCCCTTTTCACTGCTTGAGGCGAAATGCCACCAGCAGGAAGGGACAGCAGCAATGGCAGGTTCCGGTAAAATCTTGCAAGATCTCGTAAGATTTCTCTGGAAATAGGCACCAAGGCTGGTGCCACTTCTCCACCAGTAGTGGAAGTGGTGGGACAGGCAGGCTGCGGATGGGAGTACTATCTTGGTCACACTGGATGGACAGTGTGGATGGAAACATGGATGCCAAGGGCTTGTCCACAACCCAGAACCTGCCTGCCTCTCCACCAACCCACCTGTATCCCAATGTTGTCTCAGACCTTTCAATGTGGAAATTTTTTAACCCTGGCTGTTCAGGACTTTCCAAGGATAAAAAAAGCCACATTAAAACAGGGGCGGTTCCAAGACAACACTGGGAGCCCCTACATGAGCACAGTGATAGGCAGGTGCAAATCCACATTTTCCTCTAGTGTGGACAAGTCCTAGTTTTTGCCCATTGGCATAGCCAGAGGGGGAGCAGGGGAACTGCTGCTCTCCCCTAAATCAATCAATAAATAAAACTTAACTAAAAGTAGAAATTGGTAGAAAGATCTTAACAGATTTTTCTGAGCCCTTGGGGTCAAAAGAAAGTAATTTAAAACCACTGTTGTTGAGACGTTTCATTCCAAATCTGCTAGACAAAACCAGACAGAGGATGGTGACAGGTGGGAGTCCTGTCCCCCCAACACAAATCCTGGCTATACCCATGATTTTGCTTGTCCTTAGATATAAAGTGCAGCCTTTCATATGTTTTGTTCCTATCTCTCTTCTCTTGGACTCTCCCCTTTATCACAATTCTTTACTGTGTCTCTTTGTAGCCTCTTAATGAATTTGTTCTTGCCCCATAAAGCATAAACCATAAACAAACCCAATCCCATGTAAGTTCAAAGGGGCTTACTCCCAGGTAAGCATTTATAGGAGTGCAATCTCAATCTCCAATTTTCCCCACCCACCCTCCCAGTTGTGTTTCTGCTTTGCCTCCTTTCCCTTTCAATTAAGCCGCCTGCAGAATCTTAGGGGTAATTGCTCATCATTTCCCCCCTTTCTCTTTTTAAAGATGTTATTGGAAGATTTCTATCCCACTTGTAGCACCCAAGCTAGCTCTTCTCCTCCCAGGCATGTGGAATCACTGGATAAATGCAAACCTTTATGTCTTTGTATACGTGTCTGAGATGAGGGATGTTTCAGTCAAAACCATATCTCCTCTTGAATCTACTGTCTTAGGCTGTGCATAGTACCTGAGAGTAAGCTCCATTGAACCCCGTGGGATTTGTAATGGAAAGGGGAGGCTAAGGGAACCTGCTTATACCCTTTCTTGCACAGCTGCCTTGCCAGAAAGACCTGTTGTGAATTAAACTATGCAGTAACAATGCCACCATACCCACAATTAATCCCAACAACCCCCAGGCAGGATGAAGTCTTGGAGCTCAAAGCAATTTCATCCAGTGTTATGCTGAGATGACACACCTTGAACTTTTCAGCCAGATGCCTCTCAATATATCCAGAAAAAGCAGAAGTAGCACCCATGGGTTTAGTGCAACCTGCTCTTTCTCTCATAAAATGCCACTCTTTCAAACCCAGACAAAAATAAAGGCTTACGTGTCAGGTGGCTGCATCTGAGTGTTCTGCTCTCTGTAACTACTGGAAATCGTGTAGTTCTCCATGGTGTTGGAAATATATCCACTCAATGTTATAAATGAGGATGAAAATTAAAGGTATAAATGCAAAGTTACATGCGTTTATTTCTGTTATTACAGTTTTTCTATTACTCAGATTGGAAGGCATATGATGGGAAGAATACACAATTCAGTGGCCGAATCATTTGGGCTGGAAATCTTTTTAAGAATGATGCATCCATCAAGATAGCAAATATGCAACCAGCAGACAATGGCACTTATTTCTGTGATGTTAAGAACCCTCCAGATATAGTCACTGCAGAAAGGGCAATTGTAGTTAAAGTTCTGGAGAAAGAGAATATGCCTGCAAGCTCCGGAAATATTTCATCCTGCTGGCTACTTGTACTTCAGTTCTGCTGCGTTCTAGCCTCTTTGACAAACTACTTGTTCTGAAAATAAAACACACCTCTTGAGGCAATTAAGAATGTTCTCCAGTATCTCATTTATCTGGACACTTAGCAATGGGGTTGAGAAGGAATTGGGATGAGTTGCAATATGCAAGACAAATAATATTGCCCCGCTGAAATAGCAACTAACTAAAACAGGCATAGGGAAACTCGGGCCCTCCAAATGTTTGGGACTACATTTCCCATCATCCCTGACCACTGGTCCTGTTAGCTAGGGATTATGGGAATTGTAGTCCCAAACATCTGGAGGGCCGGAGTTTGCCTATGCTTGAACTAAAATGTACTAAAAGCTCATTCCCCCATGGCAACTTTAATCCTAGTAAGCAAATGAAAATTTTGCAGCACCTCCTTCTCTGCAGGATGGTTATGATTAGTTATGAAGCAACCACTGAGATTGTGTGTGTGTGTGTGTGTTTATACATGACTTTGACAACTAGATAGATGGATAGAATAAAGAGAGCATTTCAAAAATGCCCAACCAATTGCAATGCTGTCCAGGGGTCATTTACCTTTTACCTTTTCCTAGATAAATATAACATCTCATACACTGTTTTCTGAAATCTATAGTTATGTGCAGTGCTCTTTTTCTAGAAAAAGGGATGCCGAAACTCACCATGAATGGCTCCCTTTTTCTCTTATAATGGCAATAGCACCCACCTGAGAGGTGCTGGAACTGAGTTCCAGTGAGTTCCAGTGAAAAAAATGCCCTAATTATGTGGTATCAGCAACATAAGCATGCCAGACATAATTTCTGCATTGTTTCTGTCCAATCTTCTCTTTTGTTTGAAGTGTTGTGTCTTTCACATTGCAGTGCATGCTAATCTCTCATAATGCACTGTGACTTGTGAAGGGAGCTTTCTGTACAACTATTAATAGGACGGAGAACTAGGAGAGGCCTCTTTTCCCAGCATAACGTCTGAATGGTATTCCCTTCCCCACCCCTAAATTTGCAGTTGGCAAGACACTGCTTTCTGCTGCCACATCCACGGCCTCTCACACCCAGGAAGTGATGAGACAAACTAGCTATAAAGAAATTCTTGTGTTTATTTTCGCAGATGCTCAAAAAGCCAACAGTTGGTTTTTTTGTTGGAACATTGACAAAAAGGCACTTTCTTAAAGTAATACTAACATAGCGACATGATACTATACTAATTGACATTCAAATAATACTCCCTCTAAACAAAATGCTTACAGTGGATACACCGCAAAGATAAAAGCATGACAGAGAAACCCATGGATTCAAGCTTCGCACCACAGTATGGCTTTACACAGCATTAAAGTACAATCTTAAAAAAGAAGGAAATTAATTCAAAAGGCATCAGGTGAAAAACAACAGCAAGCACGGTGGAATGTATTAAGGATGGGGGGGGCGGGCATCAGGCTTGCTGCCACCATTCGTGCAAACCACTAAGCCATGTTGCGTTCTGAAGGCAAAGGAAGGATGTTGGAATCTGCCTAGGTCAGAGGAATGTGCACCGGCAGATATTCCTTGGCGACCTCCCCGCTGCTACTCCCAACAGATAAGCAGCTAGGTCTCGGCGATTCTTCTCAGATGTGTGAGAGGAACACACCGTTCTTCCTCTCTCCCCTTTGGTGTCCCCCAGGGAGGGGAAAGAAGCAGACAGAAACCTATTTACATCTTTATTTCTGTCTCTTATATCAGTACAGAATAAACATGTCTGCACTCAACAGCAGTAAGAATAAACTCCACCCATGTACTTCCAGTACGGGTCATATGACACACACACTGAGCTAACATCCGGTGCTCAGTACAGAATGGACTGCCCCTTTGTTCCCATGGCAACAGTCACAAACATCCTGTCTGGCTTTCCAGCCACAAGCAGCTGACTGAGCTGCTAGAGCCTTTGCTTGAGCGTTTGCTTGCTGCAGCATTGGTGCTTTATGATAACAAAGGATTGGACCCTGATTAATTCAATAGACACAAGACTTGACCAGCAAGACTCTGGGAGGAAGTGCAATAGCCACTCCCTTGTCTAGGCCGTTTTATTAACGAAAGAACTTTTACACAGCATTTGTAAGAACCAATCAGATTTCCTCTGAGCAATTGAAAAAAATCCCCACGTTGGAACAAAGTTAGATCAGAGGAAGCCTCTTAACTACAAATAACTAATTTGAGCATGCATACATGTTTAGGCTAAATAAAACAGGAATCAAGGAGGAATGTATTTAGCAAACCTGATAAACAGGAAGTAAACAGGAAAGATAGGCATTTTTATCACCTCCATATGAAACTCTGTTTCCTGACCCTAAGATTAACAAAAACAAACAAAAGCTACAACAAAGCTACCTCCTTATCTTTATGGCTCAGGATGCCTGGTGAAGCAACCGGTCTGTTTAGGTGACTTTCAGGCAACAGAAATGGGGCAGAGATGCAGAGGCTTGGATTGATCAGAAATCATGTCAAATGACCCAAACCCACTCAAAACAATGCTTTCACCACTGACACAATGGCTTGATTCATTTTTCATAATTCCTCATAGCAATCCTACCCGACCACCACAAGCAGGAGTATATATAAAAAAAAAAACCACAGAAGTATAAAAAACAGCAGGTGAACTTGCAAGGCAGGAAGGTAGAGGAGCATTACAAAAAAGGCTCAAAACAAAAGAATCGGGTGTCACGGCTGCATGGGGCGATGTTGCATGGCCTGCTCCAGTGCTTCGATTCTGTGGGTGAGGTTGGTCACTCGTTCCTCCATCATACGCTGTGCTGCACCTGCTGAGAGCTCCAGTGCCTGCAATCGCCGTGCCAGTTCCTCAACCTGCCCCTTAGCATGCTGCAGCCTCGGGACTACTAATGCAGAAGACAGACAAGGAGAGACCACAACATTTTATGAACCAACATGAAACGTTTACTAAAAGGCTAACAAAGGTTGCTCTTTGAAGAAAGGTTTTAACTTATGTATGGGTTACGTGCATGCAAAGCAATCCCCAAAGGAGCAACTAGAGTACTGCAAAATAAAAGAGGCTGAAGGCATCCCACTATCCCTAAACTAAATCAACCTGCTAACGGCTTACATAGGAACTTTTGTCATTCTGAGACCCAACATGATCTAATATCTCTTTCAAATCACTCTTTTAGCTATACCTTTGGGCTACAGCATGTCTTGTATCTGCAAACTCTATCTTCAAATGTTTATTTTATTTGTTTATTTCATTAAATTTATATACGGCTTGATTGCAAAAGAAAACCTTAAAGCGGTTTACAAAAAGATAAACAGAAAAACCTGTTTAGACATACTTTAAAACATACACAAGTTAAAATACTAAAGCAGATTAACATTCACAACAACTTTCCAAGCTTCTGGGTATGCTTGCCTGAACAGAAATGTTTTTAGCAGGTGCCAAAAGAAGTACAGTGAAAGTGCAGCCACACTAAAGGATCAGGTTCTTACAAATGCAGAATGGGGATTCTGTAGCACATGCAGTAGTGCCCAAGCCACTGATGGAAGTGATTGAGTGGTGTCGCCGGAAATCACCCCCCCCCCAGGAACACGTACTGCACAAGCACCACATCCACATGTACACGTGTCTCCCCTTCCTGACCTGAGAGGTGTCCCTTTAGAGGGCCACCTCTTGAAAGCCTTCCGTAAATAAGGAAGTGCTGGTTTGACAGCTCTCTGCTTTAGCGCTCCACGCTGCCCTATCCTTATTGAGAGTAGACCGGACGACTGAACTCTAGGTCAACCAGCAGCCGCGTTAACCAATCAGCATTACCGAACAGCGCCCCTTGCGGCGGCCACGCTGGTACTGCAGGCCGCGAGCGTCTATTCCCTCACCTTTTGACAGCTCTCAATTCATTGTTTCCGAGTTCACTGAACCGTGACTGATCTAATAAAAATGTTGCAAGTTGTTTCCGAAAAGGGAAAGTGTCTTGAACCTCAGTGACTGTATTCTTTATAAATTCACCAAAAATCAGCCGTACTATGGATTTTCACCGGACCACTTTTATTACACTACATATTACAAGGACTATCAAAGGGGGGTGGACTGGGATTGATCAGCCATAATCCCTGAACCGCGCAGTCACGTACCAGCTGCCCTTCTCCGGATGGCGGGGCAACCTTGATAGCCATCGGGAGGGCTCAGACAGCAGGCCATCAGAAACACAATAGACTGCATACGGTAGTGTATTCCACACGACTCCAAATAAAGGACTCTGGCCGGATTCCCCTCAGGGGGCAGGAAGACTTCGCCCTTTCCTTTGTTTCTGGGAATGACTTATGAGGAGGGGGGAGAGGAGGTCACTGCCAGGTGTCAGGCTGCTCGGATTACCTGGGAAACTCCTCCTCAACTCCTCCCGTTCCTTAATAAAATCATGATGTAAATATGATGTAATTCTGGGGGTGTAGTCAAGGGGATTAGTGGTTAATAAAAGTTAGGGTCATCCATTGTTCGGGGCTTCCATCTTGCTTCACCTCGTGGACGGTGGGAGCCCTGTCGCGACAGTCCTTTTCCCTTAATAAAGACCGAGCCTACTGGCTGTTGTTTTGCTCTGACTTGCCCTGGTCGGTGTCTTCGTTTGTCCAAGAGAGCCCTCGGA
The DNA here is from genome assembly GCF_964234715.1 of Podarcis melisellensis. Classification (NCBI taxonomy): domain Eukaryota; kingdom Metazoa; phylum Chordata; class Lepidosauria; order Squamata; family Lacertidae; genus Podarcis; species Podarcis melisellensis. The sequence goes on from NC_138531.1 coordinate 64,853,604, forward strand.
TTTTCCCGTAACAGTGGGCACATCTAGGGAAAAGAAATCTCGTAAGTAAACTGGTCCCAAGTTGTTATGGGCTTTATATACTACCAATAGTAACACCTTGAACCTGGCTTGGTATCACGCAGCCCGTGCAGATCTCTGAGCACAGGTGTTACATGCTGACAAGGCCTCACTCCTGTCAGCAATTGCGCTGCAGCATCCTGCACTTACTGCAAACTCCAGATCAGGCACAAAGAAAGCCCCACAAACAGCGCATTGCAGTAACCGAGTCTTGAAATAACCAACACATGAGCTACTGTGGCAAGGCTTTCCTGGTTAAGGAATGGTCATAGCTGTTGAACAGCTGGTAAAAAGCTTCTCTAGCCACTGAGACTACCTGAGCCTCCAGGGACAGAGCTGAATCCAGAAGCATGCCTAAATTGTGGACCTGATCCTTCAGAGACATCCAATAGTATTTCTACTTTTGTGTTCCTCCTGAACACAGTGCAGACTAATTTTTTAAAAATAAAATAAATAAATTATTGCACTCTTCCTCTCCAAAGAGCATCATAAAAGGTTCATCTCCCCACATAATTTTATCCTGACCACCAACCTGTAAGATAAGCGAGGCTGAAAGATGGTGTCTAATCAAGTTCCTTCATTAAACTTCATGACTGAGGAGGCCTTAAATGCTGATCTCTTAATGTGTGACATTCTAATCATTGCAGTGATAGCTCTCTAAAAATATGTGGTCAGTTTTGAGTATCTGACCTGCCAAATCGTGACCAAAGTTTTAAAAATAAAAACTGGGCTGGAGTCCTTAACAATAAAATTACAATCCAGGAAATCATGAGCTCAATACCCCAGTGAGCTTGCAACTCACCTTCTAATTTAATTATGGTTAATCGCCAACAGTTTGACTTCACTCCTGAGACAGATGGATGCTAACCACAAACAAGGAGCCACACGAACACTTGAACAAGTATACATTCAAACAATTAAAGTTCTTTTTTAAAAAGGGAGGTTAAGTCTGAAAATTTTGATCTGACTTTACCAAAATTCTAAGTGAAGAAAGGCAGCAGCAAATGAAAAAGTTTTCTAGTAAATTAACCTATTTTGCAGACTACTAAAATTAGCATGACTTAAAAAACAAGGATATTTTTGTACACAACTTTTTAAAATTGCCTTTCTTTTATTGTCTGTCCCTTGGCATAATATAGTAGCAGTCTGAATGTTTTTTTGTGAGGAAAGTAACAGTAGAAAAATTATTTTATTTATCAGCTTTATACCCCAACACTGTCCTCCAAAGGAGCCCAGATTTTATATAAATTCTGCTTAACTAAGAAAAAAACAGTTTCACTGCAATGAATTGCATTTTATAATTAGTTAGTGATTCTTGTCAAAATCTGCATTTTTCTACCAGAGGCGGACCTAGTATGGATAGAAGTGAGTCAAGAGCAGATTACCCTAATCTAACATGTTTACACGCTTCTGAGTCAAAGAAAAATTCTTCCTTATTCAAATACATAATCAAATACAGAATAATTTTATGTAACAGAGAAATTACTTCTACTTAATGGGATGCTAATGAAATCCAACAGGAAAAACCATACAAGCATTCCATAGTCACAACTGATGTATGGTGTTGAGTCTTGCAAATAGATTATAAAACTTTTTGATGAAAAATCTTATGTCAAATACACTAATAATTAAAAATAGCCAATTGTGAAAATTCATTACCAAAGGAAGACTCTTAATAAAAACCAATCTCATTAGTTTAGGCAAAGATCCTTCCCTTCTGGATGTACCACTGCTAATATGAGCTCAACAATACAATACAGTCAGCAGTATACAAAGAATCATGTGTCGGACTCCTTCAGCTGTTGGACTACAACTCACATCATCCCTAACCATTGGCTATGTTTATTGAAGCTGATGGGAGGCCAACATCTGGAGAGTCACAAATTCTCTATCCCTGACCTATGTGCTCCTAACAATGTCATCAATAAGATGGCATGATAACAAGTTAGAAGATGGATGGTGGTAAATACTACCTAATGCTCTGCTGAGCTAGCATTGCAAAATTTTGGAAGATACTGAAATAGACTAGCCTAACATGGCAAATGGAAACACAGAGCACTTTAGGTCACGAGAGTGATTTCCAACAGCTCTACATCAACAAAGATCACTGTAATTTGCAACAAGCAGTTGCTGACTTCCATGCTTATGGGTAAATTGTCACCAATCAACAGTGGCTTCCCCTAACAATTAAGGTGGGGTAAACAGAGAGCAAACAGTTATTTCAATGGAGCTAAAAACCTCAATGATAGGGACGTGGGTGGCACTGTGGGTAAAACCTCAGTGCCTAGGACTTGCCGATCGTATGGTCGGCGGTTCGAATCACCGCGGCGGGGTGAGCTCCCCTCATTCGGTCCCAGCTCCTGCCCACCTAGCAATTCGAAAGCACCCGTAAGTGCAAGTAGATAAATAGGTACCGCTTTATAGCGGGAAGGTAAACGGCGTTTCCGTGTGCTGCGCTGGTGCTGGCTCGCCAGAGCAGCTTCGTCACGCTGGCCACGTGACCCGGAAGTGTCTTCAGACAGCGCTGGCTCCCGGCCTCTTAAGCAAGATGAGCGCGCAACCCTAGAGTCGGACACGACTGGCCCGTACGGTCAGGGGTACCTTTACCTTTACCTAAAAACCTCAACAGGTCTGGGGAAAAGCTTTTCCTAAATTAACATAGCTTAGAAACAAACATTACCCTTAAAAAAATGCTGCTTTCTCAGCCTCAAACTATAACTACTAACAACTACCCAGCCAGAAAGTAAAGTATCAATCAAGCAGCACTACAAATGAAGGCAGGAAACCCAAAGCCAAACAATGGCAACACCAATTTCAGACATGCAAGGTCTTGGGTGTTTTATCCGGTACCAGCAGAGAGGAAAGAGATTGATTCAAGGACGCAGCAATCTCCCCTCTTGCCTGGCTTAGCACTTACCCTTATTATTATCTGTGCAGAGCTCAACCTAAAGACCCAAAGAGCGGAGTAGCAGAAGGAGAGAGAGAGAAGAAGAAGAGTTTGGATTTGATATCCCGCTTTTCACTCCCCTTAAGGAGTCTCAAAGCGGCTAACATTCTCCTTTCCCTTCCTCCCCCACAACAAACACTCTGTGAGTTGAGTGGGGCTGAGAGACTTCAAAGAAGTGTGACTGGCCCAAGGTCACCCAGCAGCTGCATGTGGAGGAGCGGAGACGTGAACTTGGTTCCCCAGATTACGAGTCTACCACTCTTAACCACTACACCACACTGGCTCTCCTGAGGTCACCTGCTCTTCCTTGGTCTCTGTTCCGCCCTGGGCTCTTAATCACAATAATCATAAACTAGTAACTGTTGCCTCTTGGCAAACCTGCACTTCAGAATATTGGAGCATACAGTACAACTATACTAAGACTCAGCATTCACAGAAGAACAAAAGCAAACTTGGCACATCTAAGAAATATACATATACATACACACACACATACTCATGCCTAACTGTGGAAACAAGCAACTGCTATCTCTTTGAACTGTGAAGAACACTTTATTCTCTAACTGTGAATGCCTTTGTTTAAAAGAAGTTCTTTTAGTGGCCTATTGAACTTTTTGTCATTTTGAAATCCACCCAGATCGAGTCAATTTCAAATCACTCTTTAGTTATACCCTTGGGCTACATTATCTCTTCTATCTCTATCCACAAACAACTTCAGCCATAAAATAAGCATAGCTCACTTAATCCTATCAATAGACTACAATATAAACCAAACTTTTCTTATAAATTTGTAGCACCTTCCAAACTGTTTACTAGATAGCTGATGCTATTAACGCCATAATTCTAAAACCTAACTACATACAGGATTTTTAGTTATTTTTAAACAGTTCAACTTCATCACAGAAACACTCTGAATAAAATACAAGTTATGCAAGAACAGCCAAAATAATACTCCTGTAAGTGATGGTTTTTTGTAGAGTAATTTAATCAAATATTACACAAATGCATTCTATCAACCATCATTACTAGCATTCTTGTATCCAGAGACAGCAGTACCTTTTTCCACAACTCTGACTGAGATTTCACTAGGTGTGACAACTATGTCTGGAGGGTTCTTGACATCGCAGATGAAAGTGCCACTGTCCCGGAATTGCATGTTGGATATACTGATAGATGCATCTTTCTTGTTAAGGTCACCCGCCCAGCTGCTTCTGTCCTTAAATTGTGTATCCCTCCCAGGATATGATTTGCCATGGGAATAATAGAAGAACTGTAATCGGGAACACAAAACAGGATACAGTGTTAAAATCCTAGTTTTCCCCACAAAGGGAGGTCTGGGAGTAGATACAATTGCTCAGAGTGAGACCTTACTCTGACTCACTTGCCCCAATTTTCCAGCTGCTGCTACAGGATCACTATTGGACCTATTATTGCCACCACCTCATACACCTTTAAACTTGACATATCCTGCTAACCAAACAGGAACCCATGGTGAAGTGTGGGTTGGTGGCTAACAAATGTGTCACCAGTTCAAAACAACCCCTCACCTTAATAATACTTTTGCCACTAAAGTATTGTGGAGCAAGCACAGAAGGACGACTATCCATGATACCAAACATAACAGGATCAACTGGCATTCTGAGGCGGCATAATTATGTACTCTTACCAGTGATAAAAGTGAGCAGGAGCAGAAAGGTATGAAATAGCAGGGAAATGTTTAATCTGCTTTGTTGCAGGCTCTTGTTCAATTCTCATCTTACTTCAATCATCATCTCTTACCGGCACAGTAGTAGTTGATCCCTCTGGTTGAAAGCTCCAGGTAACAGTAGCGGCACTGCTTATCACCTCTGAGGATGAAAAGCTGCACGGAAGCTTTGTTTCTGTCCCATTCTCCACAGAGAGTTCTGCTGGTGTGTATACTTCCACAGCTGAAACCTGGGCTGTCAAAAACACCACAAAAATCAGGATGCAGGACCCATTGTAAGCAATGCAGAATGAAATGATAGCATTACACAAGAGAATTAGATGAAGAGCTACAATAGAAATCTTACAGCCCAGAATAAATGCCCCATCAAATATTCGTTGAGTCGCACTTAGTTCATTTGTTCTGGAAACATCCAGCGTTAATTCTGCTTTTGTGTAAGATTGGTCACCGTATAAACTTCATCCTGAATGCAATGCATACCCTATGAACTTGATCGCTGAATATTTACCCATTTGTTGAGTGTTGGTCAAGGGCAACTAACCACAGCTCATCTAAGTAACCGTTCTAATAAAAGACTGGTAAAAGTTAAAACGTCCTCCAATAACTAAAGAATGGGTAGAAAGTTCTTGTGTATTGTTTGCCTATCCATCCTTTGGCAAAGGAGGAATTATTATTTGAACTTGGGTTAAGGTTTTGTACCTTTGTAAAGTCCTATTTTGCTCAATAAAATCCAGCCTTTCTCCACTAGTGCTCTGTCTTTGCTTCAAGGATCCTTTAAAAGGAAGCCTTTTGCCTTTGGCAAAACACCATCCAAGCCCTAAAGCCAGTTCACACAAACCTAGTCAACTCCATACCACATCTACTGAAATCCTGGCAGGTCCAATACCAGAATACACATGATGCACCATGTAATAACAATAAGCAAAGAAGGTTATTTCATATGCTGCACTATCAATGCTGTCCTTCATAGGCTATGCTAAGGATTCCAGATTCCTGACAGTCCAACTCTGTTTTAACACAAAAATGCATTAAAAAAATTAAATAGGTAAATGTGTTTACTGAATGGAAAGAGAAAAAGAATCCTTGTGAAGGCTTCTGTGTGCTACACAGTTTGTCAGGGCTCCCCGTGAATTAAAGAAAAACACCTCAAGACTTACAACTTGTGAAAAGCCATTCAGCTGGGAACAAGATTACAAATTGGGAGCTTTCCCAAGCTCAACCCACACCAGGTGTCTTTAGCAAGCAAACAAACCAGCAGGGATTGATGAAACATCGCACTACCAAAACAGGAAATAAAACATTCTCGCAATGGGGAAATGCCTTGGTACTACACTGCCTTCACATCCAGCGTGCAGTAGAATAGAGCAGAATACCACTTAGGCAGGACACTCACCATTACACCATTGTGCAAGCAATGTCTCCCACCTCACTGCTGCTGTGCTAAGACACTCAGAGTTTAATGTTTAAATGTGCTTAAGAAAACCCACTCACGTTTCTATGATGCAATAATCTAGATTTATAGAAACCTGCCATGATATTATAGGCTTTCAGCTATAAAGCCTTGTGTGACTCAGGACTCCAATACCTTAAAGACCACCTCGTCCCACACAAGCCACCCACACCTCACATTCAACATCTGAAGCCTTTCTCTATTTTCCCCCATCCAAGGAAGATGTGGAGGGTGGCAACATGAGAACAAGTAAGTAAGGAAGTAAGTAAGTAAATCTGTTTAGAAGAGCCAATGGCAGCTGGTGCCCACTTGGCCTGGTAATGCTAAGAGGCCACAGGTCATGGCCAAGTTGTCCTAGTTTTCTCCCTGTCATGCTCCCTTGCAAACATACTGTTGACACCTAAGCCTTGCTTTTTATTATTTATTTATTTATTTATTTAGTCCCAACTGGAAACTTCTCACTTTGGTACCAAAGGAATCTCTGCTGCCAGAGGAGGAGACTGATGGAATAAACGTTTGTGTGGCTTCCACCTGTCCTGGTTCTCTCCCTATCCTCCTCCTTTGCAAAGAAACAGTGGACACTTAAACACTGTAGTCTTATTAATACATAGCCCCTAAGTGTCTTACCTTGGTTCAGAAGGGGCCCTTGCTGTCACAATTTCTAGTGTGCATCCATGCCATGATTAGTGTACATAACATAGAAGTAATAAGAAGCGATAAGTATGTAAATGACTGCACCTGAATTTGTCTGAACATCCTGCCCTCTATCTAACCTTTGGCTTTCTCAGTGGTCTGCCGTGCCCTGTCTGTGACCTTTGTCTCCTTCGTCATACATTGTTCAAGGGGAAAATGACGCTGTGGAAACAGGTGCCAAAATAACTTTGTACCACCACCCCCCGATCTCGTGATTGGAAGATGTGTAAAGGGCACACTCCAAAATGTATCTGACTAGTTATGCACATTGTGCTAATAAAAAGAGCCTCCAAAGAGCTAGCTGGCAACTTGCTTGTGCTTGTGCACAGCTCACCTGCATTACTAACTCATGTCCTTCACTTCACATGACATGGTGGAACGGGGCGGCGGGGCTTTGTCTGAATAAACAAGGAAACACCTGGGTCACGTAGACAGTTCATGATGGAAAAGTACTGAAGCACGAAGTTTCTTATGTCTCTGAATATTTTGCATATTGCTGATAAAAGGGCTCTGTGGGGCTCGTAGAGGCAGCTCTTTCTACACTGCACACCTGCATCCTCAGCTCTTGTCTCGTTTCTTCACTATCTTCTAACAAATTTATTTATGGCATAAGGTTTAGTGGAATACAAAAAATGCCCTGAGCATGTGCAGTATTACAACCCTCAGCAAAATGTAACAAAAACATTTTGTAAAACCCAATACGCAGAAAGCAAAAATAGACCTATGACCACAACTGAGCAAATCACCACCTTACACTGCAATCCTAACCTTCCCTACTTACAACCAAGACCTATTGAATTCAGTGGGGTACTTCCATGTAAGTGGGTTTGGATTGCACCTTTAAGAAGGCAGTGAAAGCTGAGTTGAACAAATGAAATGTTTCCTTCAAACTTTCTGAAAGAAATCTCATGGGCTTATAAAATGGAAAGGCAGGTCGGACATTAAGTAGTCATTTTCTTCATGCTACCAACTTTCCAAAAGCCTTCGGGCAGCAAATACACTTGCGGAACAGGAAAATAAGTATGGCATTGGGATTCATCCATAATGGCCAAGCACATGAAGGGAAGGCATGTGGGGGTACTGGGTATTACTTTTCCTTCACCAGCTACCCCACTCCCAACAGTCCATCAAGTGCAGGGATACTGACCACAGTTCAGCATTTATTCTGTTCTTCTCTCTGTTTGTTAGCAGATAACTAAGTACACATCATGGAAGATCTCCCTGTCTTTATTTCGGCTTTGTTGATGTGTTAGTTAACTGTCATGCAGCAGGGTAGGAAAAGTCAATTTCCCCTCTTGCCTAGCTCAGCACTTACGCTTATTATTATCTGTGCAGAGCTCAACCTAAAGACCCAAAGGGCGGAGTGGCAGAGGGAGAGAGAGAGGTCACCTGCTCTTCCTTGGTCTCTGTTCCGCCCTGGGCTCTTCTGCAAAGCGATTCACACGTACACCCGCCACCATCATGACACGGACGTTAGCTCACCCCCACCCACTCTTCCTTTTACCGGAGAGAGACCAGGGAGGGGCTGCGAGGGGGGCTCCGGGAGACCTGGAATCCCCCGCCAACACCCAACAGCACCGAGAAAACAGCGCTCCGCTCCGCCGCAGAGTCGCGTTCAGACGCCCCAGACGACTCGCCTCCCGCCAGCGCTCCGCTTCCCCCGCCGCCCGAGTTCTGGCGGAGACGGCGGGGCTCAGCGAAGAGGAAAGGCTTTTCTCCCGCCCTGCTTTCTCCCTCCTTGGCTCCCCTCCTTCCCTTTCAGGCGCGCCGACCCCGACACGGGAAACCCACTCACACGAGCCGAGAGCCGCCGCCAGCAGCAACGAGCTGAGCCAGGCGGCGAGTCTCGGACTGCAGCCGCCGCCGCCGCCTCCTCCTGGCGCCGTTAACGCCGCCACCGCCACGGTCGCCGCTGCCATTTTCCTGCCGGGAAGAGGACTGCGGGAACCAGGGCAAACCAACACGCGAGTGTCGAGCCCTTTTGCCCGGCTCTGCCCTTCACTTCTCACGTCGCAGGGCGATTGGGAGCTCAGGTTGCCAGCTACCCAATGGAGGTCCTTTTAAAGAGAAATTGCCCGCCCCCTTTGGGGGCGTTCTGTGAGGGGTGGGCACATTTGCAGAGCGACCCCATACATTACATGAAATATCAATTAGTCACTTGGGATCTGTGTCACCAGCTGATTGACAACTTTTTCCAGTGACCACAATAATAAATCTGCCCGTTTCAGAAGTTGATGCATTTTCTGGCTGACCCTGTTGATCTGAAGAAGTGTGCATGCACACGAAAGCTCATACCAATAACAAAACTTTTTCTCTAAGATGCTACTGAAAGGAATTTGTTTATCCTGTTGATCATGGTACTGTATTCTTGGAAATCTGTTTTTGGAGAAGTGCTATCTGTGTTGCAATCTGCAAGACTGTTCTGGAAAACTGTCTTGAACATGTTTGGAACCAAAAAGCCATCTTTAAGTGAATGTTTTCAAAGAACCTTTTTCTTATTGGAACCAACTTGGCCTTTTTAAGCTCTGTGATCCTAATTCTTGGAGCCTGTACAGCTGTAATACGTATATTAGTGACAGATGATAAATCAGCCACAGCCACATTTTCTTCATCTTTGCGCTAATCCTTGAACCAGAATTCTAAGGCTTCCCATTTTAGAAAGCTGCCATGATGGCAAAATGTGTGGATACGCTAACACAGTACAGCCCCACTTCCCATTAGCCTTTTTAGTCTGGATCTCTTGTCAAATAAACAAGTTACAGTACTATGATTTCCTCTTGTAGAACATTCCTGGGTAAATAAACTTAGAAGACAAATGCGATAACAGAATAGATGGTGTTCAACTAGAAAGCTCAATGTAGAGGAGGCAAGTCTTAACCACTTCATGTCTTTTTTGTGAAGGTGAGCACACAGTTTGTTGGGTTTCCCCCAATGTTGTTCTAACCCAGTGTTTCCGAAACTTGAGTCGCCAGCTGGTTTTGGACTACAACTCCCATCATCGCTAGCTAGCAGGACCAGTGGTCAGGGATGATGGGAAATGTAGTCCAAAAAGAGCTGGAGACCCAAGTTTGGGAAACACTAAGCATTCCTCGTAGGGGAGTTTTATTCCCGCCACAAGGTCACTTTCCTGAACCCTTTCCCTGCTGTCTCCCTTCGGAGTTTCAGCGCCCACAACTGCGCGTACGATTCGAGGGCAGCTGCCCCCTTGGTTGGCAAGGGGCCTCGTGCTTTGGGCACTTTGACTTTCGCGCCTGCCGGACTCGACGGCGTCGCTTTGCCCCCCCCCCCCGTCCCCCAGCAATGGCTGTGAGGTGGGCGGCGGCGCAACAATGGGGCGCAGAGGGTGTCCGGAGGCAGAAGGATGGCGGCCGCCTCCACGGCCGCAGCAACCGGCGGCCCGGGGAAGCGAAAGCGCTCATTCCCCGCCCGCGCGCCCGCGCTCTGCCTGGCGCTGGCTTTCGCTCTGAGCCACGGTGAGGGCTGCCGCTCTTCTCGGTCTCCGCTGGGGCGCGCGGGAAAGGCGAGAGGGCGGGGAAGCGGCTCCCGGGCGGGGTGAACACGTGGCCTTTCCCCACCGCCTTTCCTTGGGTCCCTGACGGGGAGCAAAAGTCGCTTTGGGTGGGGAAAGAGGGGTCGGTTCGAGTGTGGAACAGAGGTTGGTCCTATTAAGGTCGATCTCTGGGTCGCGGGCAGTCTTAGTAACTGCAGACCTTCGGCGTTCCTTCTCGGTGCAGTGTGTCCGGCTTACATGCCGAGGGCTTGTAAATTAAGCTTGCAATCCTGAATCCGGAGTCCGTTGTATTAATTGGGCCTTACTTCTGAGAAAGTGTGCTTTGGATTCCAAGTTTCTTTGACCATTCTCTAGTCTACGTATTTTTTATATGCAGTATATAATCACCAAAAAGAAAAATCTTGGGAACTTAAGTATAAATTGAGCAGCCAATTCCACAGCTATACTTGTATCTTAAGAATAGTAAACAAAAGAATATGAGCAATGAAACATTTGTGAACGAAAATCCTTATAGTACAATGTGAAAATGGATGTGCTCTGCTTCTGATGGAATGAGCTAATATCAATTACTTTAAAATAAACTTGCTGCATGCTTTTAAAGTCCCAAAGTTTGATCCATCAAAGAAGCTCTCAGTACTGAGCACCAGTACAGAATCAAAGTGCATCCAGTTATCTCTGGAAACTCATATAAATTCATGTGTCCAATTGACAAATTTCCCTTTTATTAGAAGTAAATATTTTGTTAGGTGAGATTCAGAATCACAAAAGAAGGCTGTCTGTGGGTGAAGAGCCTTCTGGGTAGCTGCGAAATGTCTTGTGTGTGTTTTTCTATGCACATTAGCTGCGGCAGGAACAGGTTCATTTGGGAACTGATTATACAGGCTAATTCCACTTCATAACAGGGTTTGCTTTCCTTAGCTGTTAGAATTGCCATGAAGAAAGTACAAAGCTTTAAAGTGGAAATGTAAGGAGGCTGAAGGGACATTCTTTCACCTCTGGTGGACCTGCCCAAAAGTGAAGGCCTTCTGGGAAGTGATCTACAATGAGTTAAAAAAGGTATTTAGGTATACCTTTCCCAAGAAACCAGAGGCCCTCCTTCTGGGCATGGTGGACCAGAAGGTGTTAAAAAAGGACAGAACTTTCTTTATGTATGCTACTACTGCAGCAAGAATTCTCATTGCAAAGTACTGGAAGTTACAAGATTTACCCACGCTGGAGGAATGGCAGACGCAGTTGATGGACTATATGGAACTGGCCGAAATGACTGGCAGAATCCGAGACTTGGGAGAGGAAACAATGGAAGAGGACTGGAAAAAATTTAAGGATTATTTGCTAAAACATTATAAGCTGTATGAATGTTAAGAAAAATGCATGATTAGGAAAATTTAGCTTCTGTAACTTGATGATGTGAACTGAGAATTAAGGTATAAGAAAGAAGAGGCGGAATCATGAAATAATTTTATCATGTTTATTTTAAATATACAAGAATTGGGATACAAAACATGAACTTAGAAACATGATAAATTGAAAGTTATAATAAGTTAGGAAACAAGGTAACAAATTGCTGACATTTTTATCACAAAGAACGCAGGGTTTGGAGGATGTGGGGAAGTCTAGTTGGATTGTTAAAAAACATTATGGAAAGTTGGATTTTTTATATATTTCTTTCTCTCTTTGTTCTTTTTCTTTTTTTCTTAAGCTTTATATCTTTGACTGTAAGAAAAGAAACTCAATAAAATATTATTTAAAAAAATAAAATAAAGTGGGTTGCGGCTCAGTAACAAAACAAAACAGAGAGTTTAAAGGATGGTTCAAACAATTTCTTGCTTTGGCTCAGTTATGACCAAACACCTGTTACCAGATACTCATTGGCAGATCATAATGGTTCCTGCCTGTAAGTGATTCTAGACTCTGGGCTTGGCCCCCCCAAGACCCCACCAATGTAGGAGGTGTTAAGTTGTGGGTGAACATATCAGACGACACAGTGATTCTTCAAACAGCTCTTGATTATTCACAGGCCAGAACAGAACTGAACTGAAGGGTTCAGTCAGCCTGCTTATATAGAGCTGCAGTACAACGTAACTGTAACGATTTTCTAAAGCTATCCAATCACTGAACGTCACTTTCGATCCCTTATTTGCATAACTACAGTATCCCCCTGCTGGCCCAGGGTGAGAACTTCAGTACATAACAGGAAGCAGCAGCAAAAAATAGGGGGAGGGATTAAAATATAGGTGGTTCTGGGGTGGGTGGAGAGGTTGAAATCTCTCTTTCCAGCCCAGTGACCTAATAGGGATGCAGATTGCCTGTTCCCCACTCATCAGATCAATCATTTGATGAGTAGGGAAAGGGTGATAATTCTGCTTCTCAGCTGATCTGCAGGCTGTGTGTCCTGCATCTCTCCAATATTGTGGGATAGCTCCACCCACTTCTGGGTGGCTTGGGCCAAAGGCATTGGCACCCCTTTGGCCTAGCTAACCCTTACTCAAACCTTAAACCATTTTTTTCTATTCTAAGTCAATTTTTCCAGAAGTTGTGGTTGTGATCTTTCCAGGGATTTTCTCTCTCAGTTGGCATTTCTGCAGTGACTATGTCTGGAGGGTTCTTGAGATCATGGAAATAAGTGTCATAGTCTGTGGCACAAGAACTTGCACCTGTGCAGTACGTGGAACTTCTCCTCAGTCCCCTCCTTCAAATCTTCTCCAGAATTTTAGGGGAACCCCCCAAGCAGGTTGCATGGGAAGAAGAATCTCCATTGTGCAGCCAAAATGCATTGTGCTAATGGAATGACGGTGTTAGATACCATCCATATGTTTTTCGTGACTATTTTGTTCTGTCTGTAAATGCAGCTGCATTGATTTTTAGATGTTGTTTTTAATCAATTTTATTATAAACCGCCTCGAGGTCCCTTTCCCCCCCCAATAATGGGCGATATATCAATATTTTAAGCAAAAACAAATAAATATTCAAAGTAGGCTAACTTATGTATGCCTTCATCTAGCTTTACATTGCTCTAAAGTAAACTGTGTAATTCTATTGCTTTAAAGGGACCTGGTTGGTATTTTGTTCTGCAACCGCCGATATTGCAGCTGTTGTAGTGTCCACACCAGCAGAACTGATTGTGGAGATTGGGACAGTAGCGAAGCTTCCATGCAAGTTCACATCATCAGAGAAGATTACTACTGCAGCCTCTGCTACCTGGAGCTATCGAAAACGGGGAACAAATGACCGTCCCATAACTGTAAGAGTTAATGACTGAGGGAAAGCTAGATTTGCATTAGATTTTGTGGTGAAAGTGGATTACAGGTTTGGAAACCACTACTTTTCTTTTGTCAACTGAATGAATGCCTTATTGAAGCAATGTATTGTTGCACGCCACCCTAATCTCTGAGTGTTACAAGATTCCAGGGGTTCCATGTGCTTACCATAGGTTTGGTTTCCTCAGAATGAGGGGCAGCAGAGACTGGGGGTTCTTTATGATATATGGTTTATTTACACATATATGCAACCTCACCCTATGGTACAGGGGCTTACAGCATTAACACGCCAGCAGGTCTTGCTTCTCCCACAACCTTGGATTCCAGCAGAAACCAACAGTGGCGTAGCGTGGGTTGTCAGCACCCGGGGCAAGGCAAGTAATTTGCGCCCCCTAACCCATGGATTTGTGCCCCCTGACCCTAACCCCCAGATGTTGCGCCCGGTTTGGCCAGCCCCCCCTGCACTCCCCATGCTATGCCACTGGAAACCAAGCATGTCTCCCCCTCACAGGCTCCTGCCTGCAGCCTGCTTCTAGCATCTAGCTCTCACACATACCAACTCTGGCTTTTGTCCTTCTAACCACCAGCCAGTAGGGGGGCACTGGTGGGGAGACACCCATTTGCTCAGAGCCATTTCCTTTATTACCTTAAGGACCCATAATTAGGGACAGTGTTTGAAACTCCCATTGTTCTAGGCACATTGTGCATCCTGGAATTTCATTAGTGCAAGCAATTTCTGACCTCTTGGCCCAATACTGCACCTAAAATTTCAGTTTAAAACTGCAGAGCGGAAGAAAAGAAGGACCTTTTTCTGCCTCTCCACTTCCAGCTACTCTCTGAAGACTGGAGAAGACACCCTCTGAATAATATTAGAGGGGTGGGCAGGGGAAGGACTGGACCATGTGAAAAATGAACATAAAATTTTAGCTGCAGTTCATTCATTTTCAGCTTTGTATTCTTTTCATTTAAAAATTGCGTCCAGAGATTCCATTGTTGTGCCCATAACCTAGGTTTAAGGTGCCATTTAACTCCTAGCTTTCATATCTCCATTTCTAGCATTGCTTAGGGGGCAATTACCTCACCAAAAAGCTGGTCTGTCTATTTCAGCAATCCAATCCTTGTTGGATCCTGGAATTAGAAGTCTAACCTCCCACCAAACTCACAACAGTATTGTCTGTTGTGTATTGACAGCACTCAATAAGAACAAAACGAGTTTTTTCCACACAGGAACTAAATGTGGATTTGTACCTGCCTGTCCTGCTATTAACATCCTCCCTATCCCAGTGATGTCTCAGACCTTCCTCACTTTCAGTGTGGGGTTTTTCAATCCTGGCTGTTATAGACTTTCCAATAATTGCAAACCCCACATTAAAAGGGGGGAAAGTACAATACAACACTGAGATGGGGAGAGACTCGTTTGGATGCCCTTACATTGATGTGGAAACAGGCAAGTGCAACTCCACATTTTGCTCTAGTGTCCCATATTTTTGCCTGTCCTCAAATAGCAGTCTTTGAGATACTTTGCTCACATATCTCTTCTATTGATCTCTCTCCCTTTCATTTATCAGAATTGCTTATTTGTGTCTCTTTGTGGTCTTTTTATTAATGTGTTCCTGCAAAGTTAATCATGGTTTGATTTAAAATTTGTATCCTGCTTCTTCAACAACTATGTTCAACTCAAAGCAGCTATTAACAAAGTGATTGTGTTTGGTTTTATGCTTACAGTTTTTCTATTACTCAAATGAGAAAGCATATGATGGGAAGAATACACAATTCACTGGCCGCAGCACATGGACTGGAGATTTTTTAAAGCAAGATGCTTCCATCAAGATAGAAAACATGCAACCTACAGACAATGGCACTTATTTCTGTGATGTTAAGAACCCTCCAGATGTAGTCACTGAAGAAAGGCCAATTGAAGTTAAAGTTGTGGAGAAAGAGAATATTCCTGCAAGCTCCGGAAATATTTCATCCTGCTGGCTACTTGTACTTCAGTTCTGCTGCATTCTAGCCGCTTTGCCAAACTACTTGTTCTGAAAATAAAACACATCTCTCGTGGCAATTGAGAATGTTCTCCAGTATCTTATTTATCTGGACACTTAGCAATGGGGTTGAGAAGGAATTGGGATGAGTTGCAATATGCAAGACAAATAATATTGCCCCATTGAAATAGCAACTAACGAAAATGTACTAAAAGCTCATTCCCCCATGGCAACCTTAATCCTAGTCAGCAAAGGGAAATTTTGCAGCACCTCCTTCTCTGCAGGAAGGTTGTTTCTTAGTTATGAAACAACCACTGAGATTTTGTTTGTGTGTGTGTGTTTTTATATACATGACTTAGACAACTAGATGGATGTTGGATGAATAGAATAAAAAGGGCATTTCAGAAATGTCTAATGAATTGCAATGCCACCTTGCTTTTGCTGTCATAGAATCATAGAACATAGAGTTGGAAGAGACCACAAGGGCCATCGAGTCCAACCCCGTGCCAAGCAGGAAACACCATCAGAGCACTCCTGACATATGGTTGTCAAGCCTCTGCTTAAATACCTCCAAAGAAGGAGACTCCACCACACTCCTTGGCAGCAAATTCCACTGTCGAACAGCTCTTACTGTCAGGAAGTTCTTCCTAATGTTTAGGTGGAATCTTCTTTCGTGTAGTTTGGATCCATTGCTCTGTGTCCGCTTCTCTGGAGCAGCAGAAAACAACCTTTCTCCCTCCTCTATGTGTCAAGGTGATATTAATTCAGCTTTCTGAAGCACTCAGGATGTTTTATTATGACACGATCAGCAGTTTGTGTTTTTTTGGTTTTACTATAACCTATTAAAAAATGAAATGCATTTGTACTTCCAGTTCTGTGCTTGGGAAGGTCTTGGATAACTTTTCCTAATTATTGGTGCCTGAAGTTCCTAATGTGGCACTCAAGAGGAACCATGGTATCCCGAGACACCAGCATTGTTAACCCTGAAATTCCACTGCTCCTTCCAAATGTTAATTGCTTTAAAAATTCGGGATCCAAGCCCAAAATCTACCGGGATGAGCAGAGTTTGGAATAGGTAGATCTCCAGCTAAGCTGGCTAATCCTGGGCACTGTCAGGGCTGAAGTCTCTCATTTCAACTCAGTGGGGGCTCAGCCAGGGTAACTCCCAGAAAATGAGTGTGTTGCCGGCATGGCAGGGAAGGAAACACTTACCCTTGCTCCAAACTCTGTTTAGTTTGGTCTGATGGCTGAAGAACCCAGCAGAGGTTACACTGGGTAAAAGTAGTTTATGGGGGGGGGCAGTGAAAGAACGAGGCAACACCAGAGCTGAGGATGCAGGTGGGCTGTGCGGAAAAAAACTGCTTCTACAAGCCCCGGAGAGCCCTTTTATTAAAGGTAAAGGGACCTCTGACCGTTAGGTCCAGTCATGGACAACTCTGGAGTTGCAGCACTCATCTCGCTTTACTGACCGAGGGAGCCAGCGTTTGTCCGCAGACAGCTTCCGGGTCATGTGGCCAGCATGACTAAGCCGCTTCTGGCGAACCAGAGCAGCACCCGGAAACGCTGTTTACCTTCCTGCCAGGGCAACGCCTATTTATCTACTTGCACTTTGACATGCTTTCGAACTGCTAGGTTGGCAGGAACTGGGACCAAGCAACAGGAGCTCACCCCGTCGCAGGCATTCGAACCACCAACCTTCTGATCAACAAGCCCTAGGTTCTGTGGTTTAACCCACAGCGCCACCTGCATCTCTTTTTATTATTAGCAATATGCAAAACATTCAGAGACATAAGGAACTTTGTACTTCAGTACTTTTCTGTCATGAACTGTCTACGTGGCCCAGGTGTTACCTTGTTTATTCAGACAAAGCCCCCTGTCCCACCATGTCATGTTCCTATCAAAGAGGATTTTTAACAATGCTTCTGCTTTTTTAGCAAGGATTCAAAGGTTAGAGATAGAGCAGGAGTTGACAAGACTTACCGGGCAAGGGCCAGATCACTCCCGCGGAGATCCTCTGTGGGCCAGACCGGCGCAGCACCGGAAATCACGTTTGCGCATGTGCGCAGCAGCAGAAATCACTTCTGCGCATGCCCAGACGCCGAAAATTGCGCCTGCACAGAAGTGATTTTCGGTGTCTGGGCATGCACAGAAGCAATTTCCAGAGCCATGGAAGAGAGTCCCCATGCCACACTACGCTGGTTTAGCGCAGCACGCAGGGACTTGCCGAGCGGGCGGCTCAGTTTGGGGGCGGCTCATGGGCTGGTTAAGCAACCCTCATGGGCTGCTTCCGGCCCATGGGCCTTAGGTTGCTGACCTCTGAGGTAGAGCAACGCTCTTGCCAAGGAGGCAAAAGGGTCAGAGATATAATGTGGCATACTTGACAAGCTGTGGCGTGTCTGTGTCAGGCGAGGTGTGCCTCTCACCATGTGAATGCCATTCCTACAGAGCAGGGTCCTGATTACCCCCCTTCTGTAATCCCCACCCCATGTTTTGCTTTTGGATGTGATTCTGAGGATCACCTGGTTTTCTTCTGTGAAATGGTCGTTTCGTGGTGCCCATCACAGTGCCTTAAACCAGGAGTAGGCAACCTAAGGCCCGGGGGCCAGATGCGGCCCAATCACCTTCTCAATCCAGTCCATGGACGGTCCAGGAATCAGCATGTTTTTACATGAGTAGAATGTGGCCTTGTATTTAAAATGCATCTCTGAGTTATTTGTGGGGCCTGCCTGGTGTTTTTACATGAGTAGAATGTGTTCTTTTATTTAAAATGCATCTCTGGGTTATTAGTGGGGCATAGGAATTTGTTCATTCCCCACCCCCCCAAAAAAATAATCTGGTCCACCCACAAGGTCTGAGGGCTGGTTGACCGGCCCACGGCTGAAAAAGGTTTCTGACCCCTGCCTTAAACTTTTAAATGTGCTCTAGGGTCAGAAAGCTTGGGGTCTGTTCACTTAAGCACAGTGAATCATATCCAGTAATAGTCAGAGTTAACCCTCTAAAGCCAGGTTAAAGTGGTTGGGGGCCCTGATGCAGTTCCTAAAATAGGACCCACGCCTTCATCCTGTTAGAGAAATCAGTTTGGGTAGTAGTCTGTGTTTCCATATTGTTTAGGTGCCATCAACTTCAGTATATCCACTTCTGCAATACTTCCTCCGGCATGTCTCACTACGCAGGAGTACAGCATGAGAGAGACAGTAAAAAAAAATACTGGGGGAATAGGCAAGCTATCCTTTCATGGCAATTGCCTACCTACTGAAAATGGCTGAAAAAGAAAAGACTAGAATGCATGAAGCAGGGACAGAATAATATTCTTCTCTCTGCTTGACCCTACTGATTGCCTTGGTGACCTGTACCAGGCCTTTGACCATCCTCTTCCATGTATGTTTTTTCCCTTGTCAACACAAGCGAGGTGAGGTGGGGCAGTGTTATTATTGAGGGGCTACAGTTCTCTGCAGAGCCAGACCAAAATTTCACCTGGGTTGTAGATAAACATAGCATCTCATACACTCAACTTCTAAAACTATACAGTAGTAATATGTGGTAATGGCAGCATAATCATTCAGGAAACAATTATTGCATTGTTTTCATGCAAGCTTCTCTTTATAATAAGGAGTGTTGTGTCTATCACAACAGGCATGTTACTTTCACATAACACACTGTGACTTGTGAGGGGAGTACTGTGTACAACTATTAATAGGACAAAGGACTAGGAGAAATCTCTTCTCCCAGTACAACATCTGAATGGCATTCTCTGGAGCAGACTGTAAAACAGGCAAAACAACTGAAAGAAGCTAGTTGTGACAGACATCTTCACTTAGGATGGGTGCTGGATAACATAGCCACTATTGGTGTGCTATTGGTTATATCAGTATTAGTTATACTGTACAGTGGTACCTCGGGTTACAGACGCTTCAGGTTACAGACTCTGCTAACCCAGAAATACTACCTTGGGTTAAGAACTTTGCTTCAGGATGAGAACAGAAATCACGTGGCAGCAGCACAGCGGCAGCAGGAGGCCCCATTAGCTAAAGTGGTGCTTCAGGTTAAGAACAGTTTCAGGTTAAGGATGGACCTCCGGAATGAATTAAGTTCTTAACCCGAGGTACTACTGTATTGGTTATATAGCCAACCTAGCAGTTCAAAAGCATGTCAAAGTGCAAGTAGATAAATAGGTACTGCTCCAGCGGGAAGGTAATGGTGTTCCCGTGCGCTGCTCTGGTTTAGTCATGCTGGCCACACGACCCTGAAGCTGTACACCAGCTCCCTTGGCCAGTAAAGCAAGATGAGCACCGCAATCCCAGAGTCGTCCGTGACTGGACCTAACGGTCAGGGGCCCCTTTACCTTTTATTGGTTACATCCTCCCTTTATTTCTCCAGCAAAGGTTTTAGGATTAACTGTTTGTGGTAATGTGGTTATTTACCAGCAGCAAGATGTTACAAATCAGTAAAGAGTAATCTCTGACCACTCAACCATTACTCAGAAGAACTGGGTAAGGATGAGGCACTTTTATAACAAAACAGGAATTTAATTTGTTTACACTGAAGAAGGCTTTGCTTAGTGATTACTTTTGCAAGGCAAAATACTTTGTTAACTGTCTTATTGCTTTCAAACTGTCACTGGACAGAGATATTATTTTTAGGATGTATATTCTTTTACCCTAGCCATAAAATACTTCCAAACCCTCTAACCTTCCCTCAGATAGAAAGATAAACCCTTGTCCAGCCACAGATTAGACCTAACCCTAACTGAAAGCCATTTAGCAATCTGTTCCCTCTAACACAGGGGTAGGCAACCTAAGGCCGGATGCGGCCCAATCACCTAACAGGTAGCCCCTCTTTGAGCCTATTAATATAGCCAGAGAACCCTGCTCTCCAGACAGACAGAAAGTCCCTAATTCTAAAATCCAGATCCCTGCCTAGCCCACAGACAACCCCTGCCTGTGCTCTCTCAGACATCCCTATCTCTTGACTGTCAACGTCTAACTTAAATTCCATTCTCTCTTTGTCTCTCCTAATTCAGTGATCCACTTGCCAGCTCCCACTGGTTGTTGGGTCACAAAGAGGCAGACCCAAAGCTTGTCTGTCACACTAGGCTATTATACCTCAAAGCACAAGGCCCTCCATGTAAGTCTGGACTGCTGCAGACCCAAAATATATTTCATTACACACCACATATCCCAAGAGAGTGTGGAGGTATTTTATAGGGACACAGTGCGTATGGAAGGACATCACTGGAGGCTTATTGGAAATTTGTAATGATTGCATTTATTTTCCAAACATACAGGGGGAACACAGGCAGAAACACAACTTAAACACTCTAACAAACAGGCAAAGCCCACCCTGCCACATCAGATATCTAGGAAGAAAGGCAACCAGCATTCTAAGATAGTTTTACAGAGCCCAAACTCAGCTTTGTGTGTCCCTGTCTTTCTCTTTTTTCCTCAAACTATTTTGCATTGTGGTCTTGTTTGGACTATCAATATCCCAAAATGCCATAAGTACTTATATGAGAAGGAGAGAACCAAGTTATCAGTGTCAAAAGGAGTGGTGGATGCCAAGTATTCCAGGAGTCACTAAGTGTTGCCTTTCACTGAAATTATGTTTTCTTCCAGTATTGAAAATAAAATGTGGGAGTTTCCATAGTAACTTGCTGCTCATGAATAGGCATTAAATGAATCAGGAACTTGAGCCCACACTGCATGTGTTTGAATTAGAAACCTAAATAGAAATTCATAGGTTGAGGTAAAAACACTGATAACCTATAGGCTGGAGGAACATTAGAGCATTTTCAGTAGACCGGTCCTCTGAACCACCGTTATGAGGATTAGGCATGACCAACTTCCATTCTTCAGCAATATACCTCTGGAAGTGTGTTTTGCCATATGGACTAAGCTGTTATGCACTGACAGACATTATAATACTCTGCACAACTCAACAGCAATAACTTCACTGAATCAGGTATATTTATTGTTTTCTTAGAATTATGGGAAAGAGAACCATTGGTAGGTCACATTCTAACACAGGAACAACACTCCTACAAACCAAAATGCTTAACCAATACTTGATGATTCCTTAACCCTGTTTATTTATTACAGTAATTTATGCTATACCTTCCGGGACACCAAGGCAGCTTTCATGTAAATGAGTACATATTGAAATAAACATGCTCACAAGCAGTAACATATGGGAAATCATAAGAATCTTCCCCACTGGATGTGCCTAGCATGCAAAGTCTCCAATCTGTTCCCCAGGAAGTTGCATGTACTGCCTGCTGCTGTGTCTCAATGTAGAGATGTGAAAGTTTCTCATAATTATCTGCTGAATAGAGTGTATTTTGGTTCCAGTCTGTCTGGGATGTGCGGATAAAATAACTAACAAATATTTCCCTTAGTGGGCTAGATGATTCCCTTTTTAATGCCTGTCATCTGATAGTCTTTAGGTTCCTCTTTTTGTTAGTCAGACTGTCCCTGCTTATTGCCTAATGGGTATCAAGGGCAAAACAAGAGGGGAATCAGAATAGATTCTAAATCCTAATAAATAGACTAGGATATATGTCTTAATTTTACCATATTGCTGAAATATGAAGGGGGTCACAGCATAATTGTGAACAAAAGGATGGGGTCAATGAAACAGGAATGTGTGCAGGAAGACCTATAGTTCAAAAAGATGCTGTAAAGAAAATGTTTTGGACCAGTCATTTGCCTTTCTGCAGTGCTCAGCAAAACACAGGAAATGCAGTGTCAGGATTGTGTGCATGCTTCTGTAGAAGCACAGAATAAGCACAGAATGTGGTAAAGGGTTAGTCAGCTCAGCTTCCTGATAATCTAAGCTTCCACTTAAAACATACAGACACACAATCTAGTTTCTAGCCTTTACACTGTGAAGATAATATGGTTGAAAACATGTGGGTAATGCCTCCTGAGATTTCAAAAGCTGTCCAGGTAGTCAGGGACAGGACTGCACTGAACTACACATTGTTTTCTCCTCCCAGAAGCTTGTAAAATTGGAATGAATGGTGCACAACAGTAACACTGCAAAATAAAGATATAGGCTTATTTCCTTATTACCATTGGTACAGTATAATTAGTTTGCTAAACATATGTTTTCCTCAAGGAAATCAGAAAAAAACCAAGACACCCATAGTTCAGTATAAAGTATTTCAGCAACCAATGGAGACATAAGAAAAAATATTTCAAACAAAAGATGATTGTTTTAATTAGTTACTGGTGATCGGTCTTGACAGCTTGCACTCATCATTGTCCCTTTTTCTTCATTTAATTCATTTTCTTCATTTATTTCATGTTTACTTTACTTCAAACTTTATGTTCCAGTATTATACAATGCAGACTTGTGTCTCCATCTATTAATATAGCTTACTGCTAGGTCATATTAAGATAGTTTGCCAGATCTATTAATAATAAGACAAAATATTGTCCTAGCTTTTTGAGCTTTTTAAATTGATTAATAATTAATATGAGAATGCTTGGTAATTACATAACACTTCATTTGCAGTGCTCAGTTGCTTCAGAAACATTTTATCAGTTAAATGGTTCCAACAACTTTGGAAGTTTTTTTACAGATAGGAAGGGTGTGTGTGAAAAATATTGGCTTGCCTGTGATATCCAGTGAGGCCAGAGCAAAGCCCAGATCAGAACTTGATATGCAGTTGTTAAAGCCATAGTGTCTGTCAGGATAAATTAACCATTCATCCTGCAGTGGCACTGAGATGCCACTGAACTTGATATTAATTCTTATAGCTGGGATTATTGAAACACACACACATACATTTCAAGGAGCATATATATATATATACCAATTAACTCCCACTTCCACAATGTCTGCATAGAAAGGAAATGAAAGGTGCACACACCCTACAACACAGGTTTCTGATTATCATTTATAAAAACCATGTTACTAATGAAACACATATATATATACATACACACACACACACTAAAAATGTGAATGTTTCATTAGTAACATGGTTTTTATAAATGATAATCAGAAACCTGTGTTGTAGGGTGTGCACGCCTTTCCTTTCCTTTCCTTTCTATGCAGACATTGTGGAAGTGGGAGTTAATTGGTATATTTCTATTCAGTTTTGATGGATATAGCAGTGCCTGCTCACTGCCCATGCTGAAGTGCACTGAAGCCACTGGTGCAGTGTCCTTGGGCTCAGTGGCTCACTTGAGGACTTCTGGTGTCCACAAAGCCTCCTCCACTGCAACTTAGCGGGCAGAGAGAAAACAAATGGATGTTTATGAAAGGGAAGTATTTAAGTGATAGAGTTGTTTTCTAGAGAGGAGTTTTGGAATATTGAGAAAGATTTAGAGGGAACTGGAAAATCTTTAAAGAATACCTGGAAAACTATTGTAATAATAAACATCTCTTGGCAGAACTAGAATGATCCTTGTAAGATAAGAAACATAATGTTTTTGATAGCCGATAAAAATAAAAAAAGTAATACAGTAATTTGGAACTGTGTGTGAAAGAACAATAGGAGTAATAATACAATGAGTCTAATTGGAAGTTAAATGTATTTATTATCCTTATTCTTTTGTTCTTTATTAATTTCTTTATTCTCCCCCCTTTTTTCTTTTTCTTCCTTTTTTCCTCTTTTAAATTTTTCTCTCTTCTCACTTTCTTCTTTTAGTCTCCTTTTTTCTGATCAACTAAGAAAAAGATAAAGTTAAATAAGAAAAGTTGACTAACCAGAAGTGATGTTTTGTAGTTTGTTAACTATTGTTAAAGATGGTCAACTGCAATGAATTGATGTACTGTATTAGTTATTGTTGATTTATTATTATTGTCGAATCTTAAATAAAATTTATTTCTTTAAAAAAATAAAGAAAGTGACTAGCTGCACTTGTCTGGAACAATAACAGAAGAGACCATCTACATCTGGGGAAACTCTGAAGCTATTCCATTGAGTTACAGAGGAAGAAAAGGTCAGATTTCTCTGAGCTCTGACAAAAATGGGAGAGAATAATAATAATAATAATAATAATAATAATTTATTTATTTATTTATACCCCGCCCATCTGGCTGGGCTTCCCCAGCCACTCTGGGCGGCTTCCAACAAAACACTAAAATACAATAACCTATTAAACATTAAAAGCTTCCCTAAACAGGGCTGCCTTCAGATGTCTTCAAAAAGTTTGGTACTTATTTTTCTCTTTGACATCTGGTGGGAGGGCGTTCCACAGGGCAGGTGCCACTACCGAGAAGGCTCTCTGCCTGGTTCCCTGTAACTTGGCTTCTCGCAGCAAGGGAACTGCCAGAAGGCCCTTGGCGCTGGACCTCAATGCCCAGGCAGAAACTGGACTCAAGAGGAAGGGGTAAAATTAGAGAAGACGTTTAGTTCAAGATGCCCTTTGTGTGGATGCCCTGTACAAAGTTAGTGAAGAAAGTGTGGCTCTTCCACAGTCAGTGCCAAGAGTAACAGTAGCCCTAGGAAGCAAGCTGCTACCAATGTCTATCTTCACACTACCTCTTTTCAGAGACACTGAGTATGTCAAATATGCCATAAAATTCCTTCCAGAGTTAGGAGTATGCATTGTGTCATGATGATGGACTTCGTGGGATTTCACTTGACCCCCAAAGGGATGGAGATTGATCTTGCCAAGGTCAGCAGTGTGGCGTCTTGGCAGGCACCAAAGACTAAGAAGGATTTGCAGAGGTTCTTGGAGTTTGCAAACTACTACTGGAAGTTCCTGCCTGCCTACTCAACAGTAACAGCTCCCCTCACTGACTGCTTCATGGAAGCAGGACCTACTGGAGATAAGTTGCTATGCTCACTAGGCCTGACACTCTGTTTAGTCTGTGCAGATGTTTTTGCTAATAAAGAATTATGTAACTCTAACTGGTATAATGTGATTTACTGCTGGAATGCTCCTGACACATTTGTTTATACTATTTTTACCTGGTGTTTGTGTGTCTTTATCAGGAGGGGAAAAAGTGGGACCTGCAACAAAACGTTGCATTGTCGAGTATTTGAACCCCTAACTCTCCTCCAAGGCATAAATGGAACATTAAAAGGAAACCTCTTTATGACAGCAACTGTCCTGCTTTAAAGGAACTTTAAACGTTGGTGAATATACGAGTCACCAAATTATACTGTTTGCTAGCTGTAAGTTGTGACACGATGCTGCCTTTCCCCATACTTATATACACTACCTTATTTTCTATATAGGTAAATACTCCCAACATTATTTGGTTGACTGTACGGGATGCCAGACCCCAAACTTAGTGAAAGCAGCCTGTTAAACTCTGCTCGCAGTTTCATAGGACTTAATGGGGGAAACTGATAATTTTTCAACTAGTATTAAATGATGAATGCAGCGATATGGGCCATGAACAGAACCAAGAGGGCTTCCGCATGTCAGGCTACGGAAATGTGCACAGATGTGAGTGGAGTGGCGTGGAGCAAGTCCTTAAAAACCCCCAGTAAGGACAAGATCCACGGTGACGCGTTACTACTACTACTACTACTGAGCCGGCGTCACCACAACCTTTCTGTCGAAAACAGGCCATGGCAAAGCTACCGCTGTGCAATTGCCCAGCCCTCACAATAAAGCCCCAAGGTAGCTTCCAGTCACGTGACAGGCGCCCAAAGTGGGCGGGCAGCTTCTCTTCTCAATGGCCCTCCCATGGCTGAGTGAAATCCCGAGCTCCCAATCGCCCTGCGACGTGAGAAGTGAAGGGCAGAGCCTGGCCAGAAGGAAGACGCTGGATTCAGGAGGTGTGCGTGATTGACAGCGCTCCGGCTCAATACCGGCGTGGAGGTTCCCTTCGGCTCTCCCACTCCTCTTCCAACCATGGGCGGGGGAGGAACAATGAGAGGAAAAGGAGGTGGAGGCAGGAAAATGGCAGCGGCGACCGTGGCGGTGGCGGCGTTAACGGCGCCAGGAGGAGGCGGCGGCTGCAGACCGAGGCAAGGCGCTGCTCCGCTCGCCGCCTGGCTCAGCTCCTTGCTGCTGGCAGCGGCTCTCGGCTCGTGTGAGTGGGTTTCCCGTGTCTGGGTCGGCGCGCCTGAAAGGGAAGGAGGGGAGCCAAGGAGGGAGAAAGCAGGGCGGGAGAAAAGCCTTTCCTCTTCGCTGAGCCCCGCCGTCTCCGCCAGAACTCGGGCGGCGGGGGAAGCGGAGCGCTGGCGGGAGGCGAGTCGTCTGGGGCGTGTGAACGCGACTCTGCGGCGGAGCGGAGCGCTGTTTTCTCGGTGCTGTTGGGTGTTGGCGGGGGATTCCAGGTCTCCCGGAGCCCCCCTCGCAGCCCCTCCCTGGTCTCTCTCCGGTAAAAGGAAGAGTGGGTGGGGGTGAGCTAACGTCCGTGTCATGATGGTGGCGGGTGTACGTGTGAATCGCTTTGCAGAAGAGCCCAGGGCGGAACAGAGACCAAGGAAGAGCAGGTGACCTCTCTCTCTCCCTCTGCCACTCCGCCCTTTGGGTCTTTAGGTTGAGCTCTGCACAGATAATAATAAGGGTAAGTGCTGAGCCAGGCAAGAGGGGAAATAGCTGCGTCCTTGAATCAATCTCTTTCCTCTCTGCTGGTACCGGATAAAGCGCCCAAGACCTCGTATGTCTAGGATTGGTGTTGCCATTGTTTGGCTTTGAGTTTCCTGCCTTCATTTGTAGCGCTGCTTTCTTAAAGCAGTGTACAGTTCTTACTAGTCGTAAAGCAATGGATGCGATGAGGTAGTCTGGTCACGGGAACAGTCCCACAAACAGGTATGGCGATATACTGCTTCGCTGCACATGCTCAAGAGTTAGCCTGGGTCAGTTCAAGTCAAATGTGTGTTAACGCAGAGTCAGTAATGAAAATCTATCCTAGGAGTTGTTGCACAGTTTTTACATGTGCCTTTCAGAGAAATTGGCTTTCCACAACCTGGTCAAACTGACTTAGATCTGCCTGAGGGTGATCAGCTTATAGATTCCTTCTGAGGCACCAACATAATTATTAAACACAGTTTCCCATACTTCCCTTTCCTTTTCTTGGGTAAATTGACTCATTTCACAAATGTACTGTACAATGTTGCCTTGGCCATTTCTCTGTTACGCTCTTTGAATATAAAATGTACTAGTATGCAAAATGGCTACTGGCTAGCTATATTAAGTAATGTCCTGTTATTCTGCAGCAATGAAATCAATCCATCTGTAAGCTGGGCAGGGTTTTTCCCCCTATGAACTAGCAGTACTTTATTTTGTGAAAGGATAGTGGTTTGGACCTATGGAATATTATCTGTTTGAAACTCCCTTTTGTTCCTTATTGCTGAGCTATGTTAGAATGATGTTTTTTGTTTTAAACCCCAAGTAGCTGTTCTCTGGGCATTTCAGTTGCTTCCAGAAGTAACATATTAAATAGAATCAACATAAGCACTTCTTCATGTGCTGCTTAATACATAAGGTAATGAATAACCTGGCTTAAATCAGTGTTAGGAACTCCGATATATAAGCTAGGTTCCAAATGGCTCCTTAAACCAAGGTTAGTCACCAAAATGGAATGCTTAGTTGCCATTTTGGGGCAAGACAGTTCTGAAGTCTTATTTCTCAGACGATGCACTGATTGTGATTCTCAGTTAAGCATCTGGCTAGTTCAGATAACAGCCTTGAGCTTTGATAGCTCAAGAAAGAAACGTCATTTTATTCAGGGACAGTCCACACACATATTGGTCTTTTTCAATCTCTCAATGGTGACTGCCCCTGCTCAGACTGCACAGAAAAAGTATTTTGGTTCCAGAAATTCATTCTGATTGTGCTGATAAAATATAACTGATAGAATTCTACAGATTGGGGTATTAGCAAGGCCTTTTTTCAGTCAGAACTTGGCGGAACTCTGTTCTGGCACCTCTTAGGTGGGCGCCATTGCCATTATAAGAGAAAAAAGGAGGCACTCATGGTGAGTTCCAGCATCCCTTTTTCTAGAAAGATACCACTGGGTATTCGTTTGTGAAAACAGTCCAGACCTAATGATCCCCAGGCATGCACCTGCAGAGGGTAGAAGTGTCAAATGCTATCCTAGCACCCAGGCATATTCATTTGGTTGCAAGTGGTTGAAAGCAAGGTGCAAAATGTGCCTGCCTAATTTCAAACACTGGTTTAAGTGTATTGGATATTAATCCAGCCAGTCACGGGAATAGTCCCACAAGCAGGTCTTGTGAATGCCTGCTCAGTGGTACCTTGGTTCTCAAACTTAATCTGTTCCGGGAGTCCATGACTCCCAAAATGGTTCGAAAACCAAGGCGCGACTTCCAGTTGGCTGCAGGAGCTTCCTGCAGTCAAGTGGAAGCTGCGTCAGACATTCGGCTTCCAAAAAACGTTCGCAAACTGGAATACTTACTTCTGGGTTTGCAGTGTTCGGGAGCCTATTTGTTCGGGAGCCAAGCTCATTGAGAACCAAGGTACCACTGTACTAGCAAAAATATAGTGGTACCTCCGGTTGCGGACAGGATCTGTTCTGGATCTCTGGTCAGATTCCGAGGTTTCCGCAACCAGAGGGACTGCTTCTGCGCATGCATGCATGGCGGTAGACTGCTTCTGCACATGTGCACAACGCAGTAGACTGCTGCTGCACATGCACGCGTGACAAAACCCAGAAAAATACTTCTGGGTTTGCCACGTTCGCATCCTGAAGGATACGCAATTGGAGGTGTGCGTATCCAGAGGTACCACTGTAGTGCTGTTTTATAATAATGAAAGAGCTACTTCAAATGATAACAAAATATTATTTCCTGTTGCAAACCTCATAGTTCCTACTAATCAAGACAGGTTTTGTAAGACTTTTTAATTTGATGTAGCATTTATTTGATTAGAATTTAAAACTTTTTGCACAACTGGTTCATAGGAGGAAAAAAACTGGCAGTGGTAGCACTAATGGGATTATTGGAAGTGGTAAAAAATGAAAACAATTTTGGCTGTGGTTTACTGAAATATTATGCCTAAAGGGGACAGTGAATTGTTCCCTTTTTGAACCCAAGTTTTTTGTGTGCCCAAATATATTTGACTTGCCTCTTCCAGAAAGTCCATTGAGATCACTTTCAGGATCAGCAAGCTTTAGTAATAGAAATAGGTCAGATTTTGTTTTTCCTTTCTACTTGGCAGTCTTCAAAAAATTCTATTTTTGTGTTGCATCAATGCCATGGATTGAAAATGGCACCACAGAAAATTAGTGATATTACTAAAGTAAATTGTGCATGTCGAATTTGGAACTTGTGGAGTCTGGAGTCTTTATTCTGAGGACCCACTACGTGTGCAGTGGGTCCTCAGTGTGCAGAAATGAACTAAAATGCTCCTTCAGGCCACAGTTTAGAAGCCATTATTTGTATGCTCCAGGATGGAAGGTTTTTCCCCTCCTCAGATTTAGTCATATACTTCCTTCCCACACTTTACAATTATTGAGCAAATCAAAACAAAGGCACTTGTATTTCTTTTCTTCCATTAAATGGAGCGCCTTAAGATACACCAGAGTGAGAATAATAGGACTCTCAACTGTTATTAACAGTAGTCCATTATGGCATGGTTGCAGAGCTCCAGTCAGATAAATGGCCATTTCAGAGTCTAATCCTATTTCTAACCTAGCTTCAGTTCGAAGGAACAATATTATAGACTGCTACTTTCACTCTTTGTTCAATAAATTCTAGGATAACTGACAGGGTTCCTGAATCTGTATTTTGTTTTTTTGCACCACGTCAAACTTTTCAGCTAAACATTCTGACTTCTCAGAAATATAAGCAATAGAGATAGCTCAAACACATGCTGAGACAGGAAAGGAAAAGTATTCACAAAGCAACAATTAAGGTGTTTGTGCTTACATGCTTGTTCTGTATATGTATCTTTGCTAGTGTAAGTATATAGCTGGACTGGGGACGCAAGTTACCATATTTTACCGTCTATAAGACGCCCCCATGTATAAGACGACCCCTATTTTTTGAGCCCAAAATTAAGAAATAAATATTTTAAACATTCCGTGTATAAGACAACCCCCAATTTTAAACTTTAAAAAATTGGGAAAAAACATAGTCTTACACATGGAAAAATATGGTGTTTTTTTTAGTCTTGCGTGGATTCATTTTCAAATCTTAACATTTCAGTTGATTGATACAAAATATAGTTTCATTTCTGATTGGATAGTTGTTAATGGTTATACAGTGGTACCTCGGGTTAAGTACTTAATTCATTCCGGAGGTCCGTTCTTAACCTAAAATTGTTCTTAACCTGAAGCACCACTTTAGCTAATGGGGCCTCCTGCTGCTGCTGCTGCACCGCCAGAGCAAGATTTCTGTTCTCATCCTGAAGCAAAGTTATGAACCCGAGGTACTATTTCTGGGTTAGCAGAGTCTGTAACCTGAAGCGTATGTAACCTGAAGCGTGTGTAACCCCAGGTACCACTGTAGTTTGTGGCTGTGGTTGTAGCATTGTTGTGAAACTTCGTAGTATTGTTCTCCTCAACAATAACTTAGAAGCTTTCCCTAGACCAAGTCAGTTTTTATAACTGGACTTAAGTATACATTCTTTCCTCCTTGCCCCACCTTAACTGTTAGGGGAAACTGCTACTGACTGGTGACTCTTTACCTATATGCGTGGAAGCCAGCAAATACTTGTTGCAAATTACAGTGATCTTTGGTTATGTGGAGCTGTTGAAAATAATCCCCATGACCTTCTTGTCGTGTTTTGTAATTTTCCATGCAAGATGGGGCTATTTCAGTATTGAAACATCTTCCAAAATTTTGCAATACCAGCTCAACAGAGCCGTAAGTAATGTTTAGCAAAGGTAGTGTAAAGAGCTCTCTGATGACACATTTCCAACATCCATCTTCTAGCTTTTTTTAGTGCATTTCTTATTGAGTACACTGTTGGGAGGAAATAGGCCAGGAATGGGGAATTTGTGACCCTCCAGATGTTGTTGGTCTCCCATCAGCTTCAGTCAGCATAGCCAATGGTCAGGAATGATGTGAGTTATAGTCCAACAACATCTTGAGACCTACTATACAGGGTTCCTTGTATACTGCTGTCTGTGTTGTGCTTTTGGGTTCATATTAGCAACCATACAACTCAGAAGGCATGGTTTGTTGCCTAAACCAATGAGATAAGTTTTTATTGAGAGCCTTCTGTTGGTACTTGAAATAGCACAACTAGCTAGTAGTCTTATAGATATTAGTTCAGCTGAAGTAAGACTTTTTCTTTAATATTTTTACACACACATGCACAGTATTTGCTGTGTAATTGAGAAAACATCTTAGTGTGGACTCTTGCTGTCTATATGTGTACTTTGTTTATCTAGCTCGGTGTCCCTATAATTGGTGCTTATGGAGTTTGCACAGGCTTCTTTTTTCTGGAAGCCATATGAACTCTGAAACAGACATTGAATTGCAATTTATTGTTGTTTACTCCTTTTAGCAGTTTCGTAACAGAAAGTATTGGCTTGGGTGTCCCTGAATAAGTGGTGGCAACAGTAATTCTATATCCCTTTTGTACCCATTATCTGTAGTTCTTGGTTGTGTTATGAGAAATAATTTCACAAGGGAATGTCCTTAAGAGAATCTCTAATCTGCAACCTGAGTGGCTTGCCAATTATCTCTTGATCAAAATCTAAAGCAGCTTTAGACTGATCACAAATTGTTCTAATGTTGTAAGTATCTTGACTTTTCCTACCCTGCTGCATGACAGTTAACCAACACATCAACAAAGCCGAAATAAAGACAGGGAGATCTTCCATGATGTGTACTTAATTATTTGCTAATACAGAGAGAGAAGAACAGAATAAATGCTGAACTGTGGTCGGTATCCCTGCACTTGATGGACTGTTGGGAGTGGGGTAGCTGGGGAAGGAAAATTAATACCCAATACCGCCACATGCCCTCCCTGCAGCTTGGCCATTGTGGCTGCAGTCCAATGCCGTACTTATTTTCCTGTTCCGCAAGTGTATTTGCTCCCGAAGGCTTTTGGAAGGTTGGTAGCATGAAGAAAATGTCTTCAGTATATCCAGTATATCTGAAGGAGCGCCTCCGCCCCAATCGTTCTACCCGGACACTGAGGTCCAGCACTGAGGGCCCTCTGGCGGTTCCCTCACTGAGAGAAGCCAAGTTACAGGGAACCAGGCAGAGGGCCTTCTCGGTAGTGGCGCCCTCCCTGTGGAATGCCCTCCCACCAGATGTCAAAGAGAACAACAACTACCAGACTTTTAGAAGACATCTGAAGGCAGCCCTGTTTAGGGAAGCTTTTAATGTTTGATGTATTGCAGTGTTTTAATTTTAATTTTTTTTGGAAGCTGCCCAGAGTGCCCAGATTATTATTATTATTATTATTATTGCTTAATGTCCCATCTGGATTTCCATTTAATAAGCCCATGAGATTTCTGTCAGAAAGTTTGAAGGAGACGTCTCATTTGTTCAGCTCAGCTTTCACTGCCTTCTTAAAAGTGCAATCCAAACCCACTTACATGGAAGTGCCCCACTGAATTCAATAGGTCTTGGTTGTAAGTAAGGTTAGGATTGCAGTGTTAAAAACCCCTCTTCTGCAAGCTTGTTTGCTCACAAAGGCCTTTGGAAGGTTCGGAGGAGGTTGCGGTCTGTGCATCTGCTCGAGTCTCACCCAGATACTTTCTGCAAGTTTGTTTGCGCACAGGGGGGAGGAAGTTGTGGTCATAGGTCTCTATCTTTGCTTTCTGCTTATCGGGTTTTACAAAATGTTTTTGTTACGTTTTGCTGAGGGTTGTAATACTTCACACGCTCAGGGCATTTTTTTGTATTTCACAAAACTGTATGCCATAAATAAACTTGTTAGAAGATAGCATGAGTCTTATTTTGTAATATCAGGTGTTCCTTTCTAGGAGAAGAGGCCCCTGTTTTGGGAATTTGAGAATCAAGCTCACAACCACTTTAACCCAGCCTTGATTATTGCATAATGTATTACAAAGAATGATGCATCCAATTAAGTGGACTCTAGCCCACGAAAGCTTATGCCATAATACAATTTCTAGCCTTTAAGATGGCAGTGCTGTTTTGTTTGCTGTTCTGCTAAAATTGTACTGTGACCTACTTTACAGGGTTGATGTGAGGATAAAAGAATATGAAACACTTTGGCAAATTTAAAATGCTATTACAGAAAGCTGCAGGGGATGGTTCAGATGAGAATGCAGTGTGCAGAGCCTACGTGTAACATGGGAGTATGGGTTACAACCTGCCTGAATACTCCATCCCAGGCAAGCCTGTTCTAGCAGGCAGCCACGCTGGATTTGCTGAGGAACTACATATAAAGTCCAAAGTTTTTAGGTCTGAATATTCTGGTTGTTTCCCAGATTCTTTATTGTTTTAGTTTAGGTTTTTTCATGATTTCAAATCTTCCCCTCCTCCCATTCAAAATCAGGGACAGCAGGCTGGATATAGGTATGTGTATTCCAAGACGTTCATAAGTCCCCGATGTGAGGTAGGTTAGGCTGAGAGATGGTAACTGGCCCAAGGTCACATGGTGAGCTTCAGGGCTGAATGGTGATTTTTAACCCTGTTCCCCTAGGTCCTAATCCACTTAATTTCCCTGCATTTTATTCCACTTTCTTGAAAAAAGATGTAGAAGTGAAAAAGCAGAGGTAGAGATGTGAAGGCCAAGAAAGAAAAGAACTGGGAAAATTTAGGGGGGAAATGCTTTTTCTCTGTTTCCCCCTGTTGGATTGTATTGTATTGTTTGTTTGTTTGTTTATAAAACACTTTCTTTTAGAATGATGAAGAAATGTTTGAGACAAGTTGTTCATATAATTAATCCCCCAAAATAATTTCTGAAGCTGCATAGCAGAAAGACTTTTATGCAAGACTAGGTACAGTTTCAGATCATTACAATTCCTGTATATGGAGGCAAGTCCTGAGTTGTACATTGAGAGTACAATACTCAAGTGAAAGAGCAAGGTGCATTTCTGCCTCTTGGAGGGCACTGCTGTTGCCTCAAGAGAAGGAAGGAGGATTAAATGCCTTCTTTGCTTGTGGCCTTTAATTTGTT
Source organism: Podarcis melisellensis (assembly GCF_964234715.1). Taxonomy (NCBI): domain Eukaryota; kingdom Metazoa; phylum Chordata; class Lepidosauria; order Squamata; family Lacertidae; genus Podarcis; species Podarcis melisellensis. Next base: position 64,888,186 of record NC_138531.1, read on the forward strand.
GGCATGGTTGTTGGATCTGTTTCTTATTTCTTGACCAGTCCTCAAAGGACTGGGAGTGGGAGAAAGTATAGAGCAGTGCAATTTTGTTACCTCCAATTCATACTGCTGCAAATCTGTTGGATCCAAGATTCAAAGGTGGAAATGTAAGCACAGCTTCTGCATTGGACAGGATTACAAAACAAGCAGTATGCTTAGGGCTTCCTTGCTGTTGGAAAGGTGCTTATAAATGTTGCAACATACAGAACATATTCAGGTGTTTGGCCACGGAATGCAGTCTGGGATTCTGCCAAGCGTACGCTACTGCAAGATTGTGTCAAGGCCTTTGCACAGCACAACCTCTGACACCAACTGCTTCTTAGCCATGTCAGATACTTTCATCTCAAGTAGGATGTTTGTGTGTGCCCGGGGGTGGGGGTGGGGGGACCTGGTCTCTGTTTGGAAATACAGTGGTACCTCAGTTGTTGAACGCTTCCGAAGCCAAATGTTTCAAAAACCCGGAAGTGAATGCTTCCGCTTTCGAACGTGCCTCGGAAGTGAAATGGCTTCCAAGGCATGTTTCTCCACTTTCTGAATGGAATTTGCCAACCACCCATTGCGCCTTAGTTGTCGAACATTTCGGAAGTTTAAAGGTCTTCTGGAATGGATTATGTTCGACAACCGAAATACCACTGTACACCAAATCAAGAAATAAACTGAGATGTGGAAGAGTAGAAGTTTGTTTCAGTTTGGATAAACCTTCAGTTTTTAGAACTCTGGAAATGTTTCATCTCTGAGCTGCAGGGGGCAGAGGAATAATAATTCTCCATAAGGCCTGGAAATATATGGGGTTCATGTTTAAGAGTCCAGTGTGGCACCTTTAAGACTAACAAATTCAGGCTGCTGTCATTTACATACTTATCGCTTCTTATTACTTCTATGTTATGTACACTAATCATGGCATGGATGCACACTAGAAATTGTGACAGCAAGGGCCCCTTCTGAATCAAGGTAAGACACTTAGGGGCTATGTATTAATAAGACTACAGTGTTTAAGTGTCCACTGTTTCTTTGCAAAGGAGGATAGGGAGAGAACCAGGACAGGTGGAAGCCACACAAACGTTTATTCCATCAGTCTCCTCCTCTGGCAGCAGAGATTCCTTTGGTACCAAAGTGAGAAGTTTCCAGTTGGGACTAAATAAATAAATAAATAAATAATAAAAAGCAAAGCTTAGGTGTCAACAGTATGTTTGCAAGGGAGTAGGATAGGGAGAAAAGTAGGACAACTTGGCCATGACCTGTGGCCTCTTAGCACTACCAGGCCAAGTGGGCAGACAACTTTCAGGGTACTCTGTTTTAACAAGGAATTTTTTTTTGATAAAAATTAAACCATGACCATGTTACACTAGGGACTTTAGACAGAATCTGTTCTTTACATAAAAGGACAACTGTTACTATAAACACCTCTGAGCCTATACAAACTGGCTTGTTCCCAGCCTTTGCAGTCTAGCATACCTCCTGTCTTGCAGAACATCTGGTGGTACCTGAGTGGGATCAGCGGAGAAATTAGAGGAGCAGTTTTTCTGCACACCATTTACTAATCAAGAATGGATTTTCTACTCTGTGGATTAATTTGGCGTGATAGTGAGAAGGGGGCTATGCCCTGAACTCCTGATCCCCCATATCCATGGCTTCCAGAGTCTAGTATTAAAAATTAAAACTGGATGCTTATTTAATCCAAATGTTGGATAATCTATGGAGAGACTCAGCACTATGCATCAGATGTAACTATGGAAAGCCCACAAGATTTCTCCTGTTTGACTTCATTAGCATCCCTTTAAAAGTAGAAGTAAATTCTGGCTTACGTAATCAAATATAGAATAATTTCATGTAATCGAATACAGAAGAATTGTTCTTTGACTAAAAAAGTTGTAGATGTTTTCAGGAAGTCTGGTCATGACTCATTTCTATCCATAAACCTCTGATAGAAAAGTTCATATGCTGGAAGTCTATTCATTTGGAAACCATTAACTAATTATATAAGATAATTCATTTCAATGTGGACTGCTTTTCCTAGTCGTTACACAGAATTTATAACATTTCTTGGCTCCTTTGGAGAATGATGCAGGTTAATCTAATAAAATAAAATTTATATTGTGATTTTTTCCTACAGAAACAAACTTCAAACTACTATCTTATTTTGAGGGACAAGGATTAAACACACATATTTCCTCTGTCTTCATTTAGGAGCAGGCTTAAGACCTTCTCAATATGGTCACAATCACATTTAGAAACCAGGTTAACAGGACTGATTGTCACCCATAATTTACCAATGGAAGAACATACTGTAAGCCACTTTACCTTGCAAATTCTTGATAGTTCCAGGAACACATAAGGAAACACTGCAACTATTTTTCTTGACAATGTCGGCTGCAGTCTGACAGCTTAGCGGTTTCTGTTTTAGACAAAATGAGGAACGAAAGGAGGGTTTTAAAGTCTTTAATGAAGAAACGTGAATGCTATGAAAAGAAGACATTAGTTTGACTTCTTTCCACTTTAGTATGCTATGGTGAGAATAACTGGCATGTGTAATAATGAAACATCAATTATTCAGTTGGGAGCTGTGTTGCCAACTGGTTGTCACCTTTTCCTAATCACCACAGTATTAAGTCTGTCTCAGGATTTGATGCATTTTCTTTACTAGCTTACACTGCTGAAAGCTGTCCGCTTGCAAATATGTGCTTTTGGAGAAGCTGTCTTGTGTTGCAATCTTCCTTGGCCGATGTCCAACTTGGACAGGCCTCTTCTGGAAGATTGTCTTGAGCATCCCTCCAGCTCATTCTTTGTGGCCAAATCAGCTCTCTTTAAGTGAATGTTTTTAAACAGCCTTTTAATTCTTCAGATTAACTTGTTCCTTAGCTACTCAGAGTAAATTGCATTTCCAAATGCAATTTAGTCTGAGATCCTACAACTTCTCGGAGCCTTCAGAGCTCTAGTCTGCATAGTAGTGATGGATGATAAATTAAGCACAGCTGTATTTTCATCATCTTTGTGCTAGTTGGTGGACCACAATTCCAAGGCGTCCTGTTTTAGAAAGCTGCTGTGATGGCAAACCATGTGGGTAGGCTAATATGGTACAGTATCTCTTTTCACCCAGAGCCTTTTAGTCTGGATCTCTTGGCAATTAAATAGCAGTTATGAATTCTCCTTGTATAATATTCTTGGGTAACAAAACTTGGAGAAGGACAAATGCGATACAGTGGAATTTCAGTTTTCAAACGTAACCTGTTCCAGAAGGCTGTTCGAGTCCCGAAATGTTTGAAAATCTAGGATCAATGGGCGGTCGGCAAAATCCATTGAAAAAATTGAGAAACGCGCCTCAAAAGCTGTTTGGTTTCCGAGGTGCATTCGAAAACGGAAGCAATTACTTCCGGGTTTTTGGCATTCGGGTTCCGAATTGTTCGGCATCCGAGATGCTGGAAAACTGAGGTTTCACTGTAACAGAATACAAGCAGTACTGGTTGTGCTCAACCAGTAAACTCAGTGGGGACATGTAGATGCATGAGTCTGTTTCTCAGCTTACTTGTGGCTATTGTGAGAAGGATATTCACAGAAAAAGACTGTTGGATTCCCAGGGCCTATTCAAAGGCATACCTAGGGTCCCTTGTGCTCTTGGCAAGGAGCTATATTGGCGTGTGTGTGTGTGCGCGCGCATGCATGCATGCATGCACACACAAACACACACACAGAGAAATAAAATCCAAGAAGCCGGTGAACTTGTCTGGACAGGAGGGCTAGGCAGTGTGCCTGCACTGCTCTTTGCCTGGGAGCTGCTCTGAGGACCGCTTTCCATCCCCTCCAACAGCAGCAGTGGCCTTTCCTGCTGAAGATACCAGAGGATTCCTTTTGTGGACAAAGCAGGTGCTAGAGTGCTGAGCCATGCATGTGCATGATTGGTGCTCCAGGTGTTGTGGAAGGACTCCAATGCCTGATAGGTTTTGCCAACACCAAGTTACGCTTCTGGGCCTATAGGGGTGGAAAGACATCAGCAGCTGTCTTTGCATTAATTCATGGATGCAGGGACTCTGTACTATACCCTCAGAATCCTTCTTCAAAACATGTTGCTTTGTGACCTCTTATCATGTCCCCTCATAGTGTTTCTTTTCTGCCTTAAAAGCCCCAAATGTTTTAACCTTTCCTTGTAGGGGAATTATTTCAGCCACGTGGTCAGTTTTGGTGCTTTTTTCTAAAACTTTCTGCACTCTTTTGAGTTGCGGTGAGCAGAACTGTAAGTGAAAGATTTAAGTGCAGGCGCCCCATAGGTTTCTAAATGGTATTGTTATTTGGGCAATTGTATTTTTAGACCATTTCTTAATGGTTGTTAACATGGAATTTTTCAGAGTTGCAAAATGGGCTGACGGTTTCATCAAGCTATCCACCATGAACCTAAGGTCCTTCCTAGCCAATTCAGACCCCATTAGTGTACATGTGACTTTTTTTTGGGGGGGGAGGATGAGTTGCCCCTATGTTCATCACTTTACATTTGCTTACAGCGAATCACATTTGGCATTTTAGTGCCCATTCACCAAGCTTTGAGTGAGCCTTTTATACCTCAGAATCTCTTTTTGTTTTGACCACTTTGAACGTTAGTAACTTTTGCCACCTCACTGCTTACCCCAAAATTCAGGTCATTCACAAATAAGTGTAAAACAGCTGTCCCAATACTGATCCTTGGAGAGATCCCACTTCATTCATTCCTGAATTGTGATCATTTATTCTGATTCTTGTTCTTTAACCTCCTTCTGATCCCTAAGAGAACTTTTCTGTTTATCTTATGATTGCTAAACTCACTCAGGAGTCCTTCAAAATCTGACACAACATGTACTACATTGCTCCTGTCCATATGTCTGCCATATGCTTGAGTGGTCCATATGAGGACCACTCAAGAGCTATGTAATACACAGAAAACACCCTTACAGAAGCCATGCTTACTATTCAAGAAGTCTCGTTCTTATATACTTTTTGTAATTTTATATTTAATAATGCTTTCTAGCAATTTTATTGGAACAAGCATTAGTGTACAGTAACTGCCTGTAATTTCTCAGATCTCCTCTGCATCCATTAAAAAAAGGGGGGGGCATTCAATTGGCCACTTTCCATTCCTTAGGTATGGAGATGGATCTTAGGAATAGCATACATAATTTTTATAGGCCAGCAATTTCACATTTGAGTTGTTTTTGAGGCTTTGAATATTGTCTGTCATCTTCTGTCTCTGCACTTCAGGCACAATCCCAGGAGAGCTTTTTCAGACACAGGGGCCTCCTCAAAAACTGCAGCAGTGAAGACAGAGGCAATCTCATTTTGCTCCTTTAACACACATATAACTCCCTTGGTGTCTATAGGTCCAAGTATATCCAAAAAAGGGCACAAACATACCCAGGTACCCATCAAATAAAGAGCAAAAAGCAAGGGTAAATAATGTTTTTGCCTGGTCTCTTAAAACACATAGTGATGGTGCTAGGAATGCATTCCTAGGAAGAGCATTCCAGAAATGGAGCCACCACTGGGAAGGCTTGTTCTCATGTTGCCACCCTCCACATCTTCTTTGGGTGGGGGGAAATAAAGAAAAGCTTCAGATGTTGAATGTGAGGTGTGGGTTGGCTTGTGTGGGAAGAGGTGGTCCGTAAGGTATTGGAGTCCTGAGCCACACAAGGCTTTATAGCTGAAAGCTTGTAATATCATGGCAGGTTTCTATAAATGCAGGCTTCTATAAATCTAGATTATTGCATCATAGAAACGTGACTGGGTTTTCTTAAGCACATTTAAGCATTTAACTCTGAGTGTCTTAGCACAGCAGCAGTGAGGTGGGAGACATTGCTTGCACAATACTGTAATGGTGAGTGTCCTGCCTAAGTGGTATTCTGCTCTATTCTACCGCATGCTGGATGTGAAGGCAGCGCAGTGAATGTGGAAGCGCCAAGGCATTTCCCCATTGCGAGAATGTTCTATTTCCTGTTTTGGTAGTGCTATGTTCCCTCAATCCCTGCTGGTTTGTTTGTTTGCTAGCTACACCTGGTGTGGGTTGAGCTTGGTAAAGCTCCCAATTTTCATTCTTGTTCCTAACAAACAGCTGAATGGCTTTTCACAAGAAGTAAGTCTTGAGGTACTTTTTTTAAATTCACAGGGAGCCTTCCCAAGGATTCCCTTTCTCATCTGTCCATTCAGTAAACACTTTTGCCTGTTTAACTTTTTATGTGTTTTTGCGTTAAAACAGAATTGGACTGTCAGGAATCTGGAATCCTTAGCACAGACTATGAAGGACAGCTTTGATAATGCAGCATATGAAATAACCTTGTTTCTGGCCATGAAACAGCTGCTGTCAATGTGCCCCTGCCAGGATTAATACAAAACCATCCCACTTTTGTGAGCTGTAGAAACTCTTAAGGACATGTTAGACTTTTCAGTGAAGGCAGAAAGAAAGCATTTGAGAACAATGTTGACAGCAAATTAAATATATGCTTCAGGACAGGTATGTAAAGCGGGGGCAGGCAGGCAGGCTGCACTGTGGCCTTCCAGATGTGTCTGGGTTACAGTTTCCATCCACCTCAGCCAGTATCATCAGTGGTCAGGTAGGGTGGGAACTATAGTCTAGCAACTTTTGGAGAGTCACAGCTTAGCCACAAGGACTACTTCTTACTTTTGGAGAACAACTCGTTGTTGTGACTGTCTACAACTTGCATATGAGTTTAGTTCATGTTTGCTTATTGTAATTACATGGTGCATCAGGTGTATTCTGGTAGTGAACCTGCCAAGATTTCGGTAGAGGTGGTATGGAGTTGACCAGGTTTGTGTGAACTGGTTTTAGGGCTTGGATGGTGTTTTGCCAAAGGCAAAAGGCTTCCTTTTAAAGGATCCTTGAAGCAAAGACAGAGCACTAGTGGAGAAAGGCTGGATTTTATTGAGCAAAATAGGACTTTACAAAGGTACAAAACCTTACCCAAGTTCAAATAACAGTTCTCCTTTGCCAAAGGATGTGAAGTGAAAGCACAAGACAGGAGTTGATCATCAGGTGGGCTGAAGCGAGCTGCTCACTAGCCTGTGGAGCCTCCTTTTATTGAGACAAATATGCAAGCCAGGCAAATACATTTTGGGCTGTGACCTTTACACATCTTCCGTCCCGAGATCGTGGGGTGGTACAAAGTTATTTTGGCACCTGTTTTCACAGTGTCATTTTCCCCTTGCACAGTGTATGACGAAGGAGACAAAAGGTCTCAGAGACAAAGGTAACAGACAGGACACCGCCGACTACTGAGACCGTAAAAGGTCAGACAGAGGGAACGATGTACAGAAAGCTGTGGCTTGTCTGGGGGGGGGGGGTTGCCCTGCACCTCAAGGTCATGTGTGCAGGCAGATTGTGGCTGCCTGCTGGTGGAGAGTGTTATCCCTCCGGACTCCACCGTCCACTCCGTGATATCCCTACAGGATGGATAGGCGAACAATACACAAGAACTTTCTACCCATTCTTCATTGGAGGACGTTTTAACTTTTACCAGTCTTTTACTAGAATGGTTACTTAGATGAGCTGTTTTTAGTTGCACTTGTCCAACACTCAACAATTGGGTAAATATTCAGCGATCAAGTTCATAGGGTATGCATTGCATTCAGGATGAAGTTTATACGGTGACCAATCTTACACAAAAGCAGAATTAACGCTGGATGTTTCCAGAACAAATGGACTAAGTGCGACTCAACGAATATTTGATGGGGCATTTATTCTGGGCTGTAAGATTTCTAATGTAGCTCTTCATCTAACTCTCTTGTGTAATGCTATTATTTCATTCTGCATTGCTTACAATGGGTCCTGCATCCTGATTTTTGTGGTGTTTTTGACAGCCCAGGTTTCAGCTGTGGAAGTATACACACCAGCAGAACTCTCTGTGGAGAATGGGACAGAAACGAAGCTTCCGTGCAGCTTTTCATCCTCAGAGGTGATAAGCAGTGCCGCTACTGTTACCTGGAGCTTTCAACCAGAAGGATCAACTACTACTGTGTCGGTAAGAGATGATGATTGAAGTAAGATGAGAATTGAACAAGAGCCTGCAACAAAGCAGATTAAACATTTCCCTGCTATTTCATACCTTTCTGCTCCTGCTCACTTTTATCACTGGTAAGAGTACATATTTAGGCCGCCTCAGAATGCCAGTTGATCCTGTTATGTTTGGTATCATGGATAGTCGTCCTGTGCTTGCTCCACAATACTTCAGTGGCAGAAGTATTATTAAGGTGAGGGGTTGTTTTGAACTAGTGACACATTTGTTAGCCACCTATGTATTCTGATTTTGTTTAGTGAGTTGATTTATTACCCACACTTCATTCACCATAGGTTCCTGTTTGGTTAGCAGGATATGTCAAGTTTAAAGGTGTATGAGGTGGAGGCAATAATAGGTCCAATAGTGATCCTGTAGCAGCAGCTGGAAAATTGGGGCAAGTGAGTCAGAGTAAGGTCTCACTCTGAGCAATTGTATCTACTCCCAGACCTCCCTTTGTGGGGAAAACTAGGATTTTAACCATGTATCCTGTTTTGTGTTCCCGATTACAGTTCTTCTATTATTCCCATGGCAAATCATATCCTGGGAAGGATACACAATTTAAGGACAGAAGCAGCTGGGCGGGTGACCTTAACAAGAAAGATGCATCTATCAGTATATCCAACATGCAATTCCGGGACAATGGCACTTTCATCTGCGATGTCAAGAACCCTCCAGATATAGTTGTCACACCTAGTGAAATCAAAGTCAGAGTTGTGGAAAAAGGTACCGCTGTCTCTGGATACAAGAGTGCTAGTAATGATGGTTGATAGAATGCTTTTGTGAAATATTTGATTAAATCACTCTACAAAAACCCATCACTTACAGGAGTATTATTTTGGCTGTTCTTGCAATAACTTGTATTTTATTCAGAGTGCTTCTGTGAAGAAATTAAACTGTTTTAAAAGAACTAAAAATCCTGTATGGTTTTGGAATTATGGTGTTAATTTGCTTCTTAGAGCCAGCCTTAGCTGTCTGGTAAACAGTTTGGAAGGTGCTGCAAATTTATAAGAAAAAAATTGTTTATATTGTAGTCTATTGATAGGATTAAGTCAGCTACTGTATGCTTATTTTACGGTTGAAGTTGTTTGTAGATAGAGATAGAAGAGATAATGTAGCCCAAGCATATAAGTAAAGAGTGATTTGAAATAGACTAGATCTGGGTGGATTTCAGAATGGTAAAATAACTTCTTTTAAACAAATTGCATTCACAGCTAGAGAATAAGGTGTTCTCAGCAGTGGCTCTTTTCCATAGTTAGGCATGAGTATATATGTTTGTTTCTTAGATGTGCCAAGTTCGCTTTTGTACTTCTGTGAATCCTGAGTCTTAGTATAGTTTTATCCCTTTGCTACAATACAATACAAGTGCAATCTTGCCAAGAGGCAACAGTTACTAGTTTATGATTATTGTGATTAATGTGTGAACTTACTCTTGATTGTGGTGTTGAGGCAGCTTCTCAAATGTGATGGGTGTGCATCTAAAACATGGTTCTTCATGAAAATGCTTGGAAGCAGGGGTCAATTATTTCCTGATTGGCTCTTCTGAGCATTTTAAAGCATTGGCTCTTATGTAGATGCCTTTTACACTCAGCAGGAGGTCTGTGTGTTTTGTATGCTGGTATGCATAGCAGACTACAAATTTTTGTAGTGAAAATTGGCCTTCAGGGGAAGTCCACTTATTGTTCACCTCATCTTTCCCATGGGGATACTGATGGGCTAAATTAGAGATTAATTGTACTTGATATGCTGTAAAAATGCTATTGAAATCTAATGAACCTAACACCACAGATCATGCTCATGAGTTTTACTTGAGGTTTGGGATATAAAAAAGACCAAGGAACATGCCATTACTGAGACAGATGCACCCTTAACTTATGCATATAAAAGCCAATGCCAATGATATATTGATAAATGTAAAAGCTAAGCAGACGGGACTGAAACTTTTCTTCTCTCCTCAGGTAACTTGCCTGTGTTTCCCATTACTCTAGTAGCAGGGGCATCAATTGGTGGAGTTCTGGGCTTAGTTTTGCTCATCGTTCTTGTTGTGTGTGTCGCATGCAGAAAGAAGAACTCTAAAAATCATTACTCTGGGTAAGATGCTCCCCTTGTTCATATATTTAGGTGTTGTTGTTTTTTTATTAAGGCCGGGGTAGCTGAACCTGCAACAGGAATCAATCATACATGTTTTGTTCATAGTACTAAATTGACTGTGGCCACTGGGACACATTCCTCTAGTCCCAAACGATTAATTGTTGACTTCATTGTGCATACACCTTTCAGGGTGTATAAGTCCTACTAGATATCCTTATACATGTTGGAAGGGAAGTGTGCATCATAAAGCTGTCCAGAGAGGCAGCCCTACACTCTTGTCTTCCAAAAATAAAGGGACTCTTGCAGCTCAGGATGAAGTGCAAGATAAAGGCTGGACAACTCTCTACATCTTGGATTGTACAACTCTATTTATGAGTTTGGAATGTGGCTCCTTTTACAACAGTCTGCTTGCCAGAGGTTTCCAAACCTAGCTTTGGGAAAACGGTTCCTCTACTATCTTCACTGGCTTCACCATCTGCATGACTTCCTTTTTTTTCTTTTTCCTTTTTTTGCACTTAAAGTACCTTTTTAATTTGCATTGAATAACTTCTGTTGGAAAGTATTTTCAGGGTAGATTCTAGAGCTTTAATCCAGAGCTTTTAGAATGCCACGAAATGTTTTGTTGGTGGGTTCCTTTGAGGTGGTGGTGGTGGGACTTTTATCTTGTTTGCTTTACCACTTAACTCCAAGAGAAATGCAGCCCTTGTACACAAAAACCTGAGCACACATGTTCTGTGGGGATTGTCATTCCACTGCCCAACTCTTTCCTGCTTTTTGTAGATCCAGTGAATGCTATGAACAAAGCCTTCAAAAGTCTAGTTTCTGATGGGTGTGTTTAATTGGCAACTGATCCCACTATACCTTATTTTCAGCTGGAGATTTTAGAGAGGGGTTGCAGTAGGAGTCAGTGGTAAGATTGAGCAAGTGCAGTGAAATGTGCTTTGTAAGCTCAGAGTTCAGTGTGGAAAGCACAGTTTCCTTTCTGCATGTGCTCTTTCAGTAACCACTTAAAGGCAGCTTACACTGATCTGTGCTAAAGGATCCCAAAGCCCAATATGGGTATTTAACTCCCTGTCCAGTGTGTTATTGCTGAAAGCTACTCAAAGGTGCTGGATTTGGAACAGTAATATGTTTGCATTGTCTTCTACAACTAAAATCAACCCCCAGCAATGTAGAAATGGATAACGTTGCTTCCACTGACTACACCAGCTCTTTGTTCCTACTGATTACTAAGTGGCAGGGTGTGTTTGTGCTGTAATTGCTGAGCAGGGCCACATAATTTTGCAGGGGTCTAATTTCTAGATGAAACTAACACCAGCATTATAATGGATTGATTTGGGTGGTGGTGGAAACCCTTGCATGGCAGTGTCACAACTTCTGTTCTTATTCTGACATTTTGGTTTTTTCCTTCCTGCTTTGGTGTGCTGGGATCGGATCCTGCTCTTACCTTCCTCTGCTTACAGAGATCCTGATATAGACGCAAGATTGGGAATGTAACAGGGCTGGGTCTCCTCTTCCGGTCCCACTATATACCATGGTAACTAATCACATTGGTGGTTGCTCTTTGGTACTTCGTGTGTGTGCGTGTACACATTTCTGCCTCCTTTGCTGACTACCTGGCTAACATATCTCCATCACTTGTGCTGAAATTCTGTTTTGTAGACTGTTGGTGAAGGGGCAGCACATCTCATCTACTGCTTGAGTTTTGTTGTCTCATTTCCTTAATTGTGACGGCAATGCTCATTACCTTCAGAATCAGTATTCCATCTCTTGCCAGCAAGCTCATGTGCATGAATGAGTGTGGTGGATCTGGACTCTGTACACTATGAGAGGAGAAAATCATTCAGTAAATAACTGAATTTTCCATGCAAAGACCTTTAATTCAGTGTTATTTTTAGATCCAGGTTGCATGAATTCTTGGGATATACTCCAGACATTTTATTAGTCCCTTGGCCACCGTGTATGCTGTGATTCAATCCCAGTAAGAATGGAAGCCCATTTACTGGTATTGAAATGCCTTTCCCCCCTCAGTACTATATTTCCCTGTGTACTGCTGCATATCTCGTGTCTGCTTTTTTTAATGTTTAAATATTCCTGTTGGATAAGAGAAAGTAATGGTTTGCAGGGAACTGCATTCTGCTTAATGTCATTGTCACATTGTCATGATCCATGTCTGCCTGTATATGCTGTGTGTGTGTTGTGTAAAGAAAACAAAATGATTGAGAGAAACGGTGGTGAGTATTCCTCCTAGGCCAAGTTAGGTCCTATACACATTGCCCCAATGGCTTCTTTTTAAACAGGACAAGCCATTCTTAGAGGGATGAGGAAGAAAGCTTAACTCGTTTCCTGCCCAGTGATTTCTTCCCTCTCCAAATTATTCCCTGCTTGTTGGTGGAACACAACACATGTTGTGCTCCCACATCTTCGGTATCAGCCGCTCATCTAGAATAGACCTTGTACCAACTTACATACAGCTACATAACAGTATTGTTTGGTCTTCAGGTGTCTGTGAGCACGATTGTTAGGAATTATTGAGAGCCTTAGTCAATGTTCAGTTCAATTGATTTTGAAATGATTCCTAGTTTGTTTGTTTTTAAGCAGAAGTGAGAGCGCATCAGTTCAAGGACATAGCTGACATATCAATACCCCAAGTCCTTTCTAAATAGATGTTCCCCAAGTTTCCGAAGCTTTGTACATAGTAGTATTAATATATTAACAGACAGTGTTCCAGTCGATGGATGCTTTCTTTGCTGAAGGCATTCCACTTACTAAAATGATTGGACTAAAAATTTGGTGGTCGAGATCTATTCCTTGACTTCAGCTACTGTGAAGACATTGTTTAAGGCATTTATATACTGCCCTTAATAATATTTATTCCAGGGTGGTTTGTAATGCACATTAAAAGAGCCAACAGAAATAAAATATACAGTAAAACAAAACAAAACAGACAGGAGAAATTTAAATCTAAAACAGCAGTGTAAAATTTCAGTTCTAGTGACCTAAAATACTGCATCCCTTCAACACTGAAAATACAAATTGTTAATATGCCTGAGAGAATGCAAATGTCTTAACTGGACAGCTAAAATATAATACAGTGGTCATCAGGCAAGCCTCCTTGGGGAGAGAGTGCCATAACCATTTGAGGACATGTCATTGCTGAGCGCCTGTTCTGTTGTGGCACTTGCAAGATAGGGTGCAGTCACTAGAAAAGCAACAATTTTCCGCCTAGTTAGAAAGGAATCCATCTTCAACTGTACACTTATGTGTAAGTGAATTCTGATGTCTCGGGCAGAGACAACAAGGAACTACTTCCCTGGATCCTGAGGCAGGGTCGCCTGTGTGACCCTGTTAGCAAGAAACTGGTTCTTGTGGAAGCTGCTGGCCTCTATTGGGGTTGCTTTCTTCCACCCCAAGGCTGGGTTGGATGTACATCAGAGAGAAGAGGAGGTTTAGGAGTGATGGTACTGAGCCAGCACTAGGGAGAGGATGTATGTTGTGTTGTTCACCGAGTTCACCTTTTACTTTGGCATAAGTTGCCACGTCATCTTGCCATCACTTGCCTTTGTTTTTGTTTTGTTTTTTTTGTTTGCCTCTTGAACATTGTCCTGCAAACTCTGCTCTGCCACCTCGTCAGCTGCAGTACCTCTGAGAGCTTGGTGTCTCCAGTTAAGCAGGCTCCACGGAAGACCCCCTCCGACACAGAGGGTCTGGTAAACAGCGTGCCCATCCGATCACACCAGGTAAATGGCATCATGATGCTTTGGGAACTCTTAACTTGGAGACCTTCAGTGATGGGAAAGGTGGTATTCTTGTTGAGGGGAGGGAGACTTAGAGCAAAGTTAAAAGTGTTACAAAGATAGACATGATGCTCCGGGATGGTTTCAAATTGGATGGGGGACCACAGGCTGAGATTCCTGCACTGTAGGCAGTTGGACTAGAGGACTCTTGGTAGGGTCCCTTCCAACTCTACAATTCTATGATTCATTTTCGATGATGAAGGATGTTGTTTACTGCAGTCATTTTCTGTACTTGACAGCTTCAGTACTTTAAGGATAGTGAAAAGATTCAATAGGGCTAGTCTTTGTAAGTAAACAGTTGTTGCAGTGAAAGCAATTATTGTGCCACAATATCTTAGCTCATGAGTTGATCTGTGTTAGGTTGAGTGAATTGTCCTTCTTTGTGATACAGGTTTTCACTAGGAAGCTCCTTTATTTGTAATTCTATGATCTTGGCAGCGCTGAGTATTTATTGTTCCTGGACTTTTCCAATTACTATTTATCAGAGCTAATAATATTTTAGCCCCTTTGCTTCATTGTTCTGTATATCTCCTTATCCCCACAAAGTGTCAGGTAAACATATACAGCAGACCATTGCTCCCCACTTGGAAATACTCATTCTAGATAGAGTATTGCTCAACAGGAAATGAATAGTGTTTCTTTTCCTTTCTGTTTTTTTTTAAACATATAGACTGCTTTATGAGAAAGCTCTGTACATAATAAATGCATCAATAAAACAGATGAAATCAACCAAGCCATTAAAAAAAACCTATAGCAGATTCCATGGAAACATAGGTGAAAAACCTATGAGAGCAGGGATATATTAGTTAATGTTGACAAAGATGAGGAAGGAAATAGCCAGATTTCCTTTCTTTTGTATTCAGTTATTTGATGTGAAGTGTTGGGTGGAAAAATGGAAACTATATAATGGAAACGACTAGCTCTCCAAATTGTATCAACTTGAACATCTTAGTCTGTCAAAATATGTTGAAAGCTACGGGTATCAGAATAGAGCTGTGGTGAGGCTGAGATGCTTCAGCAGGAAAGGATTTTGTTAAAAAATATATATTGAAAAGGTAGGTTTTTATAAAATATTTATAAAACTATTTGAAAATGAAATGGCTAGATGACAATATAGACCTTTCCTTCTGCTAGTTTGAGACATTACTATACAAATTAACATTTCCGTTTAATAAAGCAGGGTAAGAAACCTGCAACCCACCAGATGTTGTTGGACTCCAACTCCCATCATTCTTGACTATTAGCTGTGTATGCTGGGAGTGATGGCAGTTGGAGTCCAACATCTAGAAGGCTGCAGGTTTTCCACCCCTGTAATAAATAAAAAGAAGTTCTTAAGAAGTTCTTAAGGCATAGTTCACTCCTGGCGATCCTCTTCACTTGGTTGAAGCTGGTGATATTAGGTGCTCTTTGAAAGGGGCAACAATATTGATAGAAGCCACAGGTTTTTCCTTGTTGCTTCCAGGACAAGCAAGTCTTGGCTGTTGGGTGAAGTTAGTTCTGGTTCAGAGACTGTCTTTGCCAGCTATCTACAATAGGGGAAGCATAGGATTTTGAACGCTGTAGGCCTGCTTCTTACAAACTTTGAAACAAAACAAAAACATTATTGTGTAGACTCTTACAAAGTCAATAGCCCCATGAAGACATGCATTTCAGTAGTCTTATCTGGGGAGGTTGTGTGCACAGGAAACTTGCACATAGCCATGCATCTTACAAGCTATTTCTAATATTACTGTAATATGGATATGACAGGAGCCACAATAAACAAAATCTGGCAAGTGGAAACACTTATTTTTATTCTAGCCTAAACAGGAATATACAGAGGTTCACATGCCTTATTTATTAATGTGTGTGGGACTAGTAGATAATGTCTGGGGAACATGGAGATAGATGGAAGTGTTTTTGTTTTTAAGTATACCAGAGTGAGTTGACTTTTATATGCAGACATCTGCTTCTTTTCTTACTGAAAGCACAGTGGTGGTGTCACGGCCACCCAGGACGGGTCCCAGCTCACAAGAGACCTCACTCCGTTGCAGTTTATTTACAGGAAAAGTTTATTGAAGATTTCTGCTTCTCGTACAGTTCAGCATCGTGGCCGTACGTCTGTCACGTTAGACCGCTGAAGTCCCCTCTGACTCCTCCCCTCTTCCACACCAACTTAATAGCCTGGCTCTAGACCACCTCTTCCTCTCCTTTCTTTTCCGCAGGGTCTTCCTGCCCCCCTGGGTTCCCTCTCTCCGTGACTCGCCTGAGGCTGAATCCTCTGCCGCCTCTTCCCCCCTCCTTCTGGCTTTAGGGCCGGGCTCCTCCCCTGAGCTCTCTCCACTTCCGCGCGCCTCTACGTTTGAACTTGGCGCGCGTACGTTGCTGCTGACCTTTCTTTCGACCGCTACACCACCCCTTGTTCTGCTCTCCACCCTTTCCGGCTGAACACCTTGCTCCAACCCCCTTTCTCTGTTCTCTCCTAATCCTGCTCCCTCCGAGAGGCTGACGACTCCACCCCCTTTTCTCCGTTCCGGCTGAGACGCCTCTTGCTGCGTCTGTCTTCCACTGGGCTCCTCTCCGCTTCTCCCTTCTCCTCCCTTTTGCTTGATTAAGGTAACCCCCTTTTGAGAATCCTCTGACTCGCTGCTCAGACTCGTGGATTCCCTCAGAATTCCGTCATCTTCTTCCTCATCCTTCTGCCCCTCCTCCCACTCGCTCTCCGTCTCCTCTGTCATCTCCTCCTCTCTCCCAGAAACCCTGACATCCATCCCCCCCTCGAAGCCCCCCCTTCCCCCCTCCCGCTCGCCGGGTGCAGGTTGAGGAAAACGTGGTACTTCCTGGGTCGGTTCAGGATACAAGTTGTCCACCTCAACGTTCTCCTCTGTCATCTCCGTATATGTGTGTTCGAACTCGGGTTCCCCACCCACAGACCTCACAGTCTCTTCCTCCATCACTGCTTCTCCTGGCGCTGCCTGCCAAGGACCTACCATCCATCTCTGACTCCATGCCTCCCTTGGCTGATCCACCCACCAACAAGGGCCTGTCTCCTCCCCCCCCAGTCTCGGATCCCTGGTCGGGCTTGTTTCGGGCGTATGGCCCTCGGGTGAGGAGAAACCCTCGAACGTGCTGTCTGAGAAAGTGGGCGTGAAAAGCCAATCATCAAAATACTCCTCGGGCATGGGCTTGTGCGGAAAAAGTGCATGGAACTCCTCCTTCAACAGGGGTTCGTCCAACGCGTAACCCGGCACCCAGCTATTGGCAGAGGCCGGAGTGCCTTCCCTGGCTAGAAAATATTCAACTCCCTCCTCCCCCCATCTCGAGTCCAGTATCTCTGTGACCTCGTTAAGAGGTTCTGGTCTTGGCGATTCCCCCCCCTCAGGCGCCCTCCTACGTGGCTCTGGGAGTGCTCCTGACTCTTGAAACCTGTGTGGGGTTTTGTAGGGAGTGAGCACCGACCTATGAAAGACCGGGTGCACCCTGGAACCCTCCGGAAGGGCTAGACGAAAAGCCACCAGATTGATCTTAGCCTCAACTTGATATGGCCCTAGCTGCCTGTGTCCTAACTTCTTCTTGGCCAATGACCTGGCCGGCATCGCGTGGGCTGCTAACCACACCCAGTCCCCAACCTGGATGTCCTCTCCCGCCCTCCTGTGCTTATCGGCCTGCACCTTATACGCCTGTTTTGCCAGCTCCAAATGTCTCCGCAGCTCCTCGTGCACCTCTTGCAACTCCGCTGCAAACTGGTCGGCATCTTGAGGCCCCCCCCCTCCTGGTGCCGCAAATCTCGGGAAGGTTCTGGGATGACGGCCATTGTTCGCGAAGAAAGGCGTCACCCCGGTGGATGCGTGTTTCGTGTTGTTGTAGGCGAATTCAGCCATCGGCAGATAGTCCACCCACGCCGCAGGTCGCTGGTTGGCGTAGCACCGCAGGTACTGCTGCATGATCGCGTTGACCCTCTCCGCTTGACCGTTGGTTTGTGGATGTCTCGCCGATGTCAGGTTGATTTTGACGTGCAATATGCCCAGAAGCTTTCGCCAGAAAGTGGAAACAAACTGGCGCCCCCTGTCGGACAAGACGGACTGCGGAAGTCCATGCACTCTGAAGACGTGATCGATGAAGAGCTTTGCGGTCTGTTCTGCCGTCGCCACCTTGGCACAAGGGATGAAATGCGCCATCTTGGTGAACAAGTCCACCACCACTAACACCGCCGTCTTACCTCTGGAGCTGGGCAGGTCCGTAACAAAGTCCAACGCTACCCTCTCCCACGGTTGCTGCGGTGTCTCCAGCGGTTCTAGCAATCCCGCCTGCTTCTGGTGCACTGGTTTGGACCTCTGGCAGATATCACACCTGGCGACGTAGTCCGCCACCTCTCCTCTCATCTGGGGCCACCAAAAGTCTCTAGCCACCAATTCCATCGTCTTCTCTTTGCCGAAATGGCCTGCACTAGGGGCGTCATGCAATTGTTGCAGAACCTTGGCTCGAAGATCGTCGGTGGGCACGTAAAGGGCACCCTTACGAGTCAAAAGTCCATCTTGCAATTGGAACTCATCGTTGTCTCGCGACCCTCCGCGTAGCTCCTCCATCTTGGACTGTGCAAACTGATCCCTTTGCAACGCGCGTCGCACCGCGTCCAGGTCGACTGCGATGGTAGCGCACGTCCACGCCTGCGGTGCGAAAATGTGCTTTGCTGCGATTGGAGCTGCTTCCTCCAAGTATTGCGGCTTTCGGGACAGCGCGTCTGCAATAACATTGGAGTCTCCTGGGATGTATTCTATTTTGAAGTCGAAATCCGCAAAGAACTCCGCCCAGCGCATGTGTCGCTGGGTCTGTAACTTAGCCGTCCGCCAATACTCTAAGTTCTTGTGATCCGTGCGGACTTGCACCGTGTGCTTGGCTCCTATTAAGAAGTGTCGCCACGCTTTGAAAGCTGCATGAATGGCCAACAACTCCCTGTCCCATATGGTATAATTGCGCTCCGTCTTGCTGAGCTTCCGGGAGTAGAACGCACCCGGTCTCCAGTTGCCTTGCGAATCCTCTTGCAAAAGAACGGCCCCAACCGCTCTGTCTGACGCATCGGTCTCTACCCGCATGGGTCTGCCGGGATTCACGTGGAGCAGCTGCTCTTCGGAGGCGAAAAGACCTTTAAGCGTCCGGAAGGACCGCTCCGCTTGTTCGGTCCAGACGAACTTCTTCTTCTTGGAACTGAGGGTGTCAGTGATAGCCGCCGTCGCGTTCGCAAAACCTTTAATAAACTTGCGGTAAAAATTGGCAAAGCCGATGAACCTCTGGACCTCTTTCCGATTTCGAGGGCTTTTCCAGTCCAACAGCGCTTGAACCTTAGCCCTGTCCATGGCCAGTCCCTCGTCGGACAACTTGTAGCCAAGGAAATCAACCTCTCTGACATCAAACTGGCATTTTTCCAACTTGGCGTACAGCCTGTGGTCCTTCAGCCTCTGCAGGACCTCCCTCACGTCCTTATCGTGATCCTCCGACGATTCCGAGAAAATCAGGATATCGTCGAGAAAGCAGACACACTTCTTGTAGAGGAGACCTGCTAGCACGTGGTGCATAAATGCTTGAAAAACGTGGCTGCCATTTTGGAGACCGAAAGGCATGACTCTGTATTCGTATGTGCCCAGAGGGGTGAACATGGCGGTCTTCCACTCATCTCCTTTCCGGATGCGGATGAGATTGTAAGCTCCACGTAGGTCCAGCTTGGTGAAAATCTTGCCCCTCCTGACGGTCGCTAAAAGGTCGTCAATCTTGGGCATGGGGAAAGCTTTGGGCTTAGTCAAGCTGTTTATGAACCTGTAATCCACTATAAGCCTTTTTTGGGGCGTGTTTTTCTTCTTCACAAAGAACACAGGGCTGCCACCCGCTGCTTTAGATTCCTGGATGAAACCTCGCTTGAGGTTATGGTCTATGAACTCCCGAAGCTCTTGCATCTCGTCTTCCGACATGGAGTACAGCTTGGCAGCAGGCAGTTGCGCCCCTGGCACTAAATCAATCGCGCAGTCGTAAGGTCTGTGAGGCGGCAACTTGTCAGCTTCCTTCTCACAGAAAACCTCCAAGAAGTCCTGGTACTTGTGAGGCACCGTTTGCACCATACCCAGATGCAACTGCTGCTCGGCTTCTCCTCCCTGATCGGTCTGAAAGCAATGCTGAGCACAATACGATGAACAAAAGGTGATCTGCCGCTGGTACCACGCAACCGCGGGACTGTGCCTCTCCAGCCAACTCATGCCTAACACGATGGGTGTGTCCGATAAGTGGGTGACATTGAAACTAATAAGTTCTCGATGGTTGCCAATCTGCATCATCATGGGAGGGGTTTGCTGCACCACTTGCCCCCCCAGCAACTTCCTGCCGTCTACCGTGACCACGTTTAGAGGCGTCGTTGCAGGCAGGAGCGCCATGTTGTGCTGCTTAACGAACTGCAGTCCCACGAAGTCGGCGTTGCTTCCCGAATCGATCGTTATTGGAACCTCGAGGAGTCTCCCATCAGGCAACTGGAGTGTTGCTGTGAGCAGAACTGCCGGTCTGGGAGGCAAAGGGTCCACGCTTTGCAGTGATGCTGGGGGCTTGTCTACAGATCCGCCTGGCTGAGCCCCAGTAGCTCTGCTTCCAGCCAGGCACTGTCGTTTCTCTGAAGCTGCTCCCCTGGTTGCACCTCTGCTGTTACAGTTGCCAGTGCTGCAGTGTGCTTCTGGAGCCTCTGGGGGCACTCTTTCGCCATATGGTGCGCACTGTCACAGATGTAACACTTCCTGGTTCCTCTAGGAGGCTTCGCTTTGGCTGCACCAGGGACAGGGCTCTGGGATGGCTTCTGAGCCCTAGCACCACCAATCTCCATTGGCTCCTCGCTGTCCTTCCCCATTGGCGAGGGGTGCGCACGGCTGAAATCCCTGTGCACAAAAGGGAGAGTCCTCGCTTGCGCACGCGCTTGGGACCCGTCCTCCTCGTGCCACGGACGTCCCTCATGTCGAATTCCAATAGCTAAAGCCCGGTGCACCACGTCTTCTAGGGTCTGGGGTCTGTCCCCCCTAGCGATCTCATCCTTGATGGGGGGGCTCAATCCCTCCCAAAAAAGATCTCTGACCGGCTTACTGTCCTTTGGCCAATCTAAGGCGGTGAGCAATGCAAAAAATTTAGAGTGGTATTGGCGCACAGTCGCTTTCCCCTGCCTCAGCCCGTGCATTTGACGGCGCGCAATGTCCACATCCACAGAGGATTGAAAACAAGAATCCATCGCTTTGATGAACGCAGTTGAATTGCGACGGGCCGGTCCATCTTCGCGCCACAGATTGCGTAGCCAAGCCCTGGCCTCCCCATGCAGGTGCGAAACAATGAACCCCACTTTCTCCTCCTCATCTTTAAAATCGTGACGGAGTAAATGCAGTGCATATACGACGTCCGCTCTGAAATTGGGATAGTCTTGCAAGTTGCCATTAAAATGCGGAACCAGGGCACCCCCCCTCCGTCCAAGCGCAATGCCCTCCGCTCTGGAACCTGGGGCCCCCGCCCTGTCCGCGTGTTCCCACCTTGCCTGCAAATCCTGGCACGTCTTCTCCAAGTCGTCATTCTTCTTCTGCGAAGCAATGACTGCCGATGTGAGAGCGGTAACCTGATCCCGCAGTGCAACCAGCTGCTCCTCAGCGCTCATGGCTGCTCCCGTTCGTGAGCTTCGCAAAAAAAAATTTTTGCTTTCTGAGAGGGGACTTACTGTCACGGCCACCCAGGACGGGTCCCAGCTCACAAGAGACCTCACTCCGTTGCAGTTTATTTACAGGAAAAGTTTATTGAAGATTTCTGCTTCTCGTACAGTTCAGCATCGTGGCCGTACGTCTGTCACGTTAGACCGCTGAAGTCCCCTCTGACTCCTCCCCTCTTCCACACCAACTTAATAGCCTGGCTCTAGACCACCTCTTCCTCTCCTTTCTTTTCCGCAGGGTCTTCCTGCCCCCCTGGGTTCCCTCTCTCCGTGACTCGCCTGAGGCTGAATCCTCTGCCGCCTCTTCCCCCCTCCTTCTGGCTTTAGGGCCGGGCTCCTCCCCTGAGCTCTCTCCACTTCCGCGCGCCTCTACGTTTGAACTTGGCGCGCGTACGTTGCTGCTGACCTTTCTTTCGACCGCTACACCACCCCTTGTTCTGCTCTCCACCCTTTCCGGCTGAACACCTTGCTCCAACCCCCTTTCTCTGTTCTCTCCTAATCCTGCTCCCTCCGAGAGGCTGACGACTCCACCCCCTTTTCTCCGTTCCGGCTGAGACGCCTCTTGCTGCGTCTGTCTTCCACTGGGCTCCTCTCCGCTTCTCCCTTCTCCTCCCTTTTGCTTGATTAAGGTAACCCCCTTTTGAGAATCCTCTGACTCGCTGCTCAGACTCGTGGATTCCCTCAGAATTCCGTCATCTTCTTCCTCATCCTTCTGCCCCTCCTCCCACTCGCTCTCCGTCTCCTCTGTCATCTCCTCCTCTCTCCCAGAAACCCTGACAGGTGGTATTGTGGAATATTTTTAATATAGGAGCAAAATTAGAAGGCTGCTGTAAGAGGGGTGTCCTGTTTCCAGGAAGTACTCTTGGTTTGCAGCTTCTCTATAGGAATGGGATATTTACATTGTTGAGAAGATGAGAGGTTCTTTCTTTCTTATTTATTTAAGTAAGTAAGTAGAAGAGGGAAGGAAGGAGAAATTAACATTTCATTACAATGGTTTACTTTAGAAGCAGGGCAAAAGATACTATCCAGTCTATCTGTCTAGTCTACCAGTTTGCTATTTCCTTCCTACATATTTTAAATCCTGAAGTTAATGTAATGGTTGTGAAAGCAGGAAGTTTGTTGCCTGAGGTTGTGTTTCAAACAGCATGCATCAGAGTTGTCTTGTTTGACTCCCTGCATCTTGAGGCTGGCTGATTGCTCATTGGGTTTGCTTTCACTCTCGTCAGTACCAGTGAATTCATTTGAGATGTCATCTATTTCTCACAACTGTGCATGTCTGTCTGGTACCAAATGTCCTAGTGGTTCTCATTCCTCTCTGTTTGGCTGTACTGTGTTTGCTCATTTTGAATGTGATAATTGTCAATGTTTTCTTATTTCTAGATCTAATGCATAACTGGCTGGTTATCTAAGTTATCCCATATGTATAACTGATAAATTAGAAAGAAGACTGTATCCCTCGTGTCCTATTCCAAAGAGTGCTTTTGTACCTGACTTTATTAACCTGTGCTTCTCCTCTGATAGGCAGATGCAATTTCAGATGTAAAACTTTCTACTTCTAACTTCTAAGCCACACATCTGGTTCCTTTCTTCCGATACTTGGATAGCCTACACACCATTCAGTGCTTTTGTTGTATGGGACACATATATTCCTGGTAAAATCTGCATATTGTCCTGTGTCTGATACATAGGAGTAGACAGACATTGGAAAGCTATTGGAACAACTTAAAAAAAGAAAAGATGTCATTCCCAGCGAGCAAGTCTTCAGAGGAATACTTCCAGATGATGTTTTCCATCAACTAGCTACTATATATACTTAATTGAATTATTATTATAGTTAGGCTCACATATTTGTTCTGAATTCCTGCATATGGACAGCGGTCTCTTGATATTTTCCAGGCAAATATGTCATTATCTGAATCCTTTCTTCCCCCATTATCTGAATCCTCTGTAGTTTTGTAGGAACTAGCAGACGGTCTCTAAACAAGGAACTTGGTATTATTCAAAGGAAAAGCTTTTTTTAAAGGCCAGTACTTTGATATGGAAGAAAAGACGATTGTCCTTTGTCTTGGCTGAGTTCCAAGAACTCGGGGCATTAGCCTTTGGAGTAGCATCTGTTGACATGAGAGAGTTGTGGTCTTATATGAAAGAACAACAAATTCATTTGTAAAGCAAACAGGAATAAAAACGTGCAGAGCATGACTCAATCATGTGGCTTCCACAAGAAACTGCCTTAGAGCCAATAATGGTGTTGAAAACCTTTGGTGAACTTTGTGGCTTATGGAAGAAGCTTGCTATACATACTACAGTTTTGTATGTTAAAAAAAAATTATACTTTTGGCCATAACTTCACTGTGTGCAGCTGAAGAATATGTGTCTTTCCAGCTAGCCATCCCCAACTACTTTCTTCTTCTGAACTGGCTCCTAAAGTGCTTTCTTACTGCACTATTGATCCTCTAGTCTTCCTTATAATTAAACTGTATTGACATTTTTAAAATGCACATTTCCAAAGAGAGTTGTTGTGGCTGGTTGTGGGAAAGTATGGTAGCCCAATTAAACATTGGTGAATGTAATTTTAGATTTGAGTGTTGCCAAGATCATGCCTCCTTTAAAGCTTTATTCCTTGTGGGCTACACAGCCTTATTGAACATAAAAAATTGCAGATTATTCTTCCAACTCCCTGTTGGTTTCTCGTTTGTTTCTTTTTAAATACTCCACGAGCATTGCTGCCATCTAGAGGTGTAAGAGTTGCTGGACAGTCTTTGCTTTTGGTTTTTGCTGACGAACTTCTTGTATTGTAGTGTCTTTGTGGACACGGCAGACAGATGCAGAAAAATACTGAATCACAAAAAGCTGATAGTATTTCTGAAAGACAATTTTTGGATAATCATGATGATAACCCAAGATGGGTGTATAGACACAGATTCTTCACTCATCCTTATGCAAGTTGGCAGCCAGGAAGTCTTCCATTAAGTTTCCCATTTTGTCTGAACCAGAAATCTCTGGTTAACAGATTCAAAACAAGCCACAATTTGAAGTTGGCTAGTATCCTTCTTGTTCTGAAGCTGTTTCTTTTTTTCATCGAAAACAGGATATTACTATTAACGGTAGTTAATGAAAGTCTTCCTGGTTTGTTTGCCAGCTTCTGCTAAAAGAAGAGGAAAGGTGCTTTGAGTGTGTATGCCCCCAAAGCTGATCCATTGTCAGTGTGAAGACAATCTGGATGAAGTGCAGTTTGAGGAACACAATTTTCAGCCTTGTATTTGCTCAAGGTGGTAGATGAAATTTAAAATTCCAACCTGTTGTCTTAATTTAGTATATTGCAGCAGCTCCCAAGAAAAATACTGCTAGCGTGACACGTCCCTGTCTGATTCAGCACAAATGGAGCCTATTGAATGAGCGGATTTTAGCTGGACTGTGAATTCTTGATGTCCTCTTTCAAAATATCAATCCATTCTCTGCTCCATTGTTCGGTGAATTGTTCTGAAGGCTACAAGCAATTCCATCTACCCTAAGAATGAAGTGCCAGATTTCTATAAGAAAATATTTGCAGATTCTTTTGCAGGACTTTATTGCAGTAGATTAATTTCTTTAAAAAGTCAACTTGACTTGCATAGTTTATAGGTAGACCCAAACAGATAAGAGGGGGGAAATGTGTGTCTTGTGTACATTTAATAGAGTTTTGTTTGCTTAATGCTCATTAACTTCCTAATCTATAGATTAATTTTGTCTTTACACTGCCTGCCAGCAATGTACTGAAGGAATCATGCTCTTTCATCAGTTTGCTTACTCTCTATTTCTTTTTTTTAGGGCCCAGTAATTTATGCGCAGTTAGATCACTCCGGAGGGCGTTACAGTGACAAGATCAACAAGTCAGAATCTGTCGTCTATGCTGACATTCGGAAGAACTGAGGAAATCCCAACCAACCCAAAGCTAAACAAAAATTCAAACTGGAATCGCTTGAAGAAGATTGACCCAGAGAACTCACATGTGGCCTTTGATGCCTAGGCTAGGACCAATGCATGTGCATACAGAGAGAAAGAGATTATATATGTATTGTGTGTAAATAGTCTATTTAAATCGTACAGAGACCAATGTTGCATGTTGAAATATGATATGAATTCTGCTTATAAATTGCTAATATTTTTTTTTTTGTATCTAGGATAAGAGGAAGAAAGCAAATATTCATATTACACCTTTAAGTGATTTCTCTGTTCTATGGAAAAACTGGAAAATTCCTGGATAGTCTAATGGATTTGATACTTTGTTTTTTACAAGATTGATTTCTTTTGATGAAATAGACTTGAGGATAAGTGTTTCTGCATGAGGATTCTCTTTTCCTATTCTGGTGCTTTCCACACAGTTTCATATAAATTCACTCCTGTCTTTCATTCCCAATTCCCATTTACCTCTTTCTACAGTAGGGTCAGAAAGCCCTCCCCTGCCTTCAGTTTCCAGCCTGGTCCTCGTATTGGCTGAAGCCAAAGTTCTATCTTCAGGGCATTAACTAACCTTTGTCTCTTTTTGGTACAGCGCGCTCCCCAACCCAATTGTTTTTAGACATTTTCATTTGGTCATTTCAATCATGAAGCATGAACAAGAAGTCCCTCTAATTTTTATTTCCCGCTGGTGATTTTTCCGCAATAAAAGTGGTATTCAGTTTTGTCTTTGAAGAAAATAGGGTAGTGAAGTGGTGCTGAATGAACTTAGTCTGACCCTAATATGGCTTTCTAGAATACCCTTACATTGGGCTGCTTTTAGTAAGGCTT
Source organism: Podarcis melisellensis (assembly GCF_964234715.1). NCBI lineage: Eukaryota > Metazoa > Chordata > Lepidosauria > Squamata > Lacertidae > Podarcis > Podarcis melisellensis. The sequence continues at coordinate 64,914,597 of NC_138531.1, forward strand.
ATTGGGATGTAGCTGTTGCAGAAAGAAAGTTAGAATTTACAAGTTACCTCTTACTGTTTTATCTAATTCCATGGAGGGGAGTGCTTCGTGGAAACCATATATGATAGAATAGGCCAGTAGTACACTTCCTGTTTCAAGAGGTGAGGGCCAAGATTCTATTGTTACTGATTCTCAGATTGCAGATTTACCTTCAAACAGAAAGGACTGTGGATTTCTCTACTGTGGGGTTAGCTCTGCTCTGTTGCTGCTCTATTATTCTTGTAAGGGCACACAACCTCCAAATCATCTGCTGTTCTCTCCTCCCTTCCTGCCTCAAACCATTGTTTCAGACAGGCTGTCCGGTTCTCTTCCTCCTCCTTCTCCTCTTCCCAAGGCCCTTGCATGTTTATCTGTGCAGTGGAGTTTTCTTAAAAGTATAAGAAAGTGTGAATGGTAGCAGATAAAACTTTATGCTTGACCCAAAGGCTGGCCAGTCAGCACTCTGCAGAGCCAAACAAGCAGGCTTTCCCTAAAGCTTGGGCCAAGAGGAGGGGACATTGTACTTTTGCCCAAATGTGGTGAGTGCATTTCCACAGCAGGATCACTGCTAAAATGAGGTATGCCTGTATGAGCATTAATCCCTTGTTCCTTAATGGATTCTTTTTCCAAAATAGAAAAATTAGAAGGTTTCAATTACCGACTTTTCTGTGCTAAGGCTATCTTTACTGCTGTCTCCTGTGATCTCAGTAGACTTAGGCTGCAGTCCTAAATCCACTTACTAGGAAAGTGAGTTCCCTTGAACTTGGTGGCACTTGAGTCTAAGAAAACCTGAACAGGGCTGAAGTGCTAGTGTTCACTGAAGCTTTATTGGAGTTTTTCTCCTTTCTAAACAGTGAAATTATGCCATTGTACACATGCACCCATTCATCATAGATGCCCTGGGTACTGCTTGTCTTACTTTCTTTTACCATAAATGAAATTGGCCATGCCATTATTAGTCTCACCTCCACCTACTGGTTTTTGCATGCAGTAAGTACATCATTTACTGGGGCTGGCAAGGGCTGGCAGGCTTCCTGCAGGCATCTCATTGGCCATTGTGAGATCAGGATGTTGGGCTACACGGGCCGCTGGCCTGACCCAGTAGGCTCGTCGTCTTATGCACAACTGCACATATTCATCCTAGAATTGCACCCCTGCAAAACAAAAACGTTGCAGGAGTGTAGATGAATGAGCAACTTGTGAAGATTCGAACAGTGTGGGACAAAAGTTAATGAAAGGTGACACTTAATGCTAATCTGAATATACCCACGAGCCATTTTAGAGGTTGATTAGTTTTATGAGGTTCCTAGGGGATTTTAACATCCATGCCAACACAACCTTACAAGGGGCCGCTCGGGACTTCGTGGAAAGCATGGCCTCCACGGGGCTGTCCCTGAATAAGTTTGGCACAATTCATAGTCATGGACATGCCTTAGACCTGGTGTTCACTTCTATGGATGTGGGTGATCTGACACCAACTAAAAGTGAAACAAAAGAAGTGCCATGGTCGGATCACTTCCTGGTGCAACTGGACTTCTCTGTGACCCTTCCCTTCTGCAGGGAGGTGGGACTGATTTGGATGGACCCCAAGATCTCCTGCAATCATTTTGCAAAGTTTTTTGCAGATAAAGTTGCTCAGATTCGGAAAGAGATAGACCACCATGGGAGCAGGGCCAGGGCGGGAGAGAGCTAGAGTCCTGCCTAGTCAAGTTGCATGGGATCAATTCCAATCTGTTACCTCAGAGGATGTGGACAGGCTGCTTGGATGAGTGAACAACCAATTGTCTCCTTGATCCTTGCCCATCCTGGCTCATAAAAGCGAGCCAGGAAGGGCTGGATGATGGACTTGGTGGGATCGTGAATGCTTCTCTCTGTGAGGTAGGCCTCCCAGACCAGTTGAAAGAGGTAGTCATGAAACTGCTTCTTTAAAAAAAGCTCTTTAGACCCGGCCAATATGGCCAACTATCACCCAGCTTCAAATCTACCATTCTTGTGCAAGGTGACTGAGTGGGTGGCTGCTGAACAACTTCAGGCATGCCTGGAGGATGTGGACCATTTGGATCCAGTCAGGATTCAGGCCTCATCATGGGACTGAAACTGCCTTGGTCATGCTGGTTGATGACCTCCGGCATGCTAAGGACAAGGGTGAAAGCTGTTTCCTAGTTCTGCTGGATTTCTACTGGATCTCTCAGCAGCCTTTGATACCATCAACCATAACATGCTTCTGGACCATCTAGAGGAGCTGGGGGCACTGTTATACAGTGGTTCTGCTTCTTCCTCCTGGACCATGTCCAGAAAGTGATGTTGAGGGATGAGTGTTCAGACCCCCGGGTTCTCACTTGTGGGGTGCCTCAGGGTTCCGTCCTCTCCCCCATGCTTTTTAACATCTATATGAAGGGCTGGGAGAAATCATCAGGGGGTTTGGGCTGAAAGTTGATCAGTATGCAGATGATACCCAGCTCTACCTCTCTTTTAAATCAGAACCAGTGAAGGCGGTGAAGGTCCTGTGTGAGTGTCTTGAGGTGGTTAGAGGATGGATGACAGCTAACAGATTGAGGTTGAATCCTGACAAGACAGAAGTACTGTTTTTGGGGGACGGGACGGGCAGGTGTGGAGGACTCCCCGGTGCTGAATGGGGTAACTGTGACCCTGAAGGACGAGGTGTGCAGCCTGGGAGTCATTTTGGACTTGCAGGTGTCCATGGAGGTGCAGGTCAAATCTGTGTCCAGGGCAGCTGTCTACCAGCTCCATCTGGTACGCAGGCTGAGACCCTACCTGCCCGCAGACTGTCTCACCAGAGTGGTGCATGCTCTAGTTATCTCTCGCCTAGACTACTGCAGTGTGCTCTATGTGGGGCTATCTTTGAAGGTGACCCGGAAACTACAGCTAATCCAGAATGCGGCAGCTAGACTGGTGACTGGGAGTGGTTGCCAAGAGCATATAACACCAGTCCTGAAAGACCTTCAGTGACTCCCAGTACGTTTCCGAGCACAATTCAAAGTGTTGGTGCTGACCTTTAAAGCCCTAAACGGCCTCGGCCCAGTATTTTTGAAGGAGCATCTCCACCCCTATCATTCAGCCCAGACACTGAGGTCCAGCGCTGAGGGTCTTCTGGCAGTTCCCTCCCTGTGAGAAATGAGGTTACAGGGAACCATGCAGAGGGCCTTCTCGGTAGTGGCACCCTCCCTGTGGAACGCCCTCCCATCAGATGTCAAAGAAATAAACAACTACCTGACTTTTAGAAAACATCTGAAGGCAGCCCTGTTTAGGGAAGTTGTTATTGTTTGATGTTTTATCGTGTTTTTAATATTCTGTTGGAAGACGCGTAGAGTGGCTGGGGAGGCCCGGCCAGATGGGTAGGGTATAAGTAATAAATGAGGAATGCCAGAAAAAAATAACTTAATGGAAAGACTTGCTTCAATTATAACGAGAAACTAAACACTACTCTGCATACTTTGATCTGATGCAAACTACAGCGACTTGTGAATGCTTGCAGCCAAATGAGCTGTGTAGGAGAAAACAATTTATTATTCAATGTTTTCAGAATATTACGGAACTTAACGCAATCTTTTAATTCTAGCACCTTATTACTAGAAAAGCAAGTCATATTTTTTCTTTCTTTTTTCATCTTTGCCTGATACTCTTGACACTTTGCTTCATCAGCAATTGGAGCTGGCAGCATGATGACCCTTTTTTGTGTGACATGCACCTGTTTTTCAGCATTTTGAAAAGAGCCTGAATATGGTTTATAGTGCAGGAGAGAATTTGGGTTTGTTGTCCTCTCATTTGCTTGAATCTGTTGCTCCTCTTCTGAATTTAGTAGCAGACAACTTGGCAAGCACAAGAACCCTAAAGGGGCTACATTTCCCCCAACAGAAGTTATGTGGCTTGAACAGTAAAATTGGAACAAGTGTGACTTTTCCTAGTAGTTGTTCAAGCTGAAAACCTCTATTCATAAGAGATTGTGGCATCTTGGGGATTTACATCCTTTAACATGCCTGAAATATGATCCATGTTATAATCTTACTTGTAAATAGTATATTTTCTAACTTAAAAGTGTGGTCTAACCCTGTTAAAAACCAGTTTGCCATCAATTTTAGTGGAGGTGCAATGCCCCTTTTTTAGAGAGAGAGACAAGGCAAGTAGAGGCTAGTGTTGTTACTAGGTTTCGACTCTAACAACTGTACCCCTCATATTTCATCTCAGTAGAATATTGTTCAATAGAAGTTCTTCATGGCAGATAACCATGTTTGAATAGGTAGAGTGCTTTTATTCCAGTAGGGTTTGGGGAAGATCGTTCAGACTGTAGGAGTTCTATCTTATTTGTTCATGAAGCTTTGTCTCTTGCTAGAGTGCTTTGTGGGTCTGCAGTATCAACATTTCAGTGTGAATAGGGAAACTATAAAAAGTTTTGTCTTAATTATTTGAAGTAGTTGAGGTGATCATCTGTCTTGTAACTTGCTCTGTATTCACAAAACTCCAAAGGCTTTCCTTTTTGTGTACAGTCAGTTGTTCTGGTGAAGTGAGCAGGTGTTCAGTCATCAACAGATGAGCCTTGAAGTCTGTCTGTCAAGTCTCATTCAGAGTTTTACCTTATTCTTGTATCGACCAAGCCTTTTAAAACCACATTTTTCTATGTGTGTGATGGGTAGAAGTTTCATCCCCCCCTTATTAAAACTGTTTCCTAGTTAAAATCTAGGAGACGCCTCAGTGAAAGGGCAATTTTCCTATGGTGCTCAATTTAGATGCCCTTTTCTGTGAAAGGCAATCAAGATCTAACAAAGGACTCCCACTTGTGAAACTTAGCTCTCCAACCCTTGGACCTTCTTCTCAAGATCTCCTTTGGCTCTATACAACTCCACAGAATGCAGCTACTGAGCCCTTTTCTACCTTGTTTCTGCACTTTTAAAAAACTGGAATTGCATTTTGTATTAAGTTGTTGTACAGTCTCCTTTCCTTCCTTCCCTATGTTCTCAAATGCTGCTGCTGCACAGGCAGTTGGCTACCTTCTGGAAAGCACCACTATGAGGGCACCACACTATGATGCTGCTAGATTGGCGGGGTGGGGCAAAAGGGGTAAACACCTATAAAATAGGTGTATAATTTTGGGCAAGGGATTGTTCTACAAGCTCTCTGTAAAGTTAAAGCAGGAACTAGTGGTAACATACTTGTTTTGACTTGCTTCTAAGTTGGACACACATCACATTGGATATTTACATGTTTTCTATTGTACTCTTGTGAATATTTTAATACACTTTTTCCATTAGTGGTCTGTTGTGTGTTTCATAATTTGTCAAGCATGAGATATTGAATTGCCTTTGCCTTTCACATACTTCTGCTACAAAGCCAAGATTCAGCTTTGACTGCAAGTGCTCAATCTAGCACTGTGCATAGTGCTCAGTATAGGAGAATATGCTTCAGGAGTAGCCACCGACTACTCTCATGCTCTTCCATTAACCTAGCCGTTACTAGTGATGGGCAAACTGACCCCATTCAAATTCACAATTTGCTTGCTAACTTACAAAACGAACATTATGAATTTGGTCAAAACATCTGTTACAAGATTTCCAAGTGTTTTCACATTTAAACTTACAGTAATATAGCATGGTCAGTGTATTATTTTTTAAATTATCTTTTAAAAATTGGAGTTAAAGGCTAGTTTTGTGTACACCCCCCGGAAACAAAGCTACATAGTCATGTACCACCATTTCCAGGATGCTTTTCAGACCCATATTTTAAAGTATGTGGTAGGAGCCACACTTCCTAGTCTCACAGAAAAGCTTTTACATTTGAGGAAGTTTTTACAAATCAGCTTCTCTCAACCATGGGTCCCACAACTCATAATCCCTGACCGCTGGTGCTGCTACTTTGGGATGGAGTTGGACTCAAAGGTTGAGAAAGATGTTGCTGGACTGCAACTCTTATCCTTGACTATGTTGGCTGGGGCTGATGGCAACTGGGATCCAACATCTGTAGCCCACTGCATTGCTTACCCTAATTTAGTTGAACAGGTCTGGTCAGTTATCAATACCTTTTAACTTTTGAAAGACTAGAGTACAAGTTGTCTTCAGCCTTTTTAGGACTGCAACCCACAGTGAGGCCAAACTGGTTTGGGATCCACAACTTTTTATCCTACGCAGGTGTGGTGCTGCTGTGACATACCTTAGATTACTGTGACCCAGCAGTGGGCATTTAATAATGATTAGGTCCCCACCCCGGAGTACAGAACTTAGTATAGCTCAGCACTGATTATACTTCAGAAAACTGGCCACTGCTCCAACAGTTCTGCCATGTGAAGATACTGATTTTAATCTAAAATGTTTACCGTCTGTATTTCAGGCAGAGGGATCACACAAAGCGTATTATGAATTTTAAGTATTTTTCCATCTTCAACATCTTAGTCATGACTTAACTGTGGCATGAAAAATGTAAATCAAGTTGGTCCAGTAGCACCTTCATGCACAAGGTAGTTCCTCTTGCCAAAAAGATGTGTGTGCCCAATTATCACCAAACCTACCCCCAACAGCTGTAACTCCTTACACTGCATCAAATGCTACCGAAAAGGCTGGTTCCCTTATCCTCAAGAGGAGTTTTGGGGGAAGGGGTATTCTGCAACCACAACCACTGCTCACAGCCCTTAAGTTCATGAAAAACCTACTGAAGGTATGTAGCTTAAGGTTTTATTGTTTAGTAGAAGGTTTTATTTCCATGTAAAGAGACTGCTTTCTAAACTTATAGAAAAAAACATGCTCTACCAACTTTAGTAAAAATTCACACAGGGCAAAATGAACAAGATTAAATCTAGGTCCCTTGGGAAGTTGCTTTGCAGATGAGATCTGAGGAGCTGAGCTTGAATTTCTACTTCTCCAATTCTTTGGCTTTTAGGTCTTGGTTATACCTGTCAGAAAAAGAATAGCCAATTATGGTTACAGTTCAAGGTTTAGGATACATATTTTAGCTTTCCCAGACACAATCTGGGTGCATGTGCTTCCAAGGAGGGGTTGTTCTTTGCCAAGGTTAAGATATCATATATGACTATTGGTTGTGGCAGAGGAGGGGGCAGTGACAGGAGCAGTTTTTCCCTCCTCCCCTTTCATGTTTTCTGATTATTGTTGACTTTTTTTTGGGGGGGGGTATATTTCAAGGAAGCATTTGCTCTGTTTACAACCAGACACAAAGTGAGGGAGCACTTATTGTTGCAAGGTAGGATATCTGCTTTTGAAACCCTGCCTCTTTTACAATTTCACAAATATTTGTAAGCCACTTTTTAAGATGTAAATCCCCTTTAAGCACTATTTGAAAAGTAGTTTTAATTATTCTATGTTAAAAGTTGGGAGAGGGCATATAGGTAATCTTTGGTAATATTACAGCTGATCTGCACTGGTTTTTAAAAGAGCCTGCAGTGCAACTCAAGGTGTTCATTTGGCATGGACCAAGTCTCCTCTACCCAAGGACTCCGCTCAATTAAGTAAAAATGCAAAAAAATAAAATAAAATGCTCCTGCTTAACTGTCTTAGTGTCACCTAGAAGCTAGAAGAACAATTAATGTGTGCCAGGAGCAGCCAGGGGCACTTACCTGGCCACCCTGCACTGGCAACACTGTGGTTTGTGGGAAAGGGAGAGAGGACAAGAAAGGCATTTGGCATTTACACTGTTCCAACCTCCCCACCACTACACCCTTCCTCTTCCCCTCCCAGTAATCTTCAGTGATGCTGGTGCCAGGAGGCCAAGTAAGCATTGCTGCCCATCCTCGCCAAACATTTTTGCTGTGTACACAAACTAGTCTTTCTAGAATGCTGAACCCTTAAGAATGGAGAATAAACTTAGGTAGGTTTATTCTCAAATGCTAATAGGAAGCTTTAGATTAGATCATAATTTAAACTAGCTACAACTGATGCTTATTCTTTATACCTAACATTGTGCTATAGGATGGCTTCTGCCTTTACAACTGTTGCAGTTCCAATACTCAAGACAGAATATAGACTAGCACAACACCTGATGCAAATGGACTGCTATACCCAATTGTGATCTATTTTACCAGGATATTAAGTATAACCACTGGTGGTTTGGATCAGTAAGGGATAATGCTTAAGCTTCTACATCCACTCTACAACTATGTTTTGGCAGGAGGGCCAGGGCAACATTTGCATGGCTTCAAAACAGTTTCTCAAACTGTAGAGGCTTGGGAGGGGAGTCAGAGGGCTATCATGTTATATCTTACAGAGGCAGTCAAGGCTAAGGATCTGACTGTGTGGGATATGCCACAATTCCTAAAGGGAGGAGAGGGTTGCTAGCTCCCAAATTCATATAGCATAGTTACTGCAGATGCTGAAATGGAGCAGGAAGCAGGTGGAAGAAGAATAAATAGTGCAGAAGGATTTAAGAGCCTGGCAGGGATAGGCGGGGGGATTTCCACTGCACAAGCCAAATAAAGCTTGAATATTGAGAAATACAATGGTTTAGACTGGGGATTGAGAAGCCTCACAGGGAAAGGTGTGGGAACAAGCCTCTTGGTTGCCCTGCCTTGAGTAGCATGGCAGCAAATGAAGTTTCTCTGTCATCACTCCCCATGACAGAACATTGGATGTTTCATGTGCTGTTAAAGCAAATGAGTCATGCCAGGAAAAAGGTTGAGAAGCCCTAAAGTGAAGAAAGCGGCTCAGCTAGTCTGAAGAACAGATCCTAGAATAGGCTACAACTTAAAGTCTTCTGACCTACTTGCCATACCTACCTCCATATACGGTATAGCTGAGAACCTCCAGCACAGCCAACAAAGAAGTTAACTGTAAAGAGACCCCAGTTTTTAGGAATAATAACTAGAGAATATCTTGACCAGATAAGACCTGTTGGATCATAAAGAAAGCAAAGGTTTAATATCAAGTAGATTTATTAGTACCAAAGGTCAACAATGATTGTAGTATCAGATGTTCAGATTCAGAGAAAAGTTGCATCTAAACATGATAGAAAGCTTCATGCTTATGCCATTCAAGTTGAGTGTTCTCAGTTATTTGTGAGCCAATTATCCCCCCCCCCATACTTATAGAATGGAAGGTGGCAGCACTAGGAACTGGCATCCCAATCCATAATGTGTTACATGGAAGCAATAACTGGTTCTTTCCTCCACAACTTCTATTATCAGCTGATGATTTTTTTAACATTTAATTAAAAAATAGTTAACAGTGAAGTGAGAATAAACATACCTGTGGCCGTTAGCACAGCAGATTGTGATGTGCTGAGTTTATCTGCTGGTCTGGTCATATCAGCCATTCCAGCACATACCAAGCCCTATAAAAGGAAGTAGCAGCCAGCTTTAGTGCAGTATTATAGCAGTGTGTCTTCATTAATTAGAACCTAGTCAATGGGAGTTATGGGGTGTTAGGGGAGCAGTAGCACCTCTGGTGAGGAAGACATTGTGCTCATTCTGGGGTAGTTTGTTCATCTTTAGTCCCTACCCTTCACTCGACTCTCACTTGTGGCTCCTAGAAGCTATCAGCATGCAACAGTAGCCACACCCTAGGAATGGCTTCAAATGGCTGGCTAAACCAGGTGAAGGTAACCAATGAGTCTCAAACCCTCAGTGTGTTAGGAACTTCCCCTGCATGCAAAGCCAGGCTCTGTTAGATTGAGCGAATGAGACAAATAGTGGGTCCAACGGTCAAGAAGGTAGATTTTGCATGTACCGGAGCAGGAACTGAGAGGGCAGATGGGGCTTGTCAGTCTGGGAAGGCAGCCCATCTAGGAGAAGGAAAACTCAGATCCTATACCTCTGCTGCTTTGTGGGATATCTTTGCGAGAAGAAAAGGTTAAGCAGTAAACCCTACACAAATTCAGAGTGGTGTCCCTAAGACAGTTGGATGACACCTTGTATACCTCCTGGCAATTCCTGCAGCCAAGCTGGTGCCAAACATATTGCTCTGCTTTCCTTTGAACCACATCAGCAAGGCCAAGAGGGAGGTCTTGTTGTCTGGGCAGCCCAGGACCCCCATACACACTGCCCAGGTTTATGCTCTAGGGAGGTCAGCTGGGTGCTGCTAACACAGCAGTTTGACTTCACCCCTGGAGGCGCACTCCCGTGTCTCTTTAGACAGACGGATTCCAGCAACAACCATTACTATAGTTCATGTAATTCACAATTTAAGAGCTAGAGTAACTCCCATGTTTAGGGGGCATGTTACATGGGAGGAAAAGTTGGTGGAGACAAATAAGAAATTTTAGCTGGTTTGGACAGCCAGCTGAATCTTGTGATTCTTAATCCTGTTGAGTGGATTAAGTAGGTGAGGTGCAAATAGTGGCTTGTACTACTGCAACTGAAAAAGCAAGAGTTCTTGCTGCTTTCAGAAAGCCTCCAATGTGCTACTTCGGGAATAAGGTTTTGCCTTTTTCCTGTGCTACAGGTCAAAATATATGATTGCCACTGCTGAGTGTATCTGATATTATTAGGCTTCAAATACACTATAATTGATTGATGAAGAAGCATTGCCCATTGTCCCAGACATTCCATACTTGTACAGATGAAGCAAAGCAGCTTTGCCTGTTTTAACTGAAAAAGTGCAAAGAGATTCATCTCTACAGGAAAAAGATGGCAATTATACAAGGCTGGTCCCAGACAAACTTGACACCCAGCTAAGAGTTGTTTGAGTTAATTAACATATTGGGCAGGAAATATTTTCTAAAAGCTTTGGGACTTGCTAGAGAAGACAATACAGATTTCTTGTCACTTAAAGCATCAGTGAATACTTGGGAATTAATAAGGAGAGAGTGTTGCAGAATAAAGGTGCTACAGATGAAAAGACCCTGCACCTCATGCTCACTCACCATGCCTCAAAATGTTAGGACACTGAGCAGAAGAAAGATCATACTACACAGGAAAGTTCAAGTGGAAACAAATGGCCCTTGAAATATCAAGGCCTAGGTATTTTAAGGGCTTTGTGCATCAAAACCAAATGCAATATTTAAGAACTGGAAAGTTGTGTTTCCCAATTCCAATAAGCAGTCTTGCTGTATTTATATTAAATGTATGCCCTACTGATATTAGTGGCTTCCAACTAGTGACTATATAAAGTCGCCAATGCCATGGTTGTAAGGTGTAGGTGCAACAAAATAGCACTATGCTAGTTCAGAGAGAAGACATGCAGTGTTAGTACCTAGTTTAGTAGAAATTTCTGCTAAACTGTCAGATGGCATTTCAACACAATTAAGGTGGGACTTATTTCTACATCTTTCTTCCAACATATCCAAATGCTTCTCATGGACCAGCAGAATTCAGGCAAGAAGAAAGAGTTGTCTGTCTATATATACAAACAACATAATTATTTTTAGTCAGCTTCCGTTAAAATACATGCACCACAATTTAATTTATTCATGTATAGCCTGCCCGTCTCCCACAAAGGGCTCCAGGGAGGAAACAGAGTGGAATACATTTTTTGAGGGTGGGGAGTCTTGTGGCACCTTAAATACTGACCAATTTATTATGACATAGGCTTTTGTAGACTACAGTGCACTCTTTTCAGATGTATGAAGTATTATCTTGAGCTACATGTATTGGGTGGGGGAGAAGTGTAAAACAGTGAGGTCAGAAGCAAATGAAATGCAGTACAATAGTGATAATTACTAGCAGTGGCCAGTCACCACAAAAAATTGTCAGTAGTACAAACCTCTTCTCAACTTACCCATTTCATAATAGGGGCCCAGAAAAACACTGTTTTAGGACCTGAAAGAGAAATATTTCATTAGCTACATGACTCTGCTGTGTGACAATTTGCACAAAACCACTGAATTGTGTGAATTATTAAAACAGCAAGTAGCCTTGATGCACATGCACCAACAGAATGGTTATGTTTTACACTACAGCACAGGGGAGAAGTGATAAAAGCTCTTCTACTGAGGTGCAATCAAATATATGAAAACAGGAAATGGGAGTTATGACACAAAGGACAGTTTTACCAAAGTGGTGGAAGAAAATGCAGATGACACCCACACACATGAAGAAATATTATCCCCTGCCCCAACACTGCTGCATTTGTCCAGAGGTACCAGGCACTACTTTCTGCCATGATGAGCTGGGGCCCCCATCATGTGTGGGGCAGGAACAAATATTTCTGTCTCTAGTACAGTACTTGTTAACAGTGCAATAACTACAACAGATCCACAACGTTGCTTTTCTCCTGCAACACAAGTTTTGCAATTGTCTGTTGATCCATTTTTCCTTATGTGCAATCATAATACTTATACAACTCTGTTCAAAGCACTTCATGAGGAATCTGACACCAAGCTGAATGCATATTCTGCTACCTACCTTCTGTTGTCTGACCTGTTCAAACTACTTTTGTACCTTTTTTTGTAGCACCTGAAGGTTACAAACACTTCGAGGTGTAATTAAAAGAAATGCAGAAAACAATGTTGCTCCTATGGAAGTGATGGCCAATTTCACGATTCTCTGGAGCCATTCTTCTTCAGAGATTAAACCAAGGTCTTAAAGAGTACTTTGCCATACAGTGTAACCTTTTCACAGGTGGTTTATATAGCAGCTTAATTAAGTATGAACCCCAAAATTGGGATTCCCTCCAATCCCGTGCCAATTTTTTGCAGTCATTTTGCAGTGTGAACGCTGCATTACCAAGTAATTGCTACATGAATTGGGGATCATAGGTATCACCCGGAAACCCAACACTGTTTGATTCACTCCAACCCTTTTTGTAGCAAAACCCTCACCTTTTGCAGCACCTCCAAAATTACTTTACTGTCTTACTCATTATGGGGCCATACTAGAGTTACTGTTCTTCACCTTTGTTTTTCATTGAATGTATGAGACTGGTGAACAACCACTAAACAACAGGACAACTGTCTGGCAAGCTCACATTGGTGCTAATACTCTGTTTTTACTGTATATTAAGTTTAAAACACACTTAGAAGATGCCCCGAAGAGCTCACTAGGATTGCCTTCTGGGAAGCAGAACTTGCAAGTCAACAGTTACTCACTTGTGAAGGTGCAGCAAGATGTGGGCATTTCACTACAAAAAGGTTGCAAAACCATTGCAAAACTTTGGTACTGATTTAAAGAAGAACTTCTATAGAAGTTATTCTAGAGTTAAGCTATGCAACTTGGAGAAACATTAAGTCAAGATGTTATGTAGGTAAATGAAGATGCTACTTTCAGTGATGGGATTATTCAGGTTGTTTTTTAAAAAAATCATTATTCCTAAATATACTTAAATTTGTTGCAATCTGTACATTTCTTGCAAGACAGCAGCCCAATTATTCTTGATGCATTTGAGGAATTCTAAAGAGCTTTCTATTCAGAGGAGCTACACAAAGAACAAATGGAAAGCTCCAAGTCATGTGGTACTGCTGCCAACACCAACTTTCTATTGCATAGCAACAGTCACGAAAAGCAGAGATGGCTACTTTTCAGAACTTTTCATGTCCTTTAGCAAGACTGACAAACTATCATGAAAGACAGAAAAAGTACTGAAACAAGCATAGATAATTAGGGTGTTTCACAAACCAGATGTGACAGGATTTTCCTCAGCTACTGCAGCTTGTATTCTAGGTAAAATGTCACTTATCAAATTAGGCCATCAAACTGACCTGCACCATGGACATGACGCAGATTTGGAAAATATGCCTGAATGCCAAGAGCAGTTCAAACTTGGACACTCAGTTCAACAGGTATGAAACTAAGCCACATCTTTAGTCGAAACCTTTCCTTTAAAAATGAGCCAACATTTGTCAGAAGCTCTTGAAGAAATGCTTTTTGGAATAAACTTTTTGCTACATGTGGACAGTAAACTATTATTCCATGAATTCCCTTTTCCAGAAAGTGAAGATGACATTGTGAGGAAAGGAATCTGCAACACCTGACAATAATGTATTGTATTCCTTTCATTGCTTGACTTTACTTCAGAGCCTTAATAATACAGCAAATATATGAACTACTCATAAGGTAGGTTTCACAAACATTATGTCAGTAATCCTCAGCACTATTGAGTAAGTTAGAGCAGCACTGTAATTTGCTACTGACAGAATCCAGAGCAAACGCTGAATCAGATAGTCCTCAATCTAAAGTCAGGAACTATACTAAAGTCATGACATGCAAAACTAATTTTAAATTTGCATAAATGTGAAGTAGAGTCCCAACTTCAATTTTAAAGTACAATATGACAAGTTTTGCACTACTATAATTCAGTATTTGTATTCACACTTCCCTGACAGACTGGTTTATTTCTTCTGCAAGCTTCTTTCACAAGAAATAAATGTTTCTGCCATCAGGCCTTTGGTATCAGTTGGATCATCTTTCATGCTCCTTGGTATTTTTCATTTGTGTAACAGGCATAGTACTTTACTGAATACAAGTCTCCCAATAAAAGCTGAGACTAAAAAGTAGCATAATGCAGGAACATGTTATGTTCTGCACAGAGAATTTACATCCACAATTAAGTAATGCAGTTACTGATGTATAGATAAGGTTAGCTTTTGCAACTACCAGAAAATCTTATGAAAAGTGATTCCTCTGTCCAAACACCACAAACTGGCTTGCACTAAAGAGTGGCAAAGGAAGAAATAATCTTGTTACCGTAATTGATTTTTGTCTTTTTATAAAGGCCATCCACAAATGAAACCTCTAAAGATTTCACACTGGAGAGATAGTGAAGCCAAAGAAGCCAGTTGCAGATAAAAAAGGAAAGATAAAGAGCTGCATGTTTAAAAATGGATTATAAGTAATGATAAGAGAATACAAGTACTTTCCCCAGTAAGTAAATCAAAGGGTGTTTATGGTTAAATTCAGTCTAGAGGAAAAGTCAACATCAGAGTAGGAATTTGTAATCAAGTCTACCAGTTTCCTAATTTTTAGACTATTTTGCTATCCAGTTATGTTGTCGTATGGTTGCTGACAGCCACCAAGAATCACAATGTTTTAGGAAGTTTTGAGAAAGAAAAACCTAATGGCAGTTTCCACCGAAAACCTATATTTCAAAAGCCCCTTGAATGAACAGAAGAGAATCTCCTGACAATATGATAAATGAGGGATGGTGTGGGGGGGGGGGAGGGATTACTTCCTATAACTCACTACTTTTCTTTCAACGTGCATGGGAGTAAAGTAGTCGGCTACCTTTCTAGGACCTACTGTATAATTTCTGCGGTTAGGCAACCATTAAGGCCACCTCTGGATTTTAGTGGGCCCTAAGCAACAGAACTGCAGAGAATCCTTTCTGAACATGCAAGTTTTTGAGGAGCTGGTGCAATCTGACTAAGCAGCATCCCTTCACAAGAAAATAATCTTTTAAAGGAGCAGACAGTTGCAAGATTGACCCATGCCATGTAGGAAAGCCCCAACTTTATCCTCTAAGCTGACCTGCTTCAATGAAGGACAGGCATCTTGAATTTTAAATAGCAGCACAGAAAGAGGACTTTCAGCAGGTGCAGATTCTCTTACCCCTACATGACAATTTCTCTTTGCATCTGGTCACCATAATAAATCTCTCTCACCATTCCCAGTGAAATAAATGTTTGTTTTCCCAGAAGCATCTGTGTCAAAGAGGACAAACAGAACTTTGACTTCTATGCAGCCTTTGTTAAAGACAATAACAATTAACCTGCAGGAAGCAGAAGCATAGAAGGCCTGGTCTCAGGCTGCACAAAGAAGGCTAAAAAACTGCAACTCAGTGTTCCACAAAGCTTGCCTGCCCATCACCATGGAAGAAATGCTACCACCTTGCAGGAGTTCTCAAGGACAGAGACTAAACCATCTACTTTGCCATGTCTCCAAGTACTAACCAACTCTTGACCTGGGGCTTTTAAATTTTATTTCTACCCCACTCTTTTGCCAAAGAATTCTGTCCCCACCCTGGCCTTTTCCTACTCTCCATAATCCTGTGAGGTAGGCCAGTATGAGAGATGGCAACTGGTCCAAGGCCAACGGCCATGGGGAGATGAACTCCAGTCCCTGGTCTGGAGCGAGCAGAATGACCAGATACAACACAAGCGCACATTTTTCACTATACTAGGGTGGCCTCTCCAGGTTTGTAAGCGGGGAACCGAGGCACTGGAGGGTGGGAGGGGGCTCTGTTTTGTTTCCACGCATATATTATTTGTTTTCACAAATAAGGGTTCTCTCTCTCTCTCACTCAGACACACGAACACACTTTCACATACACCATTTCACGAGTTATCCCCAGCTGGCGAGCAAGGAAACGACCTCCCCCATCTCCTCCTTCCCTCAAATACCTGCCGGGTGGTTGTACAAGGGACGCAGCCGGGGCGGCAACATGAGCTCGATTCGGTCCAGGAACCGGTGGTAAGAGGCACGAAACCCCGCGGCGGCGGCCGCCATTCTGTGTGCGGGTGACAGCGGCTGATGCAACGAAACCCCCGCTCGACCTGTCGTCGTCCTCCTTCTCCTCCGTCTGAGCAGAGGAGGGGGGAAAACACAAAAACCCACAACCCCTCCTCACGAACAGAAGCAGGTGGTGGGGCGAGCCGCTGTTCCTGATTCTGATTTGTTCACGGACGAAGCAAGAGGCGGGGCTTAAACAGCTGGCTTTCGCGTTATTGGCTAGCTACGACATTACCGGCTTTGCCACCCGACGTTGATGACATTCTTGCGGTCAATTGGCGTCCTCTTTTTATGACGGTATGAGCGGCGGACGATGATTGATGACGATTCAAGCAAAGCTTTCGGGGACCTGGCTCTCAAAACAAACATGTCCGCCTTCAATGTTTCTTTCCCTCACCCAGGATGGGTTTTGTTTGAAAAAGGCTCGTTAAGGGTAGTGGTTGTTGCCCTTTTAACTCCCCTGCTTAGACATCTTTGAGCACCCCGTGTACGGAAAGCGTAAGAAAAGCCGATAAGGCGGCTTTCTTCCGGTGTCCAGACCCGTACTGAGGGGTGACCGCTAAACGGCGACACGGACGTCTCAATGGCCATTTTTGTGACCGTGAGCGGCGGTAGGACGAGGGGCCGGGTGAATTCTCGCGATATCCTTTGCGAGCGGATCCCTGGATGTGGGAGGAGCCGAGGAGCAGCGAGGGGAGGAGCTTAGGCTGCCGTTGCTGGCGCCCGACAGGGGTGATATTGTTGTTGAGCGGCGGGGTGGTGGTGGTTACGCGCGCGTAAAGCGCGCACGCGGGTCTCCATGGTGAAGGAGGGGGAGGGGGCGGCCTCAGCAAGTGGCAGCGACTGATGTCGCTGGCGGCGGCGGCGGCGAGTCGGATCCCCCTGGTCAGCGCGCGGTGCCATGTCCCGGGGCTGCTGTACCCACCTCCTGTGGGATGTGAGGCAGCGGAGTTTGGGACTGGAGGAGCCCGGCCTGTTGCGGAGGCGATACCTAGGTGAGGAAGGAGAAGGGCGAGAGGGCGGGGTCTGAGGCGCTGGGGGGAAACTGAGGTGGTCGTGGGTCGCCCTTGGCCCCCCCCCTTTCTCCGGCTGAGGGGAAGGGCGCGCTGTGGTGGGGCTGCTTCGCTGACCCCCAGCCCCCTCCTCGGTCATCGCTCGGGGCGGGGTGGGGAGAAGAGGCGGCCCTTCAGCTATGGTGGTCGGCTCCATAGCTGACCCCATTCCGTCCTTCTTCTCCCTCCCCTTGTATATACAGCAAGTTTCCACGACGGTTTCGTGAGGGGGTGGGGATGGGAATGAGCGTCGGGTCCTTTTTGGAAAAGCAAAACCGAACTGCGACGGCACGAAACGTGCAGAAGTATTTCTAGTGTGCTTGTCTCTCTTCACGGATAATTCCCCCCTTCCCCCGTTTGCACTACGCTGGGAGATTTTTCTGAAATAATTTGGGGAGTGGCGTTTCACTCCCTCTTTCTGCAACTTCCCCTTCATCTTTGGATGCTGAGTTGGAACTCGATAGTACTTATTCTATGATATATAAATTTTCTCACACACTTGCACCCCCAGCCCGTGCAAAAAGTCGCAAAGAGAAATCAGAATGGCTTAGTGTCTCTGCTTGCCATTGCCATGAGCTAAACAGGCTGTGGATGTATTTAACTGTTGAAGGCATTTTTAAGTGTCATAAAACTGTACCTCCCATAGATCCCCCCACAACTCCCTACAAAGAAGAATGTAGCACGTGATTGCTTCTAGTATATTGATTCATAGAAAAGTTTGGCTGTTTTTGTTTGTGTTAACAAATCTGCATACATAAATAACTATATCATGCATGGTTTCTGGGTATGTTTTGTCTTGGGCAGTGATAGCTAGTTAAATGTTAAACTTTTTCTATTAGAAAAATACTAATTTCACTGCATTTTCTGAAAGCATTACAATATTGCTACAAAAATTGGATTTTTTCTTATTTTAATTCAATTTTTGATATACAAACATAAATATTCTTTGGACTCAAGACAGCTTACTTTTTTATCCAATACGGGAGGTCTTCAATCTGTTCTTTAAGATATTGCTGAATATGTTACTTTAAAAAGTAGATGAAAATTTATATGACGACATATATTTGATAGTTTAAAAGCAAATGCACCAGTCTACAAGGGATATTTGTTCTCATGACTTTCATTGATCCGCTTCCTACTGAACTTGTGTTTGATATGGATGGAAGTGAGGCATTCATCAGTGATACGCACCAGAGCACAACTAGATTTGGACTTGTGCCACAATCTTTTCCCCACATGTTTTATTACCTCCCTTCCTCTGGGAATTGGCTTCAAAGTGAAATTTAAGACTATTTAAAGGCGTTATCAAGTAGCTTTCCCCACTCTGTTCTTTATCTATGGTCTGATTGACATCATTGTCATTAGGTATAGAATCACAGATCTAATTGGCTAGAGTTATCTTATGTTGATAACTTAAGTGCTATAACTAAGTGTAAGTTACTAATAACCATGTGTTAAGTGTAGGAATGAATTGGGGAGGCTAATGCTCAAAGAAGTATTTTATTACTGCAGAAATATTGACTATGTATTTCAGTTATTATTTAATTGGAAGAAAGGGGTCTTCATAGATTTTACTGCATAGACCACCAAAAACAGCTCACTTGAAAAATATTTTTTACATCACTGCTCTTGCTTTCTTTTCTGTATTACAGCAAGGGCACAGGAACAGAGTGATGACCATGTTTTTTTTTAAGTGATCTTTTGGAGACGGTCATGGCATGTTACCTTGTTTTACTGTTTGAAAGTTTAGTTTAATTTAGAAATGAGTGCTTAAGATGAGAGAACTCCTTTGTGTATTTTGATCCAATATAGCTTTTAGATGTGTATGACATAAAGTTTCAACATATTCTTTGTTATATTTTATTTACACCTTCATGTTTTTCATTACAGTAATAAATAGTACAGCTAAGTCCCATTCTCTATTGATTTGCATCAAATGGTTGCTTATACAGTCATTTTATGTTATCTTGTTGCAGATTTAGAGTCAAAATATGTTAAAATGCTATACTTGTATATCTTGAAACATACCTAAAGAGAAACACATATTTACAAGTTAACTCAGTAACAGTTTTGAAATTCCTCAGTCATTGTGGCTGAGAAATCTGTTAAAATGTACTTTATATTGACTTGTTAACATTTTGAAGGAATTGACCTTTCCCCCAGAGAACATCAAATCCTAGAGACATGTAGAATTATATAAGTTTCATAGGCCACTTTTTACTGAAGTAATCACCTAAAGTGTTTGAGAATCTGTAAAGAAAGTAGCTAAATCTATAAGCCTTCTTGTCCTCTCTTTTGTTCTTAAAGTGGCAAGTGGACTCATTTACCTATGGTGTTCCCAACCATGTAGATGAAGGAAACAAAATTTCCTATTGGATAAAGGAACTGAAATAAACACAGTTTTGAAAAATATGTTTGTCACAGCCTTTGTCAAAGAAATTGTTTCTAATTGTAGGTTATGTGTTTGGGATATAAAATAATAATTGTAGGTAATGTTTGGCTATGTGATTCTATATATTTGGAATTTAAAAGCATTTTTATATTGTGTTCACAGTAACTGATTTTGAATTAAAATAGCCACCTGTAGCCTGAGTTAAATCAGCAACCAATATTCAAGTCTGAAATTACCTATTTTATTCCTATTGTACTTATTTTCTAACAAACCTGCATTTGTAGTAGTGTAGGTATTCATAGGTAAAGGTAAAGGTACCCCTGCCCGTACGGGCCAGTCTTGCCAGACTCTGGGGTTGTGCGCCCATCTCACTCAAGAGGCCAGGGGCCAGCGCTGTCCGGAGACACTTCCGGGTCACGTGGCCAGCATGACATCGCTGCTCTGGTGAGCCAGAGCTGCACACGGAAACGCCGTTTACCTTCCCGCTAGAAAGCGGTCCCTATTTATCTACTTGCACCCAAGGGTGCTTTCGAACTGCTAGGTTGGCAGGCGCTGGGACTGAGCGACGGGAGCGCACCCCGCCGCGGGGATTCGAACCGCCGACCTTTCGATCAGCAAGCCCTAGGCGCTGAGGCTTTAACCCACAACGCCACCCGCGTCCCGTAGGTATTCATAGCTTTATTTAATTGCCACACTTTCAATGCCACACTGAGCAATGAGAAAGTATGAAGCAGCTTTCTAAACTCAATCTGTGTGGGAGGAAAGAGCAGTGACATATTAAAGCAGCTTGGGAATACTCTAGGATCCAACTTTGTCATTGATGCCCATGTGGTTCAAAGTGCTTTCTATCGGCTGAGGCCTATTGTAGATAGAAGTGCAGTAGAAAGTTATCAGTATTTTGGTATAATCCAGATTACACTGCAGCAATGTGTTTTGTCTAGGACTGCCTTTGAATACTGTTAAGTAATGAGCTAGTACAAAATACAGCTGCAGATTTTTGATAGGGACCAGCCAGTTGGACCATACCTCATAATTTCTTAGATATCTTTACTGATTATTGGTTACACAGCTTTGGACAAGGGCTTTTGGAGGTATGCCGGCTACACAGCTAGTAGGCTAGTGCATCTAGATCATTGTGGGATTTGCACCTCTCTGTGTTCCCATCTTCTGAGGTGAGGGGGTAACAGGCTGTTTCACTTGTGATGTCCTGCCTTTGGAATTCTTTTCTCAGCAAGATCTGCCTGGTGCCTTCTTTGATACCTTTTTTGCTGCCACAATAATACGTTTTCTGGGCTTTCAGTTACTTTTCTTTTGGTTTCAACTTTTTGACTATGATTTTTATTGTTGCTGCTTTTAGTGTTTTACCATTGAGTTGTTTACAACCTTTTTGCTGTTTTAAATATTTAAATATTTTGTACTGGCTTTGTTGTATGAGCATATTTATATTGAAGGGCACCATATAAAATTACCAGAAGAAAGTTTTGTCATACTCATTTACAGACATACAGACAAATTAAGCAGGTGTGGAAAAAAGCAGCAACAGTCCTAAAGCAACGTCAGTGTAGTGGACTCAACTCTGAAATTTCTATTAAGTATCAGACAACAGCTTAAAACAGTTTCATTTCAGGCCTTTGCATCATGAACATGGTTCTAATGCTCTACGCTGATGTTTTTATTTATGTTTCAAGTTTTGTGCGTTGTACATTTTTTTTATTTGTAAGCCTCTGAGATGTGGTGAAAAGCAGTGCATATTTTTTTAAAAAAGAAACCACCACCACCTGTTGTATGAAGTCTGCTTCTGACACTGTCCCAAAAATGTAAAATAGCATTCTCATTATTTGGCCACATTGTCCTGTTAGCAATCCTGATGGTCTGATATGCTCACACTGTCATGAAGGTGGTTGCACCAAGTTTCTTCAGAGAGATACTTTTGCATTAAATAGCAAATCTATAGCAATATCTATACATTGCAATTGCCTGTATGTTAATTACTTGGGCTATATCTAATGCTGTAGCTCTGCTGGTGCAAGGGACTTGCATGTGTACATTGGGACTTCCATTTCTTCTCTTCTGTCCTGCGCCCTCCCATCAGCTCCAGAGGGTTGGGGGATTCTGCTGGTGGGTTTCTGCTGGCGGGTTTCTGCTGGCATAACATTGTCTACAACCCAGTGCAATTAAATATTGGATCACAACAAAAAGCTTTAAAAAAATAAAGTCAAGAGTTGTTTAATATTTAAAATATTTTATTTCAAAACACAGCTTTATTAGGAAATACATCTTTTTTTAAAAAATGTAACACTCTAGTGGGAGCAGGGAGAATGAAGAGACTGTAAGATAGACTGAAGAAGAGTAAACTAAATTTTAGAGAATATGTGGCATATTGCAAAATATTTACCATAAGCAACAGTAGTTAGAAGTATAATTGTTTAAGAACGATCATAGATTACCTACCTTCTTATAGCATAATCTTTAGTTCATAGCACTGCAGCTTTAGTTCATAGCACTGCAGCTTTTATTTGTGCTATCAAGTTCATTATTAATACAGTGGCATTAGTTTAAAAGGGGCTCTCTAATGCAGTTTGAAAAAGTTTATAGGTCTTGTGAGAGTTGTTTGCTTAGCATTGCATTCCATGTAGGATGGCACAACTTCAGCATGCTTGGGAACAAGACTAGAGATACTTTTAGAATATAGCCTTGCTGCTCTCACATCTGCAGATATGTTAATTTTAGAGGTTTGTAAAGTGAATAATGTTTCATTTAGGTCATTTGCTACAATTTAAGTATAGTAGTTTACCTAGCAATCTTGACAATGACCAAGTAATATTTTTTGTTTGGAAAAAGTTCAGTGTAGTAATTTTAGCAAATATTTAGTTATTTTAACACATGGTGATTTTAAAATAATTTTTAGATTCAAAGCAGATGGTATTCCTGCTTGTATTCATGATTGATTGATGGTGAGGAGGGCAATACCATATATGGGCGACTTATCTAGACATGTACCTGATATATAAAACATGGTGTGTTGCTTTGCTGCCTAAAGGCCAGTGTTATACTAAATCTGCTATTTTAGCCGTGCCATACGTACATGATAAAAATAATATGTTTGGCATTCATTCCTCAACATTTTTGACAGGGCTATAGTGCAACCAAGGTAAGTGTGTTGGTAGTGTAGAGAGGTAAATATACCAGAAGAAGTGTCTCCACCCTCATCATTCAGCCTGAGGTTCAGTGCTGAGGGCCTTCTAGCGTTTCCCTCCCTGCAAGAAGTGAGGTTACAGGGAACCAGGCAGAGGGCCTTCTCAGCAGTGGCGTCTGCCCTGTGGAACACCCTCCCATCAGATGTCAAGGAAATAAACATCTGTCTCACTTTTAGAAGACATCAGAAGGCAGCCTTATTTAGGGAAGTTTTAAATGTTTGATGTTCTGTCGTGCTTTTAATTCTGTTGGGAGCCTCCCACAGAGGCTGGGGAAACCCAGCCAGATGGGCAGGGTATAATTTTATTATTATTATTTTAAGCCCCCACCTATTTGCAGTGTAGTCTGGACACAGTGAGAACTAGGCCTAAGTCCTTGGTTTGCTGCAGAGAGCGTGAGCTTCTGCTTCTGCTAATGTTTTCTACACAATATGAAACGTGCAAAATATACCTTTTATGGTCACTTAAACTTGTAAAAGCATATAGCATATTGAATTCCCTTTGTCATCAAACTTAAGTTGCTTTTGTGAACTTAGTATTTTAAATATTTGACTTAGTCTTGCTGTAACACTGTTTACCTCAGTTAAAAGCTCAAGTGATTGTAACATTATCAGTGACTAAACAGGAAAGGTTATATTTAGCCATGCACTCATTTAAGATCTGTAGTATGTCTGAAAGTGTAATACAGCTATCAGGATTGCTACAAACAGAATTCTTTCTACTTGCACAATAGTTTTTCCCCTGTTCCTGGGTGAGAGGAAAATACATCTCAACTATTGAAATTAAAATGGGAAATTTATACTTAAATTTACTTATTGAAGAGTATTTTTAAAAGGTGATAATTCAATTAAAGTATAATGGTTGTGGTACTCAGAATACTTAAAAGTTTCAGAATTATCACTTCCCAACATCACATAGAATACTAAAATCTGAATTTTCTCAGGGTTTTTTTTTTTTATCCTGTTGGGGACAGATGTCCTCGGTGCTCTGAGCAACACTGAAATTAACAACACGTATATTGATCTGCAAAGAATAGCCAACTGTGCTGCAGGAATCACTCAGTGATCCACAATATATCTGAAGCTGTCATAGCTCTGGAATCACTGTTAAATAAAACAAACTGGGAGTGTACAATTTTCTTCAGAGAACAGCTAACATGCTTTTTTTTATGACGACCGTATAATATTTGCTAATGATTCTATGTAAGTGGAATGGCAAATACATCATCTGGTGAAAAAGATGACATAAAATCAGACTGGAAAGGAAGATATTGAAAACAAAATCATGACAATTGCCTGAAAAGTCTTGTTAAAATCAGTGTTGAAGAAACTGAAAAAGCTAAAAGCTATATTTTGGCAACAACAAACACATTTGACTAGAAGGGCAATAGCAGCATAAGAAAGATGGTATGGGCCAGCTTTAATAGATATTCATTGCATGATCATGAGTTTCCAGTGAAGACTTATAAACATAACTTTACAATACAACTATCATGCCTAGTGTGATAATTTTCTGGAATAGATGTTGTATAGGTTATCTATGCTATAGTGCCTGTACAAGCATATATGGGTCAGTCATATGGCTTATTTTCAAAAGAGAAAGTAGATTTCCTTGCCTTAATATATTTGATCTTGAGAGATCAAAAGCTTCTGCTTGGCAAACCTAAAATGCTTTGGGCCAATCCAGTGGCAAATAGAATATAACATTGATTGCATTTAGGGAAAAACAGGTGAGGATGAGTTGGATATGGGCAATTCCTCTGCTTACAGTGCTCATCTGATGTTAAGTATTAATTTCATAAAATGAAGGTTTTAATACATTCTCACAAGAATATATTTAGAGTGGAATTCAACACTTTTATTCACACAAGTCTCTTTCACTATTTCATTCTGCAGCCTCTATGTGCCCCAAAATCTGTTCCAGAGGGTCCCACAACTTCCAAAGCAGACTTTGAGGTTGTGGGGGTTATAAGGGAGAGGAGTGGAATGCGAAGTCTTACTGTACAAATGGAATGGACTCGGGCCCTTCCAGCTCTACAATTTTATGATTCTGTGGAATCTGTTCTGCATGTTGGATACAACCTTAAGTGCAACCTGTAATGCTTTTAAGACTGGTAGACTTGATTTATGTTTACATGGGTCTATTTGTAGAGAAAGCTTGTCCAAGCAATACTAGTTTGCTTTTATATGATTGAAACTCATACTGATTTGTATGAGTGGAAAGACATCTTAAACCTTTTAATTCCAATGTATTCATTTACATGATTGTGCATGCTTCCTTTCCTCATGGTTTTCTTTGCACAATGTACCAGTAATAATTCATATATTTAAGTGCTCTTGATTCTAGATTAGGGCATATGATTGTTTTCTCCCAAAAAATCACATAACAGCTGAGCAGGCATATGAAGGAACTGATTTGTGAGAGGAAAATAGCTATCTAGAACTCTTATTTGCCAACAGGTGGATACAAAGTAGCTAATATTTTACCTTAAAGTATGGGGCCAGTGTCTTACCATATCATACTGAATCTCGGTCACACAATGTTTTTGTTAAAGCAAAGACAACTTACTCATTTGGCAGTGTTCACTCTTGTCCTTGCAGATGAAACAACAGGAGGGATCAGGGGCATGTGGGATGTGCTATTCCTCAAGGAAGGGACACCAGGGAAAACCAGGACATTTTAAGTGCTGAGGCCTGTGGGGAAATCTGCTCAAGTTTGGGGGCGGGTACGTATTGCCTCTGACATTGTACTGATTGGGTGATGATGCATTATGGTTCTTCCACCTGGACCCATTTTAGGATGGGTCAATGCACGCATGGCTGGATGGAACTGAGAAGGAGTTCACCCATCACCCAGAAAATCCCATTACCTTTAGGAAGGTTCACATTGTGCTTTAAGAATCTTAGCTGTAGAGGCAATGCAATACCTTCCATAGAAAGAAAGAAGGCACCAGTACATATATATTTATAAAACACACGTATATTTATAAAGCATTATATTTTATAAATATATTAAAAAATTACTTTTGTAAGTATATAAACCTTTTTGCTAATTTTGCATTTTCCCCTCCAGGAAGGAGAGAATTTATCCAAAGATTAAAACTTGAAGCAACGCTGAATGTGCATGATGGCTGTGTAAGTGTTTTTTTTGTTTGTTTGTTTGTTTGTTTGTTTAAAAAGAATGCATGCTTGAACAAGAAGTTAAGTAATGGCAACTGGCATTTCCATGACAAGATGAACATGAGCTTTTAGTATTCTTCCCAGTATATCTACTTTATTTTATTTTATTCCCTACTGAAAATTTGTTGTTATAACACATTTTTAAAAACATGTTAGGACGTACAAGATTGTTCTTGTAAGTGTGGTAAGAATTTACTTCTACACCGCCTTATTCTTACTCAGGTGAGGGACCATCTTTTAAATAAGTAAAGGAACCAAGGGAATTATTTATTATAACTATTGCAATAGGGCAGAGCTCAACTTAATGTGATTGTTCTAGCCACTTAAGAAGAAGGTCTGACACGAGGAGCATCAGAACAAGGGATTTATAGGCACAGCACACAAAGAGTCATAAACATCAAAACATAACATTCTTAAACATCCTTCTACATACATCATGAAAGGTTACAGGTAATGGGATGTTTAAAATGTAAGGCTCCTCTGCAGTTACCTTGGGGTACCCCAAGTGCCCAGGTCATTTTGACCTCAAATGTTGCATTTATGTCACTGTTCCCCTGGCAACTAGACCTTTGGCTGTGTTCTCTTATCTCCCAGGAAGCTTCAAGGATAGCTGATTTTACACTCTACAGCAAACTTAAGGTAGAATAACATCCTGGAGGGCTATTTGTGCCACTTTCAGGGCCAGATAGGAAAGGAATGCAGCATAGTAGTAATAAAATACAGGCACACAAAATCAAGCATAATACATTCTAGCCAAAGGTTCAATACAATTAATATTGGAACATTTTTTTTAAAAAAATTACATCCTGGGACTCTAATTCTTATATCACAAGGAATTTGATCTTGTGGAATAAAGGTTTGTTGGGAACATGATAATTATTTTAATTTTCATACATATGTTTTAAAGAGTAATCAAAATATAAAAAAAATAATTTTGATATTTTCTTTTATCTCTAAAATTAAATTCTCCCGTATGGTCTTTCTCCATAGACGAGTTTAGATACTCAGTTTTTTATTCCGGGGATAATTGATAAATGCCCCAGTGAAAACGAGTTAATTTAGGCTGCAACCCTATGCACACAGGGTGGATTCCAAAATTATTTGAGTGGAAGTCTGTTCCATGGAAGAATTGGATACAATTCTTGCCCCATTTTTGTCCCTCACCTTGCCTGCCGCTTTTATGTGGCCCCTGAAAAGTTGCCCAGAAGGGAATGTGGCTCTTGGGTTGAAAAAGTTCCCCCACCTCTGTCATATGTGATGTTCTGCTGTGGTATGAACCAAAGAGACTGCAAGTGTGAGAGAAGTACTGCTCATGCAGCTGAATATACAGGTGTGCAAGTCATACAAAGTATATGCATAATTATCTGAGTTGTGTTGTTTTCTGGTAAAGTTAGATAGTTTGCATCTTAACATTGTTCGCCCCTTCTTTAGATATTAATTATTGTGTTAAATACTTGCTTACAGGTGAATACTATATGCTGGAATGATACAGGAGAATATATTTTATCTGGATCTGATGATACAAATCTTGTAATTACTAATCCATATAGTAGAAAGGTAAGTCCCTTTATCCATTTTTCTGAAAAGTTAAAATGTTATTATTATTATTTTTGTAATTGAAAGCTCTGTTTTTTGTGACATTGCATATATCATGGATTGCTTGGTTATTCTTTCAAAATAGTACATCTGTCCTGTGTAGGACAGTTACCACAAAACATATTAAGTCCACCAGCTCTGCACAGAAAGTTTTCAGTATTATCTTGATACCATGATTTCTGCCTTATTACTCTTTATATTGTCAAACCGCCCCTTACCACCTTGCACTGTACTATTGTGTTGTAGAGCAGTTGCTAGAGCTGTGCATTGGTCAAAGCCTTCAGTTATGAAATTAGCTGGGTGGTGTAGAACCATCCAGACTGTGGTGTACCTTTTTGGTCCAAAGGGCCAGGTCCTAATCTGTCTCCATCCCTGCAGGCCAGCTTTGACAGATGGCCAGGATGACCCACATGTCCAAATCCTTTGTGCAGCACATTCTGAGCATCTTACAGCCAGTGGGCTGTTTGGGCTTGGGAACCACAGTGCAAGGGGCTCTGTGCTCACTTCTTCCCAAGTGCCAAGCATAGGGGTGGCAAAGTTACTTTCTGCAAGGATTGACCGCACAATCAAGTTTCATATTGAGAACTCAGCTGCATATCTGTGCCTCTATACCTGCCCCACATCTGGTGACAGGTGTGGGGCAGATGGGTGTTATTTGGGGAAAACTCTTTCAGGCCAGAGATTACTTATCCCTGGTGTAGAACAAGAGATTGGATTATGAAGATAAAATAGTATGGTAGCCCGCTTTTTGGAATAAGGTGAGAAAGATGTGATCAATATTACCGTAATTAAAATGTTAAGCTAATACAGTAATCCTTGTTTTCTAGGTTTTAACAACCATTCGCTCAGGACACAGGGCAAATATTTTTAGTGCAAAATTTTTGCCATGCACCAGTGATAAACAGATCGTGTCCTGTTCAGGAGATGGAGTCATTTTTTTTACCAATGTTGAGCAAGATGCTGAAACCAACAGACAGTGCCAATTCACATGCCATTATGGAACTACTTATGAGGTACTGAAAATTAATGTTTCTGTTGTATCTTATAACTATAAAGTCATGAGTGCTGACTTTTGCTTATCTATTCTTTTTCAATCTCGGCAGTTTAATAACCTAAAGTTTGGCCCAATAAGATAATATGGTCCAAATTTTCTTGTTTACATTCACCTATTATTTAAGAAGATTGCCTGGGCATGATTTTTTGTACCTTGCCTTTCAGTCTTCTAAAGAACACCCTCCCACCTCCAAAAACTATTTGTATACTATAAGGTAGTCTTACATTATCACATTGCTTTTGTTACAACTGATTTGAAACGCCTCTCTATTTCAAAATCAGCTTTCCATGAGGTGTGCAGGTGGGAGGATATTTTTCAAGGAAATAATCTCAAGCCTCCTTGCATACACAACTTGTTCTATGGTACTTTGGATCCTGGCTTTTATTTTCACTTGTTTAAGGCTGTTGCCATTTTAAAGTATACAATTTGCTTACATTTCAGATCATGACAGTCCCCAATGATCCCTATACTTTTCTATCTTGTGGAGAAGATGGCACTGTGAGATGGTTTGATACTAGAATCAAGACAAGTTGCACAAAAGAAGATTGTAAAGATGTAAGAGACACTTTTATAAGAGGGTGTGAATAAAGAGCTATATTGTTTTCAGAACCTGAGATCTTATGATCCTGGCCTGTTTTGGTCCTGATGCTGTGAAATCTAGTGAGGTGACCATGAACTATATGAAGGAAAATATAATTTGTTATTTTTGAAATATGTATTACTTATCTGTCATAATATTGAACAGATATGAAAAAATTGATTTGGTTTGAATTCAGGCTTTTTATGAACTATTTGATATGTTACAGCACTTTGTTATGGAGCATCCTTAAATTCATTGATAATTAGATAAGATAAGAATCAATCCAGCTGTGAAAATAATTTACCAAATTCTTTGACTGTAATAGTAATAGGATTTATTTTTCTAATTTATACAGAGTTGCTTCCAAGTATGCATTTTACTTAACTATTTTACCTCATTTTTATAGGCTATACTCAGTATTGTTCCTTTTTATCTTGAACCTATTTGCAGTACTTAATCTCATTGCATTGCTCTTTACATCCAATTATCTGTACATAAATCTATTCTAGCCCAATCCTTTTAAAGTCGCTTAGGCAATCCCTGCCCCTTGTGATTCACTTTCTGACCTCTTTTTATGAGAAAATCTTAGACAGATGAAAGCTTTGTGTTTACAGCTGCAAGTTGATGTTACTAAACAATGCTTTTGTTTGCTTAGTCTTTTTGTTGTTGCCATACCCGTCTGTTGTCCAATAACATGCTTAAAATATATATTAACAAGGGCCAGAGTTGGCTTTTTCTAAAACACAACCATATTGATTTTTTTCTAGGATTGTATTAGTTGGTGTGATTTAATGCCACTTGTTCTTGTACATTTTAAACAAGTGCAATATTTTCCTTTTGTTCTAGGATATTTTAATAAACTGTAGGAGGGCAGCCACCTCTGTAGCTATTTGCCCTCCAATACCATATTATCTTGCAGTTGGTTGCTCCGATAGTTCAGTAAGAATTTATGATCGACGAATGCTTGGCACAAGAGCAACAGGTAGGACAATACTTGCATGATACTGTAAAACAGCTGACTTTTGAGTACCATAGTTGAAGATTATAGGATGTGAACCTCTTAATGAGATGATTTAATGAAAAATATATTTTCTGCATAAACGCAGAACTTCTCATAATTTTTAAATTTATACTCATGAAAACTTGTATCACACTTTAGAAGGTATTCTGTAATGTGGACTGAAACGTATTGATGTCCTAAAGTGAAATTTTGACTATGATTCAGAGGCATGTATGCACATTGGCATTATTTTATGTCCCATAGAGCAATTCTTCTCTCTGACCTGCTCTTTAAAATTGACCTTCTAAGAACAGTTTTTAGGTTTGCTACAAGAGCTGCTGGAAATTCCAACTTAGGGAGGGGGGATGGATTCTCTCATTGAATAAATTTGAGTGAACTCCTTTGATTTGCAGCCTGGTAAATAAATGAAGAAATTCTGCTGTTCTTTCCATTTAGTGGTTTTGAGTATTAAGAAATGATGGTGGTCTCAGTGTTCATGGTGCTTTTCAGAGAATATCAACAAAAGGGCAAGCCCTGGCCCTTCAAAGAACTGACAATCTAAAATTTGACTAGGGAGGAATATTGAGGCAACGATAAATGGGAGAATATGAAAAAAGTCCAATTACATGCATTTAGGCTTGATTTCAGTAAAGGATAAGAACTTGAGTTGTGCACTTAATGTAACTAAAAATGCCTAGAAAAGGCTGCAGAATGTGATTTATTATTGCTCTACTCTTTGTTAGAAATTATGAGGTGAGGAAAAAGCAGATGGATAGATGGATAGGATAGAAAGTTTCCATAGGGAGAGTGAGGTTAATGTAAGTACTGTGGAATTATTTTATAGTCTCATTGTGATAGTAATACTTTGAATCTAAATTTCTGTTTAGATAAAATATTCTAACTAATATTAGTACAGTTTCTGTTTCCAAATACTGTACGTGATCCCAGTTGGAAATTATGTAGCCAACTTGGTAATGTACAGTGGTGCCCCGCAAGACGAACGCCTCGCAAGACGAAAAACCCGCTAGACGAAAGGGTATTCCGTTTTGGGGGCGCTTCGCAAAACGAATTTCCCTATGGGCTTGCTTCGCAAGAAGAAAGCCCATAGGGAAATCTCCGGGGACCTCTTTTAAATGCTGGCGGTGGGGAGCAAAGTCTTTCCCCCCCCTCCGGCCTTCAGAAGAGGTCCAGGAAGGCCGGCGGGGGCCGAAAGGCTTTGCTCCCCACCGCCAGCATTTTTAAAGCAGTCCGGGATAGCAGGGAAGCGCTTCCCACTATCCCGGACGGCTTTTGAAGGCAGGCAGGGGGGGGGGGAGCAAAGACTTTTGCCCCCCGCCGGCCTTCAGAAGAGGTCCTGGACCTCTTCTGAAGGCCGGCGGGGGGCGAAAGTCTTTGCTCCCCCCAGCCGGCCTTCCCGGGAGAGCGGAAAAACGCGCTGCGATTCTCCGCTCTCCCCGACGGCTTTTGAAGGCAGGCGGGGGGGAGCAAAGACTTTCGCCCCCCGCCGGCCTTCAGAAGAGGTCCTGGACCTCTTCTGAAGGCCGGCGGGGGACGAAAGTCTTTGCTCCCCCCCACCTGCCTCAAAAGCCGTCCTCTGCTGTCCCAGGGTTTTTTAAAATGCTGGGGGTGGGAAGAAAAGCCCTTGTCCCCCCCCAGCCTTCAGAAGAGGTCGGGGGACAGACTGTCCCCAGACCTGGTCTGAAGGCGGTTTCCATAGGAACGCATTGATTGATTTTCAATGCATTCCTATGGGAAACTGTGCTTCGCAAGACGAAAAACTCGCAAGATGAAAAAACTTGCGGAACGAATTAATTTCATCTTGCGAGGCACCACTGTACAACAATATTGCGTAACCAATCACACTGGATATGTGGCCAGTTTGGAATGACAGTAGACAGCTTTTACTCTGAATTGGTGAATGCTTTCATTTCATTGTGCCCTCCAAAAATCAGCAAAGAGGAGGTACTGTGTATGTGGCTTTAAATTGTAGCAAAATGGCAAGTAACCGGGGCATAACTGAGGTTTATAAAAGAATGCAGTGTGTAAAAAAATAGACACATTTTAGGACTAATATACACAGTACAGGCATCCGTTGCGTGTAATTTACTTGCGCACCACCATGTATATGAGTGGTGCTAGGAAATAAAAAATTCAATTCAAACCTGGAAGTGGGGGGAGAAAGTTGAACAGTCCTTGCAAAGGGACCCTCCCCAGAGCCTGAAGAGGATATCAATGAGGACGGAGGAAGCCCCGAAGAGACCTGAGGTGCAGCAGAGCTTTGTTTACACTGCTCATCCTCCCCGCCTAACCACTGATGGGGGTAGTGCAGCAGCAGTAGCTGCTTTCCCATGCATCCTCCAGCTTCCTGCTGGCCCCAGAGCTTCAGTTGTACTTGTGGATGTTTTTGGATATGATATATTTGGTATGGATCGAAGAGAGAGTGGTAGAGAGGGTGTTTAGAGGGTGCTCTTGTCGTCTCTATGCAATTTCAGTTATGCACACGGGGTCTTGGATGGTAACTCCCCATGTAAGTTGGTTGACGTTCTTTAGACAATTCATAGTTAGCTTTCACTACCACAAAATGTGATGGATTAGACCAGGGTGGCCAACTTCCAAGAGACTGTGATCTACTCACAGTTACAAACTGGCAGTAATCTACCCCCTTTTTGGGGGTCCAGGTCAAAGTTGAGCTTTTTTTAGGAAGGAAAGATCATGTAGTAGAAGGCTCATTTGTAAATGAAGGCTCATGTGTATTAGAAAATTAATTCAATTATTTTTTAATGTAGGTAATTATGCAGGCCGGGGTACCACAGGATTAGTGGCGCGTTTTGTTCCTCCCCATCTGAACAACAAATCCTGTAGGGTAACATCTCTATGCTACAGTGAAGATGGCCAAGAAATTCTTGTGAGCTATTCTTCAGATTATATATACTTGTTTGATCCCAAGGATGACACAGCTAGAGAACTTAAAGTTCCATCTTCAGATGAAAGAAGAGAAGAAGTAAGTGTTCACAAATTTGGCCCCTGTCAACTTGTAATATGACTGACCTTCCATTAAAACACCATAAAATTCGCTAATTTTAGATGACTGCTTGTATTGGACAAAGAAAATCTATCAATTGTATAGTGTTAGATCGTGATCAAATTACAAATAAAACTGGGAGGTTTCTCATTTGCCATGGTGTTTTGGTATTCTGAATATCTTCAGATGTAAACCTACCAGTCTGTTCCAAGCTATGGCTGCAAAAACTTTCTGGACCAGTTTACCAATATGTAATTCTACTCTAGATATAGAAGCAGCCATGTGTTGATAACAGAATGTTTCCTTGAAGACAGAAATAGCAACATGAAGAGTTCTGGCACTATATGTGCCAGAAGAGTTCTGGCACTATATGTGAGAATCCATCAATAATATTACCCCTGCCCCCAAAACTGTCCTGTCCCACATATGAAAAAAGGAAGTCTGTGTTGTTAGCAAGCTATATGTAAACTGTGAAGTTTTTTTAAAATATAGAAATGTTGATATATAAAAAAATAGTTTATTAAATGTCTCCTCCCCACCGCCAATAATATTGATTCAGTCATTTCAATAAATTGTACAAAATGTGATGGCTAGAATTCAAAAGAACCACACTTGTTTCACATGCCCTAGGGCTTACGTTTATTCAAAAATTGCCACGCCACATCCAAATACCAATACTTGAAAGTAAGAGAAGTGGTATCCTGAGGATCATTTAGTCCAAGCTCCTGCAATGCAGGAATCTCAACTAAAGCATCCATGACAGATGGCCATCCAGGCTTTGCTTAAAAACCTCCCAAGAAAGAAGAGCCCACAACCTCAGGAGGGAGAGGTTCCACTGTTGAACAGCTCCTACTGTTAGAAAGTTTTTTTTGATGTTTAGTCAGAATCTCCTTTCTTGTAACTTGAAGCCATTAGTTCAGGTCCTAGTCTTCAGAGCAGGAGAAAACAAGCTTAGCTCCATCTTCCATGCTACAGCCATTTAGATATTTGAAGATGGCGATCATATATCTTCTCATTCTTTTTTATTCCAGGTTAAACATACCCAGCCCCCTCAACCATTCCTCATAAGGCTTGGCTTCCAGACCCGTGATCATCTTGGTTGCCCTCTGCACACATAGCATGACAGGAATGTGACTTAGTGAGCCTTGAGCTTTAGTGTGCCCCCTTTCCCCGCTTACTGTGGTGTAGCTCTGAGGAGGAGTTTGGAAGCTTTCACTTCAATTTTTGCTTCACTACAGCTTGTCATGTGGACTGAACTTCTGAAATAAAGTTAATGTTTCTTTGAAACAAGCCTACTTTTAATCAATGATTTCAGGTTCCAGTGACATGTCAGGTTGTGGTTAAGGAAGAACAGGAGCAAAAGCTTCTGAACCCCTCACAGCTGTACCAGAGGAGTAGGGAGGAAGGGAGCTAGAGGCTCACTGCAGCTTATTCACATCATGCTAAACTATGACTTAGCAGATGGGTATCCAATGTGCTCTTCAATTCCCATCAGTCTCAGCCAGCACAGCTAGTGGTCAAGGATGATGGTAGCTAGCAATATCAGGAGGGCACCATGTTGGTTGTTAGCATGATACATGAACACTGCCAATATCTTTATTATGTATGACCAAGTGAAAATAACCCATTTATTACCTATCATGTGCTTACCTGACCACCTGAATATCCAAATGTTCCACCTGGCTGAATCTGGACTGAAAATTCCAGCAGTGTTGCAGGTGTAGCTGGTGAAAGCTATGTTAACTGATCTCTTGTTTCAATTACTATTTAAATTTAGACTAGGACCCAGTGGGTTTTATTCAGGTGTCTAAAATGTCTGGTCTGCTCATGTGCTGTGGTCAACTGCTGATGCTCTCCTCTGAGTGTCCCTGCTGCTAGAGTCCTTGGCTGTCAGCTGTGACATGGGCATCGTTGGTTGTGGTGTTCTTTTGCTGCCAGGCAAATACTGTTTCTGTCTCCCAGCCCTTAAAGAAAGAAAGAACTAAATTATGTTGGTCCTTCTGCTGCTTTTGATTTATTATTGAGATCTGGTACACATGTGTTTCATGTTCAGACTTCTGCTCTACCTCTGAGGATAAGGAAAGATGCAAAATATGCTATAATGTGATATGTACCTTGAGCATAAGATTTGCATGTTCAGGACACCGTTCTACTTCTACAATTCAGTTTTATAGCTCCCCCAGATATATACAATTGTATTCAAAATATCTGAATATTTTGGAACATTAAAATATGTGTTCACTGTTGCCATACTACCTTAGTCATCTTCTTTTGATCATCATCTGTACCTAAAGAGACTTACAGTCATACCTTGGGTTACAGCCACTTCAGGTTGCGTCTTTTCGGGTTGCAGACCGCCGAAATCCGGAAGTACTGGAACGGATTACTTCCAGGTTTTGGCGGTTGCGCATGCGCAGAAGCGCCGAATCGCAACCCACACATGCGCAGATGCAGGTTGCGAATGCTGTGGGTTACGAATGTGCATCCCACATGGATCACGTTCGCAACCCGAGCGTCCACGGTACTAGAGCTGCAGAAAACAACGTTCATTCATTCTTGACAGGGCTGAGAGTTTAAAAGATTGCTGACAAATACAGGCTAAGTTTTAGTGAAATAATTAATGCATTCAATCCTTTACCCAATTACATGGAATTAAACTCCATTCTCAAGTTTCAATCAAGCTTCTTTGTAGGCATTTTCTATACCTATCTATCTTCTCATTTATGAACTTTTGAAAGTCCATAATAAAAAAATATTGAAGTGGTTTACATAGAAGCAATAAAAATACAACATCCACTAAAATCTTCTAAAAAGATAAAAACAAAATACAACAGACTCTCAAAAATAGAACTGAATGGTATACAAATAACAATAACTATTGTAATTGTGTTTACATAGATCACCTTATCTGACATAGCAGACTGAAGGGTTTTGCAGTGGCAAAATCTGATTAGTGATCCATGGATGCAAATTAAATATATGTACAAACATTTTTCTCTGGCAGATGTATACCTTAAATATTAGGCATATTAAATATGTATTACTGTATATTTTATTTTATTTAAAATATTTTATCCTAGCTTTTCAGCCAAAGACTTCATCACAAGTTAAATAAAACTGTCTATAATATAAA
This sequence comes from Podarcis melisellensis, assembly GCF_964234715.1. Classification (NCBI taxonomy): domain Eukaryota; kingdom Metazoa; phylum Chordata; class Lepidosauria; order Squamata; family Lacertidae; genus Podarcis; species Podarcis melisellensis. The sequence continues at coordinate 64,951,150 of NC_138531.1, forward strand.
ATCTCAGCTGCCTTACAGTTTGATACAGCATGTAGAAGATCCCTCCCTCTCCCACCCAAGTGGGTAAAAGTCTAATTGAGTACCCCTAAAGTACCCCTTGGATACAGTTCAGTTCAGATCCATTATGACTGCACTGGCATAGTTTGTTTCCTAAGCTGTATTAGTAATTGAAGCAGATTCACCAGATCAACTAAGTTGAGAAAACATTTAGCCCAAATTCTTGGATTCCTTCACTCAAAAAACAAGAATTTCAGCTTTGGTTTAATATTTCTACCTTTTCAGCTTATTGCAGAAATAAAATGTTTACATCTTAAATGCTCCTCTTGTCATTATTTCTCCAGTTACGGCAGCCTCCTGTCAAACGACTCCGACTAAGAGGAGACTGGTCAGATACTGGACCAAGAGCAAGGCCTGAAAGTGAGAGAGAAAGAGATGGTAATATCTTGTCTTTTGTAGATTGATTTTAGTTCAAAATCTGAATCAGTGAATAACAGGTTATTCTGTTATTTATTTCTGGGATTTATGTTTTAAAAATGGTATTCTTAGCTAAAAGTGAACACTGGTTAGTCAGATAGTGGCACCTTGTTTTACTTGAAGCAAATTCCAACATTCTGTTTTTTCCAGTAACAGAGCCTTTTCTTACTGCTTTTATCAGCCTTAGTTCAAGTCAGCAAGGCCACTGGCCGTTAATAACATGTACAAAATGAATATAGCAGCTCTTATCAAACAGACTACTCATGCTTGGTTGACTCTGGAGAGGGAAATTGTAGATGGATTGAAATCTCAAGCTGCCAGATCTTAACATGTAGGATTTTCCCTGTCCTAGTTCCTCACTACTGAAATGAATTTGGTATTGTCTTGCCACCAACAGGAGGATAGAGGAATTGCCAGTTAAAAGCTTGTGTACAGGTCATGAAATTACTCAGCTGGGATCACTTTTCCCTGCAGACAGTGAGTCAAACACTACAACTCTTGGCTGAAGCAATTATAGCAGAGAAGGGTTTTTTTCTCACCCCTTTTTTCTTTGTAATAGTGTAGTAATTAGGTATGATCAAACAGCTGAAAAAATGAAACCAGCAAAGCCACACAGACTGGGTGTCTTTAAAAAGCACTAAAAGCATTTTTAAAATTTTGTTTACAAAGCCTAACCGTTTCTGAACAATGAAGAATGAGAAAACCAATATGTTGAAAAAACATATTGAGAAATATTTTCACCTTTCAGAGATGTAAATATGCAAGATTTCAAGTAGCAGAAGGAAAAATGTACTGTGCTACTTCACAGTAAAAGGATTGACACCTCTCTTTATATATAGGTGAACAGAGCCCTAATGTTTCATTAATGCAAAGAATGTCTGACATGTTGTCAAGATGGTTTGAAGAAGCAAGTGAAGTTGCACAGAGCAACAGAGGAAGAGGACGATCTCGGTCTAGAGGTGAATGTTCTTAACTGCCTTCAGCATGAAATGACAAGGGGATTTTTGAAATAAAAGGTAGTAATCAACATTTTTAAAAATGGCACACTTGGCATAGGAACATGAGAAAAGCCATCTGAATCAGGCCAATGGCCCATTTAGTCCAGTATCCTGTTCTCAAGGTAGCCAACTAGATGCTTATGAAAAGACCAAAAGCAGCACTCTCACAACTTGTGATTCCCAGCAACTGGTATTCAGACACACTGCCTCTGACTTTGGAGGTAGAACCTAGCTATTGAAGCCTAGCCTAGTAGCCATTGATAGCCTTACTGTCTTTGGATTTCCTTTCTCCTCAGTCTTCCAGCTTCATCAGATATATCTTAATTCTAGGGCTATGACGGAGGGGGAAAAAACTTTTCTCTAAACCAAAAAGCTCCAAATATTTCAACCTTCTTCACAGGAGACTTGCTCCACCCCCTTGATATTTTTTTCCAGCTGTACAACATTCTTCATGAAATGAAGTGACAAGAAGTGAGCACAATATTCTAAGCACAGTCATATATAGGGTTGTAATCTGGATTTCCCCAAACATGTCCTCTTTTTCAGGTTTAAAATGTCTGTCAGGGAAGATTTTTGAAAATGTCTGGGTTTTTTTTTTACTACAAATTGACTGCTCTTGTGCAGAGTAGACAGTCTCATATAATGCATGTGTGCGTGCATGTGTCATATATACTGTATGTATGTATATATTTCATCCTCCGTGGCACGCACACTTCAATAGCACCCACTGTCTGCAATCTTTTTTTTTTATGCGCATCCGGGCCCTGCCGGTGTGCTTGGTGCCCGTTGTGTAGGAGCGGGCGGGTGGTCAACCCTATACCATATATTAGTATAATGGTATTCTGATATTAGCAGTTTTATTTTCAGTTCCTTTCCTAATGATCCCTAGCATGGAATTTGTCTTTTACAGCAGCAGCTTCTCACTGGGTCAGCATCATAATTAAGCTATCCACTACAACCCCAAGGTCTTGTTTGTGGTCAGTCACTCCAGCTCAGACTCCATGAGTGTATATGAAATTAAGATTTATTTTTTGATGCAGTGTGTATCACTTTACACTTGTTTATATTGAATTCCATTTGCCATTTTACTGCCCATTCACTCAATTTGGAGAGATCCTTTGGAGTTTATCATAATATTTTTGGTTTTAAACACTGAAGTATTGGGTACCATCAGCAAACTTTGTTATCTCACTGCTTACCCCTTATTCGAAGTAATTTATAAATAAGTTAAAAGGTACAGGTCTGAAGTGGGAGGACTCTACTTTCTACATCATCCTTTGGGAGACTATCCTATTATTCCTGCTCTCTGCTTTGAGTGATTTGACCCTCCTGATGTTCCCTTTCAACTTTATTTTTTACCAATCCCCTAATTTTTGGGAAGTTTCCTCTTTTGAAGTCATATGTGGTTTGTGTTGGATTTTCTTGGCAATTGTCCATTTACATATATGTAAGTTCAATAGCAGTATGCTCAGTGTTTCCAGTTGGTTTAATGTAGAGTTGAAAGTGTACTGTGCTGAAGATATTCTTTGTTTCAAATGTGACATGGTATGAGAGTCCTCATTTGAAAAATAAAGTTGCTGTTTTTCTTTAAAGGTGGCAGCAGTAGATCAGAAGTCTCTGCTGCTGGCAGTGTCTTAGCAAGTGCTGAAACAGAGGCCACAATGGAAGTAGATGGTCCTGAACAGCTGCAATCATCTTCATCTACAGTGTCAGCTCAAGCTCCCTCAACATCTTCCTCAACTGAAAGCCCCCCATCTACTTCCTTGCTATCCTCTCCTGATAACGAACAAAGGCCATCTTTGGAGACCCCTGCACCTCCTACACTCCATCAGTCTGGTATGTTGGAATTAAAGTTTCCATCTTTGGGCACTTTAAGTATCTCATTTATATAGGTTTGTTGAATGTGTGGAATTATGGAATGTGGATTTATTATACCAATAATCAACTAAGTTGTGTATGTGGTAGTCGAGGAATATGTGCTTCCAGAAAGAAGACGCTCAGGTGGAGTGACTAATCATTTAGTGTATAAAGACTACTATTATTTTAAATAGCCCTTCACTCAAAGCTCTGTGATGTTGGAGTTTGGCTGTAACTTGCTACAACACAGTCAGTTATCTGTTGTGATCTGCCTCCCAAATGGCATGAAACAAAATATCTAGTTCTCTGTCATCTATCATCAGGGCTCTGCCCCAGCATTTTAACATTTTTGAATATTACAGGAACCTTTCCTGAATTGCATCCTATTTGGTTGACAGTTTCCCCAGCCATCTGGGACTTAACTATTAAATTATTCTGACTATAGTTGCTTTGACTAGAAATAAGACTTTTTTGCACAGGTAATGTATTAAAGCTGAAGTAACTCCATTTTATAACTTAAACTAGCAAGACTAGAAACTTTGGGTGGGCTCCAGAAATGTGCTCAAGGGCTTGGATTTGCCATATCACAAACTGCTTTTGAAAGATTCCTCTTTTTCAAAAGTTGCTTGCTTTGTGGCATTGGGTTTACTGTTGAAGAAACATGAGTACAGTGGAACCTCTGGTTACGTACCGTCCTCCTTATGAATGCTTCGGGTCATGAGCTCTGCTAACCTGGAAGTAGGTCTCCTGGTAGCGAACCTTGCCCTGGGATGCGAGCAGAAGTCACGTGCCGGTGGCGCAGCAGCAGTGGGAGGCCCCATTAGCGAAAGTGTCCTCATGTTAAGAATGGTTTCGGGTTAAGAATGGACCTCCGGAATGAATTAAGTTTGTAACCGGAGGTACCACTGTATAAAGACTCCTTTGACACATGCAGCTAATTGTGCTGTTCTTTGGGTTCTTGATCACTGCAGTTTGCACAGTTATGTTAAGTAAACTTTCCAACAATTGTTACTCTTTAATTGTGGTAAACACACCATAGGCAAAAATTAAACAACACGTACTCATAGAGGTTTTGGTTATAATAGCACTTCATTTTGTACCACTTCTGCATCTGTGTTCATGCAGTTTGATACGTTTGCTGCCGTGATATAAATAGAAGGCACTGTCCAGGCCCCCTGCATCTCTTATACATACTTGAATTGGGCTTTTCTACCTATAGATGTGTGCCAACTTGTCTGTGCTCCGATGGCCATATCCTTTAGCAGTAGGAGATACAGTTTCTCATTTATCAAAAAGCAAGAGCTCACAATAGACCTATTTCCCTTCAGAAATGGAGTGGCATGTGTACAGAATTTGGTAGCTTTGCTATTTGGATTGTTGGGAACTTCTCCTTCCAACATATGCCTTGGCTTCCTTTCTCAGTCTCTCTGTACTGTTGTCAGAATACACTTTTTTCAGACAAAAACCTGCAACTTTACCAAGTACAGTTATAGAGAATGGGAAAGAAATAAGGCTTCTAAAGTAAGTACTATAGGGAAATGGACTTCAGAACTGCAAGTTTTGCTTCGGAGGACGTACCAAGAGGAATAGTAGTGGAATTATGCTAATTTTGTTAGGCTGCTTCACACTTTACATTCTGTTTTACAATGTCATCCCATTGTTTAATTATATGTTTTAGATTGGTTTAACTGTAAATTGTGTAAATTTGTTTGAAGCCGCTTTCAGGACAGAAAGATGATGTAGGCTTTTCTATCTTATATACAGTGCAGCACAGTATAAGGGAAGCTGTACAATTGTGTTGGAAAACTACTGTACAGAAAACTACTGTGCAGAAAAAAAATGTCATGTATGAAGATGCCATAAAATTCAGATATTGAAACCCTTCCACTCCCTGAAGCCCTGTAATTTTCAGGAATGAAACAGAGAGATCAAGTAAAAGTTTTCATTTAATAACCTGGGCAAAGGCTAATTAATGTTACGAGGCCTGTTAAGAGTCATGCTCCATTGTTCCCACATTCCTCAAATATATTGCATCCTTAGTCGCACTGGCATTTTCAAGTCAATCTAGTTGCTGGCTACTGCTCAACTGTGTGCCTCCTCCATGAGAGGTCTGGAGGGTGGCAACACGAGAATGGACCTTTTCTGCTCCCCATTAGTGGAATTCTCTTCTCAGGGAGGCTTAGGCACCAGGTGAAAATGTTTTCTATAACCAGATCTTTGGCTGATTAATATTCTATGACTTTTTATATGTGTTTGTGATATGGGGAAATATTGGTTTGTTTTTGTTTTATTATATATTTTGTGTTCTCATTTTATAATTTTATGTTATGAACTGCCCCATGATTTTCAGATGAAGGGTAGCGTGCAAATTTGATTAAATAATAATAATAATAATAATAATAATGCTAGTTTTGTGGTTCTTTGAATCCTCACCCTAGGTCTTCAGATCTTTCAGAGGAAAAATGTTTATAAATAAATATGTAAAAAATAATTACTATAGCAAATGGATTATAGAATTGTTTTCTCTTATTTTTACTTTTCTCTCAAACTGCTTTGCATGCTCATGCATAGTAGTCCTTTATGACTTTAAAATAATGCTTGTTCAGCTATAATATGGAGTTACTCCAGATAGTTATCAGATTTGTAAATGCTGAGACTTTTACAAAGTTAAATTACTGTCTGTTGAGAAAGTAGCTATTATTCAACTAAGTGAATCTGGTTACAACTTTTGTGTTCCAGAGGAGTTAGTACCTTTGTGATATACATTGTGTTTGCATGTAACATTGAACCATAGTATAATGCTGCATGGATGAGTCTGAACAAATGCACGCAAAGGATTGAACACTCTCCACTTACTTCATACTGCATGGACAAGAATGAATCATTACAAGAGTTCAGTTTTAGGAAATCTCTGCATAGCATTATGTTCAAACCAGAGACATCAACTCTCGCTTGTTTAGTAAGCCAGTTTCATAACCCTTAGTTTGAAGTTGGCTTACTATTGATGTAAGAATTAAGAGACCAAGGGTGTAGATTTTGATATTTAAAATGTCCCAATATTAATTTTATTGAACCTTTGGCTAGAATGTATTCGGCTTGATTTTGTGTGCCTGCATTTTATGACTCCTACGCTGCATTCCTTTCCAATCTGACCCTGAAAATGGCACAAATGATCATGAAGGATGCTTTGTTATATTTGTTTTGAGTTAGCACCAGGGTGAAATCTGGCATCTTCTTGAAAGGTTCCGAGGAAGAGATAGGGACAGGAATGTCAACACTGTCTAGGCCTGATTGCTAAGGAAACAGTGATAATGTAGGACATTTGAGACCCAAATGGCCAGAGCAGTTAGGGACACCACAAGGTAATTGTGGGGGTGAAGTTAACGGTATGGAGTCAATGCCTCTCATGACCTGTAACCTTTCTTGTTGTATGTAGAAGGTTGTTTTGGAATGTTTTGATGTTTATAACTCTTTGTGTGCTGTGCCTATGAAACCCTTGTTCCGATGCTCCTTGTGGCAGACCTTCTTCTTAAGTGGCTAGAACAACCACGTTAAGTTGAGCTCTGTCCAGGTCCCTAACTGGATCTGCTGGAGCTTGCTGTAATTCACTTGGTTCCATGTTTTGTTTAAAAGCTGTTCCCTTACCTGGGTAGTGAACAGGTGGTGTAGAAATAAATTCTTACCACACTGTGAAACTGACCAGAGTTTGGTTTAAAGCAGGACCTATGGTTCAAATGCATAGCAGAGCAGAGATTCCTTAAAAGTAAAACTAAACTCTGACAATGTCCTCCTGTCAGACAAGAAGGGGTATGAGGGGAACACAAAAATGTTTTCCTTAGGCTCATTCATGTAGTGCTGAACTATGTTTTATTGTTGCTTGTGAGCTAAGCTGCTGTCTCTGGCAGAGTTGCTATGTGAACCAGGTAATGCAACTCAACAGAGAGAATACAGTTTCTACTTAGCTTATTCCATTTGCAGATGCATTACTGTCATTGGGGAACTTTCATGACTTTCCTTTTCCCATGCTATGCATTATGGGTGTGTGCATGCATGTTTCTTGAGATGCTTTATTCTCTCATGAAAAATCAAATCATCCAAACAATTAGATCACAATAATAGTAATATTGTATTTTACTGTGTTGTGGCTGTTACAGCCAAACTTTTCTTTAGGCTAAATAGTCTAAACAAGTTAAGTATTAAAACCAGTTTAAAATTAATTTCCTATCATTACAGCTTAAATGATCTGTTACTCAGAGACCATTAGAGTTCTGTAAGCTTGGTTACGAAACAGACTGATCTAATTAATAGTAAATATGCAAATATATCTATATGCCTACATTAAGTCAAACACCAGCTGATCTTCCCTACCTATGAAAATATTATTAAAATCAGTAATTTTAAAGGGGAACTCACTATTTTTTCTCCACCTGTTCTTGTAGTTCCTGTTCTTATCCATTTTTAATCTGTTGACCATTTCAGCAGAGTTATCCCTTTCAGCAAAAATGCTGCTGCTTCTTTTTTGTAGACTTTGGTAACCACAAGTTTCTCACTTCTCAAAGAATCATTTCGAAACATTGGGCTGCATCAAATAGTGCCTTTGCCTTATTGGAAAACACTTCTGCTTACATATGTTAGGGCACCCGATTTTTGCTGACTGCTCCCTTGGTGAGGAGGACCCTTCTAAGTGCTGAGAAGGGATGAAAATCTGCCAGAATCAAGTGCCCCAGCTTATGTGAGCAGAAGTGCTTTCCAATAATTTCTCCAATATTTGTCTGCCTTTGAAACACTTTATACATTATTTTCCCCCTATGCTGAGATAGTCTTCATGTAATTTTTTAAAATGTATTATAACATGTGTAGAATAACACAAGGGGAGATTCGACTGCTAATCTATGCAGAAGTTGTCCATTCTGAGTATCTGCATTATGAAAAAAATGATGTCACTCTTGCTCTTATTACAATATACACAAATCTTTCTACATCAAGCTTCTCTCTCTGTATTGGGGAAAAAAATAAAACCTCCCTCATGCAAAAGTATGAGATAAGTTTCTTATTTCAGTGTTGTATTGGTCTTAAGGTTACTTCCCAGTCTCAACTGTGTTTTATCACATACCTTCTCTATTTGCTACAAAAAAAATAATCATAAATAGGGAACATGTGGCTGCATTACTTAGGAAAATTTTGTATTAGGATTTAAAAACATAATCTGGTGGGAAGAGTCACTTTTTAAGAACTGTGCTAGTCACGCTTCAGTTCTATCTTCTTCCTAATACCATGATGTGTAATGCAAAAGTAAACTTTTAAGAGAAAGTGTCATCTATTGCACAAAGGATACTCTAGGAAAGCTCCATATGTATGTGTTTCATATCATCATGCTTTTTTGGTACATTATTCTTTACTTAAATGGCTAAATAATTGGGTAATAGTTGGAGACAATGAAGCATGAATAATGAGCTTCATAATTCCTATAATTTAGAAAGGAAATAACCAATAAAACACATTTTATTTTCCTTCTGAATATTAGTAGTTTGCTTTTAAACAAAACGTTTGCTGCTTTTATTTCTCTACTCAATATCTATTACCTCGCTCTTTAGTCTTTATGTTCTTTTTATCCTATGTTCTATGCCTGTTTCTTTTTACACCCTTTTTTTCCTGTCTGTCAGAATTAATGGCGCCTGAGTTAGCTATACTCCGTAGGGGCCTGCAGCGGCTGAGGCTTAAGAAGGCTGAACAGCAGAGACAGCGAGAGCTAGCTGAGGGTTCAGCACAACAGTCCTCCAGCTCTGATCAGTCTTCCCCTAAGGGATCCCCACAAGACCCTCAGCCTACAGGTTGTCATTTGTCAAGGTTTATTAAGCAGCTGGTGTAGTTACATAGTTTGTGCTGCAATTGTTTGCTTCCCCTCAAGAACAAGAGAGTGAATGCAGTTGCTTCTTGCGTGTTCTTGGCATTTGGTGGTGTTCATTCATCACAGTGTTCCAAAGTAACTAATACTTGGCTGAATATCTCCTTACTTCTGTAACAATTTTGTTAAGTATAGTTCCTGTTTGAATAATATCTGATCCATAAGATCGACTGCTTCACTATGCAAAGTTGTAGAGTTAAGGGCTTCCCATTCCAGCCTGATGCACTGAAAGAAAACTAACCCTAGCACTCACCAATGTTTAACTTTGGTTTCAAATCCCATGCTTTGTCCTCCTCACAAACCTGAAATGAAGTGGCATTTTAAGCAGCTCTTTCACATCAGCTAGGAGAAAGAGGCCCCTTTTCAGATGAAGTTATTTTGATTTCTATAGATTCTTGTTTGTGCCTTTTTGAATTTTGCTTTGGGTGCTAAAATGACCTTAGCTGAAAATAATTTTGCCATATTTATGTGTGGGAATGATGCATCTTGGCTTCCTGTTACCCTTGGCTGTGACACATACCTCAGTTTAGGATAGATGACATTATTGTAGAACAGGGTGACTTCCATTTTGAGGGGTATCAACCATATTCCTGATCAAAGTTATGCTTCCCCCAGTCAAACTGCATTGCCACAATACTTGCTAATTGGTAAACTGTTAAAAAGCTGATGCATGGCAAAGGGAAGTTTCTCAGTTCTGTTCCTCATAATTTGTACTTTTTTTAGTAGCTGGTGGTAAACATTTTAAATAGACATATTAAGGGATCATGAGGCATAATTGTTTGTAATGAACTTGAGAAGTAAAACTCCACTTGATCTTCACATCAAAAACAAAGAGATCTGGTTCATACTCTGCATGTAGATTTTATATGTGTAGAAGCAAGTTTTTGGTCTTCCTGTCTTATACCATATGTAGAAGCTGAAGTTTAAAAGGCTAAATGCTTGAAATTGTCATAAGTAGACCCACTTCATGCAACTGTGTGCTACAAAATGGCTATGGGCAGATTATGTAGATTTTTATGCAACATGTGTAGATTTTTATGTAGCTGAAAGATTTTAATACATTTAGACTTGATGGTGAAACATTTGTGATCTTAAAGCTTGCTGCACACCCCACAGAGCCTTATACCTACACACTAGGAATATATGCAAGTAGTTAGGTGACATGTTTTCAAGTGTATGTACTCAGAAGTAAGACACATTGAATTCTGGGGGATTGGCTTCCCTGAAAGTTCATGCAGGATTGCTGCTTTATTGCCTTACATTGGAATTATTTTGAATAATTTGTTCTCAGTTCTTTGTATGTGTGATCTTAACTTTATCACTCCCTCACTTATACAGGTTTGTAGTTGAGGTGAATTTAATATATTTGACTAAAACTGATTGTAAATCACATTTTCTCTCTCAAATCACTGGTCTACCTGAGACTGGATTACTTGTGCAATGTCCTATTGTAGAAGAAATACAGTATAGATACATTTTGGATATGTTTGATTAGAGTAATTCATACTTGGATCCTATGATTTTGGAAATGGAAGTACAGTCATCAGTTTTCTCTCTATAGATTTGGGAGCTGATTAGTGCAGGTTGCAACTATGCAGGTTTTGCTGACTTGCAGATTGATAAGGTAGCAATGCAACTTATGTTACACTGCATTGCAATTCTGTGAACGGTATATACTCACCATCACTTACATGTACTCGGTACCAGGAGTGCCAACTTTGCCCCATGACCATTGGTGCCCGGGGCTGTGGATGCCATGCAGCATGCATGGCCATGGCATGGAAATTTGTGGGTGCCTGGCCCCTTCATGGGGAATTTTTTGGGTGCTCAGGCACCCAGGGCCCCAGGAGTTGGCACCTGTGCTCAGTACTTTTGGTCTTATAGGACAGGGTTTTGCAAAAAGAGAGACAAAGCTTCTGGTGCAAATCACAAGCAGTGGACCAGAGCTACCATTGCAAAACTACTTCCAATTACATTACAAACAATGTACAGTCGTACCTTGGAAGTCGAACGGAATCCATTCTGGAAGTCCGTTCGACTTCCAAAATGTTCTGAAACCAAAGCGCAGCTTCTGATTGGCTGCAGGAAGCTTCTGCAGTCAATTGGAAGCCCCATAAGCCCCGTTGGACGTTTGGCTTCCAAAAACAGTTCGCAAACCGAAACAGTCACTTCCAGGTTTGTGATGTTCGGGAGCCAAAACGTTCGAGAACTAAGCTGTTCAAAAACCAAGGTACGACTGTATTGGTGCAGAAGATAAAGCCCAGCTTAGAGAATTGCCTTCGAGTAATGATACCAACAAGACTGGGTTCTGTGTGGCAACCTCAAGTCTTCTATTGGCATCATGTCAGGAGCTTTACTAAGACAGAAGAGGCTTCCTTTCTTTGCAGAGCTGCACGTCCTAAAATTATAGATTGGGTTGTGTTGTCCAGTGATAGTTACTCTGTGTGTGCGTGTGTTTGGGTGTGATCACTAAAACTTTGAGCTATGTTATATATGTTTCAGGAGTTGGTTGTGATTGCTTCTGGTGTCTTGTTTGTAATATTATGTACTATATAAGTTCAGGCATCTGTAGTCAACCATCTTCCACCCTACATATTTTGCTCCTGTGCACCCCCCCATTTTTTGGCCTTTTCATCATTTTTGCTTATCTTGCACCAGAGAAGAAAGCTACTTATTGAAAATAGGTTTTAAATTTGTCCCCAATTGCTCTTGAGCTTTAAAAATCTGTTTTTCCTCAGGGAAAACTGAAAGGTAACAACACACAGTTACTAACAATCTACTAATAAGAAAATGAAAACAGAGTCTATGCTTCTGCTATTATTCATGTAAAGGTTGTTAAGAATGTTTTTAAGTTTACACACTTACATGAGATTAAGTTCCATTGAATTTACTACTGAATAGTGATGCCTTCGGTAGTGCTACAAAACTCTTGTTAAAACAAATCCTTGTTTGGTTATTCAAAATTACACAAGGCTGAATGACGCAGTTATAGGAAAATCTTTGTTGTGTTTTCTAGTTATAAGAACCAGCAAAATTAAGCAATTAAAAGAGTGGGAACATTGTGCTGAAATCTAATGTTTTAAGACTTCATAGAGAGACAAAGGCACAGGCAGGCAGCAAGGTGCAGAAATACAGGGTGGAGCCTGACAGCAGCAACAATTTCTAATTAAAGAGCACTAGAAGGCAAGGTTACCAAAGCACTCAGGGCCAAACTAGAAGTGTATTATTGAAGGGGTTTTTTTCCAGCAAGAGTTCATAGGAGAGAAAACGTCATGTTCCAGAGTCCTATCCCATTTCCATTTCCATCTTGATTTCGCTTCCTATTTGGAAATCACTTCCTTCCTTGCCTCATTTTCATCAATTCCTCTCTGGTTTGCCTAAAAAGTTTTATAGTAATAATTATAATTAGTATTTATTGGATTTCTATACCTCTCTTTATTTGAGGATCACAGGGTGGTTTACAATATAACAAGATAAAAATATGTAACATAGTAACAAACAAAAACAATAACTCAATAGATTTGTAATTAGGGTCTGGCAGAAGAGGAATGTTTTTGTTACTTATCTTTAGGCACCAGGCTAAAACATTATATATAATATAATAAAAACACATATAATAGGTAGCACAAGATCTCTTTGTTTTATATAATTTATATCCTGCATCTTCAGTTCAAACTAATTAATATATCCTAGGTGGCAAGTACAAATATATTAAAACTAATTTAACATTTCTAAAATCCAATGAAGCAGCAGTAACAGTGAAAACTGCAACATCATAGGAAGCTATTTTAAAAGATTTGAAAAAATAAAAATGTCAGAAAGACATGAAAGTAAAAGAACCAGATGAGCCTCCTGGGGAGAGTATTTCACAATAGGGGCACTACATATGAAAAGATAATTTCCACAATTGCCACATAATTAGCATATAGAGCAGGGCCTCCAATGACAGTTTTAATGAAAAGGCAGTCGCATGTATTTCACATACCTGGTCCTAAGACATGCTGTTCCTTTAAAAAAATTGTTTTGTTTGCTGCAGCTGTCTTCCAGAAAACATTCATATTTTTTATACTTTGAATAGAAACTATTTCCAGAAATGTACCAAACCCAACTTTCAAAGAAGAATTTTTAATTATCCATTGTATCTTGTACCATCCCATGGAGCAGCTAAAAAAAACGTTTTTCCTTCTTTGGATATTCAGCTAATTTGCAGTTCTTGTTCAGGATTCTGGTTGAAAATGCTTAAACACATTTACTGGAAACACTACTGATTTGTAATATTTAGACATTAGTCATTTACAATAGATAAGGCTCTGCGTAGATGGCATATCTTTGATTCAGCAGAAATGTTACATGTATTTCTAAATCTTTGTTTTCCACTTCACCTTATTGCTGTTGTGTTTGGACCTTTCCCCATGAGTTACAAGGTGATCATACCTAATACGTAAGCGTTTAACTTTGAACAAGCTCCGAAGCTCTACTTTTAATGAAGCTATTACTAAAATAAACAGAATTGCCCTCAGAATTATGATATCTTTACATATGTGGTATGTTCACACTTACTAACACTTTGTTTTCAGATGATGAAAAGGCAAGTCCACATCCTGGAACAAGTGAACCTGTTTTAAGTTTACATTATAGTACAGAAGGAACAACTACAAGCACAATAAAATTAGACTTCACTGATGAATGGTAAGATTGCACTACTTTTCCCAATTTTAGCTATGACTTCAGTTGTAGCATTTTGGGGTGATCAATGGGCCATTGAAATCAATGGGCTGTATTCAATACTGTCCTTGTGCAAGCAGAACAGACTTCCACTTGTGGTGGGACTTTGCATTCCTTGTCTTCACTGCACAAATCTGTTCTGGAATGGTGGGGGACCTTCTAGAGAAGATGGGGGAGTTTAGGGGGGCATGTGGGGAGGGAAGGAAGGTGATGTGAAGTCTGCTTGCTCAACACTGGATACTGCCCAATGGATTTAAGTTGTATTTTGGTTTACTCTATGGTTAACATTAGATCTCACACTTGAACTTTTTCATTTAATAGCTTTTATATGCTACACTGCCAGAATAACTTCATTAGGAAAAAGTGCTGAGTTAGACCAGAGGAATATTGTGTTAGGCTAGATGCAAGTTTTAGGAATTGTATGAAAAATACATTTATTTCATACACCCAAGCTTTACATGGTGCTTTCAGTATTTTAAAATAATTTTGAAAAGTCTTTCAAGCATTATTTCATTACATTTACTGGGATAGTAAATCGTACTGGAGATCATTTCCACCCCTGGGATTACACATAAAACACTTTTCAGTCTTACTATATGAATTGAATATCAAATTTAGCAGAGTGGGGTACAATAATTGCAGTAATAAAACAAAAGCAGGTGAAACAATAAATAACAATATTAAAACACAGAGAGCAGCTTATTCTATTATTATAACAGAGCAGAGTTGAGAATTCAAATATGCCTGAAAAATAGCAAAGTGTTAACCTGGTGGTAAAATTGATCTTAAGTTGGCACCACATGGACCTCAGAGGGAGGGAGTTCCATAGTCGGAGAACCACTGCAGAGAAGGTGCTCTCCTGTGTCATTGCATAATTTCCAAACGTGAGGTGCTGAGCAGGGCATCCCTGGAAGGGCTTAATGCCTGTGCAGGAAGACATTGAGAGAGTGGTACTGTCAAGTCAGGACAGTTACATGGCTCCAGTGAACTATTCCACTCAACAGCCTAGCAAGCAGCAATCTATAGTAGCTGCAGCTTCCAGGTAATATTCAAGGGCAGCCCCAAGTATTACAGTTACCCAAGTGGGTATCCAGTTTTTATAGCATAGTATATGAAGAAGAAAGCATTATGCACCAGATAGTATAATGGTCATGACCCACACAGCAATAATAATCAATACAATATTTTGTTACAGAGCAAAAACAAACACTATTTTGGTTATAAATATTTATAATTGCTTCAGTACTAGTATGTATACACGAACTCTTGTTATTTCTGAACTACAATGAAACTTACAAGCAGCTTTTTCCAAATGAGAATTGAAAGAGTGTGTGTGTTTGTTTGTGTGTGTGTGTATATATGTATGGGGAAGACATCTTAAAGCAGCATAGATTACATACATATTTAGATTTCCTATATTATAATTAATGGTATATAAAATATCAAACTAAATTGATGAAAATCAATATTGTATATTTAGATATATTGTACTGCTTCTACAATACTCAATGTAAAGCACAAACTATTTCAATTAATGTTTTCTTATCTTTGCTTTTCGTTGTTAGTTTTTCCATGTCCACATTTTATTGTCATTCCTTCATGAAGCATATTGTATACAACCTCCAGTTTTTTCCATATAATACTCTAACAGCCATAGCCATTCAAGATGCTAGTTTTTAACGTCCTTTAGAAATAAACACATCCATATAATTTTAAAGGTAATAAAGAGGATCTAGAGTAATTGCATATCGTAGTATGCTTTCTGTAATATTAATAATTCTCCAGTAAATTTTTCTCTGCAACATTCCCAGCAAAAGAAGTTTGCTTCCTTTTCACGCTGTCAGTATTTTTTTGGGTAGTTCTTACTATTACTATTATTATTATTATAGCAGGGTTAATATACCATCTTGTCATTACCATATAACAGTTCTTTCTGACTGCTGTCTTTAGTAAAATTTTATGGTGCTTATTACAGAGTATTTCCCATATCTCCATAGCAATATATTTTTCCTTATTTTATAATATTATTTAACTAGCTCATACTTCAATAATACTAGTAAATGGTTTTTATTCTGGGAATATATTTGAAGGGCAGGCTATAAATATCTAAAATAAATACATGCGTCTGTTGAATGTTCTTGTTGCTAGGAGCAGTACAGCTTCAAGTTCCAGAGGGAGTGGAAATTACAGCAAACCTGAAGGTCAGGAAGAATCCCTGAGAACTCAGAGTTCAGAGACACCAATATTAGAGAGTTCAGAATCAAGTAAGATGTGAATTTGTTGCCTTTATAGCAATGATACAGCCACCATATATACACACATATACATACACTTTTTTGAAAGATTAAAAGTAATGTGTATATAATTGTAAGGGCACAGGATAAAATAACACTTGAAAAACCGGGGGGAGAAAATGGAAAGTGGGGGGGGGGGCGAATAACACCTATATACAAAAAACCAAAAACTAAAAGAGAACTTATAAACATTACAAGATTGTTATTGTAGTTAACCTACATTTAACCTAATTCAGTGTTTATCGAAATGAATTCCAAATATTGTTAAATTTGTCCATGGCAAGTCTATGTTTATATGTGATTTGTTCATGTGCTGCAAGTTTGCACATATCTTCTATCAATTTGTCAAGAGATGATATAGCTATATCATTCTTGTTCCTGTTTAAGTTTATCAAATCCACAACCAGCCTGATATTATCTGTGGCTTGTCTTCTCTTTATAGAGCCTATTTGGTCATTTTTAATAATAGTTGGTATTACTGTTTGCAGCCTACTTGCCAATATTGCCATTAAAATGTTTGTATCAATATTAATCAGAGAAATTGGGCATTGGTTGGTGCTTTGGAATAACAGTAATGTACCGTATTTTTCGCCCTATAGGACACACTTTTTTCCCTCCAAAAATGAAGGGGAAATGTGTGTGCGTCCTATGGGGCGAATGCAGGCTTTCGCTGAAGCCTGGAGAGCAAGAGGGGTCAGTGCGCACCGGTTCCACAAGCGCCTGGCGGGGAAATAATTGTTTTCTTCTTTATTTCTCCCCCAAAAAACTAGGAGTCATCTGTAATAAGCTTGTGAATGTTAGATATTAGTAAGTGATTCTTGAGTCACTTTTATTGTTCCAGTTGAACATAAATAATACTCATTCACAAAGCATTATAATCTATTTTGATTAACATAAGAATGTAGAATCTACAGCTAGAGATATAGATGGAATCAGAAAGCCAGTTTATTTTTTCAGTAGTACACATTGCAGCAGTGCCTGACTTACTGTATATTTTTAATATTTTTTCAGTGCATCATTTTTGTCAGTTTTCATTACTTTCCATGCAAGCCATACAATACTTTAGAAGGCTTATGATAGTGACAACAGTATATAATAGCTAATTTCAGAAATTGCTAGTAGCCCATTTGCACTATTTATATAATTTAAATACTGAATTCCAGGAATTCCTGAAGACTCACATGGGGAAAGTACAAATGTTGAAGAATTGACACCTACAAGTGAAAATGTTGGAACACCACATTCAGGTATGTAAAATGGTAACATATGCATACTTTACCCAAAAGCTGTAAATTGTTAAAGCAAACTCAAACTCTCTTCTCCCCGCACCACTGAAATACTTATATCTCCAGGGCAGCTTATAGCTATTTATTTTTTTCTACTTTAGGTTTTAATAATGATGTCAAAGATAATTCAAAATGTTTTTAGTGTGGTAACTGATAAAATGTCATTGTTTGTTCTATCAGATAATGATGTGTCTGACCAACTGGAAAGTAGTATGGAACTAGAAAATGATCCTCATCTTGACATAACCTGCCAGACACCAGGTGAAGGTTTATCAAGAAAAGACACAGAAGAGCAAGGAAGTGTGAGTCAACAAAGTACAGAGTCCACTGCCAACTCAAATAATACAAATCATGAACCTCAATCCCAACCAGATTCCTCAGGGCTTGCTTCTCATGAAGAATCATCTATGAGAAGTTCTGCTTTCCAAGAAACTGATGATAGTGATGATGACCCTGTTCTGATACCAGGAGCCCGGTTTCGTGGAGGAGTAGGCCATAGGTTAGTATTGTAGTGCGCTCTCCCCTCCTAAAGACAGTTCTGTTGAAGTAAAAAATGGGAAATCATGCAGCAGAATCATTCAGACCTCTTAAAAGTTATGCTGTCAACATGCATTCATGATAGGCATGAAGGATTAGCCCTCATTTCACCACAGGATTCGACTTGCTCTACTTGGATATTAAAATTCTACCTCCGTGTGTTGTCTTTTTATATTTTCAGTTGGATTTGCATAATTGTCTATGTATTGTAGCACATTGTGTGATCCTTCAATGACCTGGACTCTCATACTGAAGGCAACTATCCTATACACATTTACCTGGGGTTAAATTTCAGTGGACTCAGCAGGACTTACTTCTCAGTACACATATAAGATTGTGCTGCAGGAGTTCATGGTCCCATGTGTTTTATTTATATGCCATGTCTGCATAACAGGCATATATAAAGAGGTTCACTTAGTCACTTTTTCATGCACATAGAAATCTCTTTCCTTGTACTTAACAGAGCTTGATTGTCTTCCAGAGACCTGGAAAACATTCTGGTTGTATTTGTTTTTAGTGACTAGTAGAAAATTGATATAAAATTGTTTGCTTTTTCTCTGAGGAGCTTGACACAGTGCTTATGGTGTCTTCACCATTTTATCTTCACAACAACCTTGTGAGGCTGGGCTGAGTTTGTGTAGCTGCCCGAGGTCACTTAGCGTGCTTCATGAGTGAATGGGGATGGTTAAATTGGACATGGAGCACTGTACAGTTTCTTAGCAATATTATATACATGATTTTTATTTGAATGACTTCAGCTGTTATTCCTTTCACTAGATATATAAGAGGAACAGCAGTAGGTGGTAGAATATTGAGGTAATTCAGAATTACCATCCCATGTAGAATTATGATTAGTTCCTTCACTGGTATGGTATCTAACCACCTTTTGTACTGGTTATTATACAAGTTTTAAATCTATTGGATTTCATATAGAGAGGGTAACAGTGGAGAGTAATTTTAGTTGTATGTTGTGCCCCCCCCAATAAAGGTAATTGCTGTGTGAAAGGTTTAACAAGTTTATTAACCTCTTTAGTGTGTTCATTAAAGATGAATGCAGTGTAAAAATATACAGCAGAACTAAGCCCAAGTAGTTCTCTTTTGTTAAACACATATTGTATTTTTCATGTGTCACGGCTTACGTGATTTGTTGATTAACATAATATCTAGTTACTGTAAACCATGGGAGGGGAACACTGTTCTTGTGCTCATGTTCTGCTTGCTGGTTTCCCATAGGCATCTGGTTGGCCAGTGTGAGTACAGAATGCTTAACTAGATGGGCCATTGGCCTGATCTAGCAGGCTATTATTGTGTTCTTATGTTAAAATGATTATATTGCTTGAATGCATCTGTTGGCTAATTGACAGCTTCTGCTTCAAATGCTGTCAATGGGCGACCTGCTGGTGGTGCTTATAAAATCCTCAACTTCATTATTGGCACTGAGTATAATACTCAAAAGAAAACTTGCACAGGCTGTATTTGCATGCTCAAGCTCTGCTGTCCTCCCTCTTTTTGTTGTTTGAGAGTAAAAGCAAATGTTTAATAATGTATCAAAAGGCAAAGGTTGTTTTATATGGGCTAGTGGTCTAACGCTCTAGGCACAATTAGCCTGTTTAAATCCCATTGAGGTTATTGGGATCTAAACAACCAAACTCTGAACAGGACTGCAAACCAGGTTATTATGTAGCTTTCTGACAATGATGGCCTTTCTGTTCATAATCCATAGGCGATCTGCTGTAGCTCGCATTCAGGAGCTCTTCAGAAGAAGGAAAGAGAGAAAAGAGATGGAGGAATTGGAAACACTGAATATTAGACGCCCTTTAATAAAAATGGTTTACAAAGGTCATCGAAACTCCCGGACAATGGTACATAGTTTATTGCTAAATTTATAATTTGGTTTGCTCTAAATATGTGTTATACTAACCTATATTAGAAGAGAGCTTATAAGAAAAATTAAGATATATGCACATCATAATACAGTTATGGTTACTCAAGAACCTTTGCAAAGTCTTAGTCCGGAGCACTGTATGCCTGGTCAACATTATGAAATAACTTTGAATTTAAAATAAAAGTAACTCTCTCCCCTGGTGTTACAATGGACTTGCATGGGTTTGGCTTCTTCATCCACTCGAAGGCAGGAACAGAATCGCCTCGAAGAAACCTCAGACAATTTTACCCCTGTTTTCCTGAAGTAGCAGGTTACATTTTTGCCCCTGCTGGGGGCAGTTGCCTAAGACATATTTTCTCTCTCCTTTTTTTGCTTCTTCATATCTCAGGCTTGTATTTTGAATCTGTGTTGTATTGCTGTGTGTTTATGGTGTCTAGGACTCTTGTCTGTTCCCTTGGTGCCCTGGACTGTTTGAGTGTGTGAAGCTTCATTTCCCTGTGTTTCTCGCGGGTGTTTCCTTGCAATTGATTTTGTGATGATTTTCACTGCAATTTATTTGTTCAGTGATTTCCCCTGACATGTAATTTTCTCAGTAATGACTATCATTCTTGAGGAGGGCCAAGTAATAAATGTGACATTATTGGTAGTGTGAGCCACCAGAGGGCGCCCAGTGACCCTCCAACTTCTTTCATGGATTAGGAGAGCTAGGAAGGATCTGTCAGAGGAGGAAGGCACCTTGTTGTTGGCATCTGTCTGTCTTGAGAAACAATGGAATGTACCTCCAACGGTGATGTCAAACTGTTGCGTTAGGCTGGGCAGTGTCCTGGGCTGCCCAGACAACAGAACCCCCCTCTTGGCTTCACTGGTGTCCAAAGGAAAGCAAAGCAATACATTTGGCATAAGCTTTGCTTCGGGAGTTGCTGGAAGGAGGCATACAAGGTGCCATCCATCCGTCTTAGGGACACCACTCTGGATTTGTGGAGGGTTTTCTCCTTAGCCTTTTCTTTTCCCAAAGATATCTCACAATGCAGCAGAGGTTTAGGATCAGAGTTTTCCTTCTCTTTGATGGGCTACCTTCCCAGATTGACAGGCCCCATATTCCCCTCACTTCCCTCTACAGCACATGCAGAAACTGCCTTCTTTACCATTAGACCCACTATTGGTCTCATCTGCTCAATCAGTTGGAGCCTGTCTTTGCATGCAGGGGAGGTCCCTAACTCACTGAGGGTGCAAGACATATTGGCTACCCTCTTCTAGGGTACCCTCAGGTGACCAGTCGAAGCCGTTCCCAAGGTGTGACTGCTGTTGCATGCTGACAGCTTCTTGGAGCCACAGGTGAGAGCTGAGTGCAGGGTGGGGACCAAAGGTGACTACTTCAGAAGGCGCATGACATTTCCTCCACTACCTGAAGAATCAACATTATCAACTGTGATTCAAGTTCTGGGAATAAGTTTGCAGGGCTTGAGCCCTCCCCACCACAATCAATGCGATCAGTCTTCAGTACTGCTTCTCAGCAGTCAGCCCCTGTGCAGCTGTGAATAAAAATCAGCAGTGATTCTTTAATGATGTCGCAAAAAATAAAAGGGAAGCTGATTCAGCAGCCCTTATTAACCTTTCTTCTGAAACTTTTGTTAGGTGGAAAGCTATTTAGTCATGAAGCTTTAAAAGGTGTGTTCGCGGAGTTCAAAGAAAAAGGCCATGCCTCTGAAGGCTATGTTTACCCAATTACCACCACTGCCACTATTTTTGTCTTTTGAAAACGGTAGGGATTTTCAGTCTGCCCCTGCTGCCTGGAACAGATACAGGTTCTAGTCATGAGGTCAGTGGCAGCAATCTCATGCATTTATGTCAGGTTGCTGCCCTGCCACATTTAGAGAATTTGGAGAAGTTATGTTGGTGTTTTGTGCAGTGGTACCTCGGGTTACGAACTTAATTCGTTCCAGAGGTCCGTTCTTAACCCGAAACCATTCTTAACTTGAGGCATGTTTTTGCTAATGGGGCCTCCCACTGCCGTCAGCACGCAATTTCCATTCTCATCCTGGAGCAAAAGTTCTCAACCCGAGGTACTACTTCTGGGTTAGTGGAGCTTGTAACCCGAAGTGTTTGTAACCCGAGGTACCACTGTACTTTGTTTCTATGTCTCTTAGCTTGGCAAGAATGTAATTGGTCACTTCAGGGTAACAGAGACAAAAGATTTCCTTTGAGGCAACTGTATTCCTGCCTTTGAGTGTTTGGAGCGGCAGTCTTAATTGAGTCCACTATAACATCACATAGAAATATGTTTCCAGCTAAACCAACAGTCCCTTCTATTTAGTGCTGCTTAGGGTCTCTTCTAAATAGATACTTTAAACATTGTATAGGTATATATATTGTATGTAGTACGTATATTAGCTATAGGTACTATGTAGGGCCTTGGGGCACCTTTTAAATGGATAGTATCATTTGAAACAAACTATTATTTTTTTAAAAACATCTTTATTTAAAAGTAATGGGCACAGTTCTGCCCCTGCTAAGATAAATCAACCCACAGTTTAAGTTGGCTTATTTCAGTTTGCCTGCTAAGATATTTCCCTGCTAAGATAAATCAACCCACAGTTTAAGTTGGCTTATTTCAGTTTGCCTGCATTCAAACTTAATGCTAAATTGCTGTTTGTTAAAGATGGAAGCAATTGCGCATAGCCATGTCAGGAAAGGAAAGGAAAGGAAAGGAAAGGAAAGGAAAGGAGAGGAGTTGTGAAGTCTGAGGCATGTTCATATGACACTGAACCATAGTTTAGTGTTGTGTATGAATACAGCCTGTATACAACTTTGAAAGTGAATTAGAATGTCTCGCAGCTGTGCATACTAACCATAATGAAATGTTTTGTCCCCCCCCCCCAATTTTTTTCTATACAGATAAAAGAAGCCAATTTTTGGGGTTCTAACTTTGTTATGAGTGGTTCAGATTGTGGCCATATCTTCATCTGGGATCGGCATACTGCTGAACACTTGATGCTGCTGGAAGCAGATAACCACGTGGTGAACTGTCTGCAGCCACATCCATTTGACCCAAGTAAGATTGTTTCTCTCTCTCTAATTTACAGGCATATGCATAGCTTGTAGGGAAGCCCTTGAAAACACTTGGCTTCATCCATGTTCTACCAAAATGATAGGTTATTTTCAATAGTTTGCAGTCTGAAGGACCTTAGCTAATTTGTGAAGTGGATACTAATGAGAAATCTTGTCTTAAAGTTATCCTCATAGTCTGTTTCAGATCATTGCCCACATGTTGCAAATTATGCACATGTGAATGCTCCCTAGGGAATAGAAGTTCTAATTGGAACATAAGAGTGAATTTAAAAGTGAAACCCTTATAAGAAATTGGGACGAGACGGGGAGTTGCAACAAAGTGTGCTAACGACCAAATATTATTTGTATTTGCAAATGTAAAATAATGGCTACTTAATATATTATTAAATTGTTTTAGTTCTAGCCTCATCAGGTATTGATTATGATATAAAAATCTGGTCCCCGCTAGAAGAATCCAAAATTTTTAATCGGAAACTTGCTGACGAGGTAAGATGATATTCTGCAGCAACACTCCTCTTTCCAGAATTTTCTTTCCTGACAATATTGATGTTGCTTGTTAATACTTTCTGTGCACCACTAATACCAATTTGTAACTTATAAGAAAACAATAATTTCATAGATATATTGCCATAAAAAGACCAGTTCACAGTGGGAGATGTGTCATTGTTTTTGGAACATGGAACTAGATTCTATGGTACATGCAACATGGCTCGAAACATAGTAAATTCTGTTACAGAAGTGAACTGATCGTGAATAGCCTCAAATTGGTAAAGAGTTGTGTGCACCAGTGAAACATATATATAAAGAGAAGTCTTTGGTAAATACTGATACAGTGTTTATGTCAGATGCTTATATAATAGTGGCACATAAATATACACAACAAGCCTTATTTTCTAAATCTGCTCTGTTAAATTCTTGCTCAGTGACTATTTCACTTCCTCTTTACCCCTACCCTAGGTTATAACTCGAAATGAATTAATGTTGGAAGAAACCAGAAACACAATCACTGTTCCAGCTTCTTTTATGCTAAGGATGTTGGCATCTTTGAACCATATAAGAGCAGGTAGGAAGATTCTACAGACACTTTTTAACTGAATGAATTGATTTATTACGGTCACAGACCAGAAATCACTTTTGACTAGATTTCTTATGTGAGGTGTTTCATTTCAACTAGTTGCCATTTTGGGGCCAGACGGCTCAAAAGTTGTATTTTTCAATACGACTTTTTGGTTCCTGAAATTCGTTCTGATTGTGCAGATAAAATATCATGGATAGACTTCTAAAGGATGTGTTGTCAGTGTGTGAAAACAAGCAAGATCCAAGAATCCCCAGGTGGTGGAGACATCAGGCACCATCCTGATGCCTGGGCATCTTCACTTGGTCACAAGTGGAATATTATCTGAATCAGAATTTTTAGCAGCTATTCATATTTTTTTTCCCTACTGTGTTTCCATCATATTTGTAAAAGGGAGTATATATGTTCAGTAAACCTTAAGCATTTCTACTTCATTCATCACTAGACCCTGGACAGTGGTTGAACAAAATGTCATTTTGTTTTCTGAATTGGAAAAATGGCTTTCAAATTGCTTCAGTCATTTAACAATTACTCCCATATTTTACAGACCGGCTGGAAGGAGACAGGTCTGAAGGATCTGGCCAAGAGAATGAAAACGAAGATGAAGAGTAATTGGCTCTTCTCTGAAAGCACCTAGACGTCATGAAATTTGTATAAGTCATGAATTATATTTTTCCTTACAAAGCTTTAGTGCAATTTTAAGGTTTTGCTTTTGAGTAACCTAACGTTTTGATTTTGAATGAATGTGTGCATGACTTGCAAAAGTGTGCAAGTAAAATAAGCAAAATATTTTTAAAATGTTTTGCAGTGTATGAGGGGTGCTAGAAAATGCAAAGTGCAATATTTTCCCTTAACTTGCAAACATGGGAGCTTGGATCAGTGTTTTAAAATAACTTACCTTATAGTGAAAACATTGGTTCAAATAAATTTCTATACCTGCTATTTGCATGTTTGTTGCTTTCTATTAAAAGATGTGGTTGTTTTACATTTGTGTTTGTATTTTTCTGACCACTATGTGAGGAAATCGACACATCACATTCTCTACTGACTACAGAAATTTCAGTTTCCACCCTTCCCCACAGAATCCTATTGGGGTTTGGAGACTTACATAACTTGTAAGTTGACTAGAAACTTATTCTGCCTTCTTAAAAGACATTTAAGTCAGAACTTTTATTTTATGTGCTAAAGTTAAATGTTTCATTTTAGGAGTGTGTGACTATATAGTTTCTGAATTGCTTTGGAAGCTCTGATAAAAAGCAGCTTGTCATACATCACAGAAGACTGCTGTTGCAATACTCGACTGTGTGCACAGATCCAGCCATGTAGCCTTCTGGATCAAAGTCTGTTGGAAAAAATGGGCTAAATTGATGGTACTGTATCTTGATGCTAATAATAAAGCAGTGGGTGATGATAAGAATAAGACACTTAATAATAATAATAATAATAATAATAATAATAAGAAGAAGAAGAAGAAGAAGAAGAAGAAGAAGAAGAAGAAGAAGAATATACCCCACCCTTCTAGTTGGGTTTCCTCCTACCTAATTCCTAATTAAAACCACTTAAGTGTTTTTGCAAAATTTACTTATTTCGGAATAGTAGCTATTGGAAATGGAGACTTATTAAGAGTTACTATCCAGCCACCTTAATTCTGTACATCTACAATTAATTTGTGCAGTTTTCAGTCTAAAAAGTTGTCCTAAAATCCTACATCTTAGAGCAAGTTACCACAGCAGCTTCTGTTCATCAGCTTAGAAAAACTTCATTTTCTGACTATGATGTTGCTAAAAATTTATAACAAGGGCTATCATTTGATTAATAGTAATACAGTGGTACTTGGTTATCAGACTTAATCCATTCCAGAAGTCTGTTCCAAAACCAAAGCGTTCCAAAACCAAGGTGCGCTTTCTCCATAGAAAGGAATGCAAAATGGATTTAATCTGTTCCAGACTTTTAAAAACAACCTCTAAAACAGCAATTTAACATGAATTTTACTATCTAACGAGACCATTGATTCATAAAATGAAAGCAGTAATCAATGTACTGTACTATAAAATAAATAAGACAGTATTGTAGATAATTTAAAAAAAAAATTGTTAGCTGCACTGATGATAGTCACTGTTTGGATTGGGTGGGGGGCTTTTATCTATTTCCACAGTTGTACAATCAATAAATCAGTAGCTGAATTGGGTTCCACACAGTCACAAAAACAAATTAACTGAAAAAGCCCCAAAAACAAAAAGACAAAATAAATAGCAAAAACAAAAGTACCAAAGTTAATCCTTTCCAGAAGTCCGTTTGACTTCCGAAATGTTTGAAAATCAAGTTGCAGCTTCTGTTTGGTGCAGGTGCCCTGGAAACAATAGCCGACAGCCGCATCGGATGTTCGACTTCCAAAAAATGTTTGAAAACTGGAACACTTCTGGGTTTTCAGCATTTGAGAACCAAGGCGTTTGAGAACCTGGTACCACTGTAGATGAATCATATCAATTTTAGCCAATTAATGTTCAGGTAAAAAATAAGTGGCTCTGAAGAAGTATACTTTTAATGTATTTTTAATCTTTTGTTGGAAGCCGCCCAGAGTGGCTGGGGAAACCCAGCCAGATGGGCGGGGTATAAATAATAAATTATTATTATAAATTATTATTATTACTTTGATTAGATATCTTACAACAGGCACCATCTTAGAATAGGTGTTTCTTCCTAGGGGAGAATAGGAAATTCCGTTTTTAAGATGGTGTTTGCCATCTACAGTTTTGTTAGTACTTTTATTAAATCAGGAGCATCAGATTAGTTAGTTTAGTTTTAATAGGTGACACCTTTTAAATCAATAATTTTTAAAAATACATCTACTAAGTAAACTGCAGCCCCATTTAAAATCCAAACGAGTATCAAACTTTGACCCATTTTGCATGCAATGTTGAGCCAAGCCATGGCCTGGTGCAAACAAGCATTTTGTGGGTTCCCAGAGCAAAAATTGCCATTGCACCACTCCTTTCCTGGTCCTGCCACTCCTGCGCTACCAGGTCTAAGCCCGTGGTTTGGCTTAGTATTATGTCTTACTAAACTAAAGGAGTAAACTCAAGAACAAATCTTGGTTACAGCTTGTGGTTATAGCTTGTGGTTCATCTGGAATGAGACAAACCATGAGCTAAGGTTTGGGCCTAAACCAAACCATGGCTTAGCCCTGGGTAGTGCAACAGCAGTGAGACCAAGTGAGGAGTGCTGCCTGTGATCTTCACTCCAGGAATCTACATGTTTGCTCATTTGCACTAAGCCATAATTTGACTTAGTGTTATTAGCTGTGATTCTAAACATACTTGAATGGCAGTTTTATATGGGAATGAGATGGCCATCATGCTCTCCCTTGGGCATATTGTTTGACACAAAATTTTGGTTCTAGCACTACAATAACAAACCCCAGTCAACACTGAACTCAACATTGGATTCTGCACTCCTCTGGTGTGGCCACAATAAATTTGGAAGCTTTCACTTCTGTTTTAGATTGACTGCAGTTTGCCATGTTTAAACCTTACACACTTTCCCCAACTAATCATTATTAAATTTAACTGCTTCAGGGCTTGGATGATCTAATCTAAAACAAAAACAAAAGCTTGTGATCTTATCGAGAAATATTGAATAGTAACAGGTTTCATCTGCCAGGCTTCTCTCCAGCTCCTCAGAGGCACACAGTTAGCTTCCTCTTCTGTCATCAGTCACAAAATGTAATGACACAATCTGCTGACAAAAAGACAGGCATCGCAGGAATATACACTCATGGAAAGTTTCCAACCCAAATCCTCATTGTAGACATCTAAGCTGAAATTAAAGGGTGGCAGGTGCTTAGGGAGTGACTGTAAAGCCAGATAGTAGTCCTTTTCCTACTCTGCTTCTGTACACTTCTAAGAACATCTGAAGTCTACTGTGAATGTGTGAAAAAGGTGCAAAGAACAAGAGAACATGGAATATCCATTGTTAATGAGATCTTGTAAACTGAGGGACAAACTACTTACCTGGATTCTGTTATTCATAGCACATTTCCAGAAATGTCCGAAATAAAATAACCTATGGCTAAGGAAGAGCAGGACTGCACCACTGGTCCTTACCCAAAGAAAAGCATGCTGCCATCCCCACCTTTGATATACAGTCACGAATTTTGATTGTGAGGCATGCATACAGTTGTATGAAGAGGGGTCAGAGTAAGAATTTCATTAAACTCAAAACCACCCCTTCATCACAGGGCCATTCATACAATATAGTTGCTTAGTGGGGGGGGGGCACTTGAAGTCCTTAGTCGCTGCATCAAGGTTTGTTTCTGGACTACTACAAGTTGCTGCTAAGACTGTTTGGCAATGGTATGAAGATAAACCATGTACTGGGGACTGCCCATGTTGTAAGCAGGTACACAGACACAATGGACCACAGTATACCACAACTGGGTATACTGTACTGGAATGGCTGCTTTATTTATAAAAGTATAAATCTTATAAAATACCAGGATGGTGTAAACAATAAAACGTAAAAACAGCACAAAATCATTCAAATGCCTAGCTAATCGAGAAGATTTTTGAACAGCTATATATGCCTATCAACATAAAAAAGTATTCAAGAGACACCTGATAGGATGCCTGCTGAATCTCCACTGGAAGCATGTTTCACTGCAGGAATCTGCTGGAAGTACGTAAGACCAGCAACACTAAATGCCTGACTTCTGGTTGAGGCCAATTGAGTGCCTGTAACTTTAAGGAAGCAGCCTCTGTATGAAAAACAGCCAGGAATATTGGGGGGGGGGGCAGGCTACAGATACAGTAGTTCAGTTCCTCTCTTGTAGCCTTATGAGGCTTTGCCCTCGGGTGGGAAAAATATTGCGCCTGGGAAAGGGAAGTGGGAGTCAACAGACACTCAAGGAATAGTTTTGGAGAAAAGGCTTTTATTTCTACCATCCATGAACTGGTAGAAGGAGCAAGTGTGATAAGTCACAAAAAGCATGCACGAAGTTCACAGTCCTGTGCACAAGCATATATACCCCTTCCAGACCCCTCCTCCTTTCTCCTCCTTCCAGAGTCCTGCCCCATGAGTTCCTCTGAGCATGATCAGAAAGCTGTCTTGGGACTATTGGGGCTCTTGGCACCCTTCCCAGGAAAGGGGGGGGGTGAGAGTGTTTCCGCATGTCCAAGCATGTCCAAGAAGTTGCAACTAGAATGAGATAAGATTCATTTCTCAGGCCTGCTATGAACAGAGCCTATTCATTAGCCTTTAAAAGTAACATTTTGCCTTTTGCCACAGCATCTTGTGAGAAAAGCAGAGAAGAGCAGAGAAAAGCTGTTTTGGATTTTTAGAAGACAAAAGGAGTTTTGGACAGTTTTGAGGCCTGGTTGATTATTGAAGCCTGGGGTGATTTCAGACAGGATTTGGGTATCTTGTCCCTTCATTCCCCCCTGTTTGTTTTTGGACAGCCGCCAGGCCTGTCCCAAATGGACCACTATCCTCTCTTGAGGCCACTGATGCTTGCCCCAAGTTTGGGAGCTGGGAGCTGCTTCCTGCAATTGTTGCTAGGTCAGCAATGGGGTGCAGTGGCTACCTGCTCAGGAAGCAAACCCCATGCTTGCCACATGTTCTCGTTCTTGAGCAGGTGACTTCGGGCCTAGGTGAGGTCATCTGTCCTCACCTTCCTTCACTCTCTTGTCCATTTACCTTTGGAGATAGAAAAACATGCAAGCTGTATTCTGTCCAAATGCTCAGTAATAAGTTCTATAATTAAACAACAAAATGCAGACAGATAAGCCAAATTTAAAATGACACACAATACAATATTCCTAAAATGCTCATTGAGCAATACAATAAGTCCTACCTCACCCCACTTAAAGATGGGCACAACACAGGAGGCAGAACTGGATTATGGGAGAAGGATTAATCCCCTGAATATTTCTCATTCTCAAACAGGCTTCTTCCCACCCCCTTTGAGTGTGCCTTTTTTAAAAGCCTGTTAGCAGTACTGAGGCCTAGTAAGGTGAAAGAATGTGGAAACAGTTCTTTTGGTGACTTGAGGATTAATGCTTGGACAAGCAGCCCCACTGCCTCCTACGGGAGTGTGGGAAGAACTTGCGGTGGTGCTTAAAGTGACTGTTTAGTTGTGTGGAGAGGCTGTAGGCCTAAATAGTTTCTATCCAGAATAAAAGGCAGGTTTTCCCCTTGAGATGCTGGATCTCCATAAAAACCCTATATGAAAACCCTATATTCTCCTGAGGAAGCAGCAACCACTTCCCTCATGTGTGAAAAGGACAAAGAAGCGCTCTTAAGGCTAAGCAGTTTCAGTAAGTACAAAATGGTAAGTAAGGGCCGCTCTGACCCCTTCATATTGAGAATACAACTTCATCTTTTGCAGCAGGGCTGAGAGAACCTGTGGCGTTAGCCCACCATTAGCCAACCACCTGACATCATATGATATGAGTGAGGTTTGCCCCAAACGGCCTTAAAAGCCAAATTCAGAGGCCTGGCAGTTTCCGCTCCCTATATGTCCTTAGCCTGCTTTTCCCTACAGCAAGGATAACAGCAGTGGATACTTTTTTCTGTCTCTTACTGCTCTTTAATGTCTCTTTATGATAATAATTTTTGGTTAATTAATTCTTAGTCCAGGTAGTCCTTTCTGTGCAAATGGGAATTGGTAGGTGGATTAGGAGAATGTAAACTTTCCCCTGCCTGATGATTCTCTCCTGAAATTGCTTTCTGGAGCTTGTTTTTAAATAGCTTTTTCCATGGCTGGGATCCAAAACTAGCAGCTAGCTGGGGGTGGACATTTACAGCAGAGACGTCTTTGGTATAGGGAGAGAATAAGCACTTTTCTACCAGCCACTGATTCTCCTCTTCCGATGCTTCCCACTCCCACATTTCTATTAGGACCCATGGGCTTGTAGCCGAGTGGTTGGTGAGGTCTCACCCTTGGTCAATCAGTTTTGAGAGATATTTTTGAAATCTTTACAGTCTTCTCTTCTGGATATTGCTATCCTGGATAATATAGGCCTCATAAAAACATGACTACCGTACTGTTTACCCTGATTCCAGAACAGACCGTTTATCTGAATTTGGATCCTTGAGGAACTCCACAATTACTCCCCACTGTAATTATTATTTTTTCTGTTTATTTCTGTCTCTTGTTTTTTAATCCATTACTAATATTTAGGATCACCTCTTATTCCATGACCACTAAGAATTCCTAATGCTTTCAGAGACAAATCTGCAGGTTTGCTCTGCTAATCTGCAAGGGATCCCTTTATTACTCCCTGGAAATACGAATCACATTTCCAGATATGGAAGATAGTGCTGTGGATCAGCTCTCGTATTTTGCATATCAGTATTCTGCTGGTAGGGTCTTCTGGTTGCATGCATTGAATAAGACATTCCTACTCTACACAGAAGAGGATTACTGAACAACAGTATATGTAATTTGTAATCTGTTGTAGTATGTTTTCTTGTGTGTGTCCCCGCCTTTAGTATCAGGAATCAGCTGTTGTTTTTGGCAGTCCTCTGGGAAAGCTTCTTTCATTAAGCTTTTCCGTGCTAGCATCTATCAGGCACACAATGTTATCATATTGTAATGTTGCCTGTGTGTCCAGTCAAAATTACATCTATTCAGCTAAAATCTAGATAGATACAAAGCAATTTTCAATCAGAACAAATTTGGCTCTGTGTAGGGCTTGCCGATCAGAAGGTTGGCGGTTTGAATCCCCGCGATGGGGTGAGCTCCCGTTGTTCGGTCCCAGCTTCTGCCCACCTAGCAGTTCGAAAGCACGTCAAGTGCAAGTAGATAAATAGGTACCGCTCCAGTGGGAAGGTAAATGGCATTTCCGTGTGCTGCTCTGATTTGCCAGAAATGGCTTAGTCATGCTGGCCACATGACCCGGAAGCTGTCTGCGGACAAACACTGGCTCCCTCAGCCTATAGAGCGAGATGAGCGCTGCAGCCCCAGAGTCATCCACGACTGGACCTAATGGTCAGTGTACCTTTACCTTTAGGTAAGCTTTAAACATTCTCTGGTTGTTATAATTTCTCTAAGTTCTGCAGCCTACCTCCAACATTTTGAACACTGTCTGCCCTCTCTGAGAGATTTTAGACTACTTAAATAACAAGAAAATACAAGAAATCAATATGTCCCCTTAGTCTAAAATTCTTTTCTTTCGCTACTTCATTGCAAGTTTTCATATAAAAGAAATAGCTGTTAATTCTCAAGCAGTTTTTTTAACCTTCAATACTTCCTCAGACCAAACCAAACCATGATGAAGCAGGCATATAAGAGGCTCAGAAAGGAATCCAGTATGCCAAAGTTGAACACCTCTTAAAATATCTCTCAGTCAGTGTGTATTTCTGTTGATGCTGCTGTCCACGTGACTGTAAATAGGTGGATAGTAGTTATTGCAGATTAATGAATTCAGAATAAAAGGGAGCAAGGTCTTTGTGTGTGCTCACAAGTATCTGAAGTTCAATTCACTGTCTAGCTAGGCAGGGTGAGGAGGGCATTTGGAATACATTTTTGTGTTTCCCTAGTAACACACTAAGATTATGTTGTCAGCTTCAGCTGCATCTGGCATGTTCTGTTCACAAGCACCGTCCATCTTAAGCCATTCATTTTTATTTAACAGTAATAAAAAATGCCTTACGGATTCAGATCAGGAAGGCGTATAAGCTGCTGTAGAGTTTCACACGCCACCATCAGATTTACATCTCCTCCTAATATTACCTTTGTTTTAAAACAGTTTACTTGATATGCTGCCTTGTGCAGAAAGTAAATGAGAGGATTTAGGGATGAAATTAATTCAGTGATTGGACTTGCTAAAGCAGAATGATGAAGCATCTTGGATTTAGAAGCAAAATAGCTTCACAAAATACTTGCTCAACCCATGTGATTTCCCCCTACTTCAGCACTAATATCTGATTATATGAAAATGCACAGCTGCTATGACTTCAAAGAAAATGAGAAGCTCTGAGCAAGTCAAAACCCAGTCTTACAGTTTTAGAAACATCACCAACTGAATTAAAAATGCCTCTGCTCATCTTCAAAAACTTGTGACTTTATCATTTTGTACTGCAAAGGTACTAGTGAGGCTTTCAACAAATGTTGCAGTGGGAGTGTTCCTGTTAATGTTCTAGCAAACTGACTAAACCCTCTTCTAGGAAACTCCACTCCCTGCCCTTGACCCCTAAGCTTGCTCATTTTTAACTGGGCTGTTTTGGGGTGTCCTCCCTCACTAAATTAAGAGGGTTTTTTTGGTAAGGATTTTTTTAAACTTCTGCCAACTTGGGGTTTCTTCCAAATCTGCTGATAACGCATTTTTGTGTGCATGGAGGAAGCTGTTTTTAAAATGAGGATTCAAACTTGGGAAATGAATTCATTATTGGTAGGATATCCAAAGTACCAAAATTCATGTATCTGTCCAAACAGTGGTCTTCTGCTTTCTTTCTTTCTTTTAAAAAAATTGTATGCTGCTTGTCTGTAGGGACCTGTCAAACTGTTATTTGCAAAATGCTGTGTACATAAATGGTATTATATAAACAATTAAATGAAATTTTCTGACTGATATGTATTACAGACCAGGGGTTGCAAAAACTTTTTGGACAAGTGCACACATTTCAAATTTCAGAGAGTTCTGGAAGCACCAGATTTTACAAGCAGATTTGTGATGCTATTGCTGCCTAATAGCAAAATGAAATGTTCCTCAATACCAGGAAAAATATGCAAGGTAGCCATACCACACTCACTTTCATTTTACATAAATCACTTTAAAAATACCTACACATTTTGCCCCATAACTTTCTAGAAAAATATAGTCAACCCCCCTGCAATGCATGAAACTCAGCTAAAGCGTGCATGACAGATGGCCGTCCAATCTCTGCTTAAAAATCTCCAACGAAGGAGGGAGACCATTCCACTGTCCCGAGGGAGACAGTTCCACTGTTGAACAGCTCTTACTGTCAGATGTTTAGTTGGAATCTCCTTTCTTATAACTTGAAGCCATTGGTCAATGGCTCTGAGAAGCCCACAAACAACATACAAGGGCTGTTGTTCCCAGCTACTGATATTCAGAGGCCTTTGATCTTGGATGTAGCATGTAACCATTATGACTAGCACTCATCCATGAATTTGTCAGATATTCTTCTAAGGCTGGTAGATAGACATCACCACATATTGTAGCAGTAAATTCGATAACCATGTATTGTGTGAAGAAGTCTGTCCTGAATCCTCTACCATTCAGCTTCATTAGATAATGCTGGAACGATTAATTCAATTATCTTCAAGAAAGAGGGAGAGATACCTCGTGTGTGTCCACACCAGGCATGATTTTATACATATCTATCAATGTTCTCTCCTTATTGGCCTTTGTCTAAGATAAATTAACTAATGCTAGTTGAATATGAGAATGATGATCTACCGTATTCCTGAATTATTGGTATAGCTATATTTGACTTGCATTCTTTGTAGGCATAAGATTCAGCTCCTTCACTATCACAGTTAGTTCACATTAGTTTCTAGAGCAGAGCTTTCCAAACTTTTCATGTTGGCAACACACTTTTTAGACATGCGCCATTGCGTGACACAGTAATTCAGTTTTACTAACCCCTTTCCAGCCCTGGGAGAAGCATGGGGTACGTTCACACAACACACCTACACACTGCAGCTGACACACTAACATGTAGCGACACACAGTTTGGACACACAGTCTGTTCTAGATGCTTCTGTGCAAGCACAAGCCTATCACCAGTTCTATGAAAATTGGATTCTGCCCATTACTCTCCAGTTACCATCTATCATGAGATTCTGGGGAACCCTCATATTGTGTGAAATGGAATCCAGAACACAAATTCCTGCTTCCAACCAGATTTGGAACCAGATGTTCAATGCCAAACGGACTATCCAGGCCAAAAAATCTAGTTCCTGCAAATAATTTGAATCCAATGCTCACTATCTGTTTTTATCTGGACCAGCTTTTGCTGTCGAGAGTTGAGCTGGTAAGACATTAAGATTGTGCTTATAACACATCTCTACAATTCAGCATTTGTCTCATTTGAATAGTTATTTACATAAATGTTTACTTTTAAATTGTTCACCTGCCACACATCCTAGAGAAAACAACAAATTAATCTAAGCATTTGTGGAATTAATTTCATTCTTTGTTTCAGCCCCCACACCCACGCAGGAGTGCGGATGTTTTGGTCGATAATTTCCATTTGTAGGACTGCCACAGAATATGTTATATCCTTAAAAGCTAAGCATTATGAGCTTTGCATGAGGGAAAAGTGAAGGGATAAAGTTAAGAAAACATTTTAATGGTAGCACAAAGCCAGATGTTCAATTTTATTTTATTTTTGTATTTGGGTAGTGGGGGAACGATCAATGGCTGACTCATTATAATCATTGTCCATTAAGTTGCATTTATATGTCAACACAAAAAAACCTTCTCTTAGGAATCATTACAGCAGAAAGATTAACCTGCTTTGGCGATTTATATTGATATTATGTTCTGCTCTGGTACCATTTTCTCCCCAGATTAGAAAAAGAGAACACTATACAGAATCAGACTGAGGGTTGAATGTGCTAATTTCTGTGCATAGATCCAAACTGAGAATTAACCACTGTATTTTAAAAAGAAGTATAATACATGCCACCAAAATGAGGAAGACTGTAATCAGATGACCTGCATGCCTGCTCAGTCCGCTGTCCAAGTGCTAGCAGTTGATGGACAGCTTCAAAGTCCCTTCTCTCCCTTCTTATGGTTCTTTATCTTTAAATAGCCCTTCAAACAGAGCACATGTGTTCATCCTAGCTGAGGGATACATTAACATTCTAGCACTGGATGCACTAAAGAAAGCAAACCAGTTTGGATACCTTGAAGCAATTGAGACAGGCACAGTGTTTTGTAGACTGGAAGGTTCTATAAGCGTTTGATGGTCATTTCTGTTTAGAAAGTGTAACATCTAACCACATGGCTCATAGACTCCATTACAACAGGGTGCTGGACTAGATGCATTTGGTCTAACCTAGCAGGGTTCTTAAATAAAATTTCAAGCTCTGTCTTCAAAACCAAATAATACTCTTGGTGAAGAAGGAAGTAGTACAGTTGAACAGCATCAGCAGATGTAGCTGAAAACATGAAACTGTCTAGTCAGGTCATTGGCCCTTCTGACCCAGTACTGTTTCTTCTGACCTGTAGCGGCTCTCCAAAATCTCATTAAGAGGGTATTTCTCAGCCCTGCTGCCAGCCCATGCTAGAGACGCCAAGAACTGCACTGAGGACCTTGTACGTTCAGTGTGTTCTCTATAACTGAGCTTTGGCTCCTTCTAAGTTCTGATTTGTACGAGTCAGAGGATGCGACTGGCTGCAAACGTTGGGATTTACTGACTAAATGAAAACTTGTAAAAATGCTTTGGTTAAAGTACATCATAACTGAAAGCAGCAGCTTCTTCCCCATAAATTTCTCATAAATTTATTACCACTTAATCAGGAAAACTGTAATTTGTCCTCAGATGTGGACTATAATTACCATTTCCACACACATTTCACCACTAGTGTGTGTGTTTGCATGTGTGTATTCTTAGATCTAACCAACAGCTCTGCTTTACTTACCTTAATATCTCCAAGATTCCAATGAATTGACAAACACTTCATCATCATCTAGTTTCGCAGTCGAGACAAATGCTTGTTACCGTATAATGCAGCCAGAGATAATTTTTGCCATCTATGCTACTTACACAATTTAAGCATTTTTATTGATGGGGTGAAAATGATTTTCTGCATATGCGGTAAGTAAGCTTAATTTTCTGATCTTTTCTCATTAATCACAGATTTTCATAGGGTAATGAAAGCTCTTTTTTTCCTTGTGGTGCTGTGTGGGATTAAAGGGATTAAATGTTTGACATCACTCTTTTGTCTGTGCAAGAGCTCCACTGAAGAGTACAGTGAGTGGGTGTTAAAACACTGGACTAAGAACACACCCAGAGACAACGAAAGAATGGATGAAAATGGGAATAAGTTAAATATATTGTTTTGCTTAATAGAGTCCTAAAAGGAAAACTGCAGCCTCTGGATAGCAATACCATAAGATGTGGTATGATGCGGATTTTAAGGATTTATAAAATTTCAAGAATAAGTGGATACTTCGAAGAAGAATGAAAACTGGGATGATTTTGCCTCTCCTATATTGCAGTGCCTCATATTATTTGCATCCTCTTCATCGTATGTTGTTTCTTAATAACTGGAGAATGAAAGCTTACTAATGTGGGCTGATTGAATCGGTTTTACTCCTGTGACTTGAAGACATGATCCTTGCAATTAAACTGTTGCTTCTCACCTGTATATGGCCTACTTCTCTTTTAATCAGTCACAGTGATCATCATCATCATTACCACCACCACCATCCTCAAAGGTCATTCATGAAAAGACATAACAGGTGAGCAAAATGGTCACTGGGCATCATGGCTGCTGTTCTGTTTATGTACACTCTGTATGTCTGCCGCCATCCCAAAGATGACTTGCTCTTGGTTTGATCGGAAGGACTGTTCTTGTGTGCATCGAGGAACAGAAACAGAACAATGCATTCATATAAACTAAGCTAGTAAAATTTCCTTTTCTACATTTCATATATGTATATTGTGCATGGTACTATATATAGCATATAGTGATTTATATGTTTACTATACAATAATTATTGGGTGCAAAAATACAGAAATGGAAAGTAGAGATGTAAAATGCTAAAAAGCTAAGGTGATTGTTTATAAAAGCTTATTTCTTTTCTGTATGACATATTTAGTTCTAAGCCAGTGTTATATATAATTTTTGTATTACATTTGTTTCCCTAAATGTCAGTGGTAGTAGCTATTTGTTTCTAAAAACAAAGGAAGTATATAATTAGGATTTTTAAAAATCAGTCTCAAATCTGATTTTAATCATGTTACAGGAGCCTTTCATTTGGAATATAGTTAACTGTGTTATAATACGTGGAATTATTTTATCAGCATCTCTAAATCCCAGCCTTTAAGCTAGTTAATATATTATATTCAGTTTCTAGTTGAATTCCTGAACTTAGACTTTTGCTGTACATTGCAGTTTTAGAACACAGAATCCAGGAAAATGAAAGCAAATCCTAGTCACAAGAAATATAATTCAGGTTGGGAGCTGTGTGCTTTGTGCAGGAAGAACAAAATATAGAGCTTTTCAATTATGTTTCCAACAGATTGTGCTCATAAACCACAATCTAGGGAGAGTCGACAATTTTCAGAAGTAGGTTGTTATATATAGCTTGCTTCCTTTTCTCTTCCTCAAGCATCCGCTTCCAAAGCCTGCTGCAGGTGGGAGAACAGATAAATACTGATCACCTGGGGAGAGGGAAATGAGGGAGGAGACAATCACCTTATTGTTTGATAGTCAGAGGGAGGCTTTATGCATGTGGCACTAGACATGTATAGTTTGACATGTTCCCCCCCCCCCCCCATTTTCTGAAATGGAAGAAAATCTTTAAGTACGGTAAATGCAAGTAGAGATTACATAATAGTGGATGTATTTATTAAAATTCACGGGTTTGTCTTGATCCCTGAGGTGAAGAGCTTAGTTCTAGACCCAAAGGTTACTGCTATTTAATGTATTTTGTGAAATGAATCTGTTATCTTGGATTTTTTACCAGTGGAGAAGATGCTACAGTTAAAAGGCAGGCCAGTACCAGGTTTAACTTTGGACCAAGCTAGACCTGATGACAAATGCATCTTTGCATTTAATGTGTACATTAAAAAAGATGCAAATAGCATCAGATGAGGGGGTGCACAGCTGGGCAAACCCTATGTAGTCTTATTTAGGGATATATTTCCCACCATAATTATTTGGTGTAGGATCTTATAACTGTGTCTACCCTTTGTCATTATTTTGTCATCAGCATACCTGGTCATCTAAAATGAGATACAGAAAACATCTGGCACAAAACATCTTGAAACAGGGTATAATGTGGGACACCACACCTTTTATGAATAACGAACTAAAGGCATGCATTATGGAGTAGAGCTATCCACTGGCCAAGATGAAAGTCATTGGAAGCTCTGGAAATGCAGTGGAGTTAGTGTTTGTTCAATGGAATATTGTGGAGTTGGTGATGCTTATTTCACAGAGCCTGGCGTGCTCTGGTCCATGGGGTCACGTAGAGTCGGACATTGACTAACCGACTAAACAACAATTTCACAGAGCTGGAATATTTTGAAATAAGGCAAACCTTTTGACATTTTGACATTAGGGACCACCCTAGAACAGTGATAATCTGATATTTATGGAGGGAAAGCATCTAGGTGGGGAAACCAGGGCATCCTTTTGAAGAATGCCAGCTATAATGCTTTGTGTGGAAGACTGTAACTCAGGGGTTACAGGAATATCTGCTTTGCATGCAGAAGATCTAAAGTTCAATCCCTGCCACCCCCAGTTAAAATTATTAGGTAGCCGGTGACAAGAACAATCTCCTCCTGAGACCCTTAAGTGCTGTTATCAGTCCAAGTATATAATACTGGGCTAACTCAACAAGTAGCCTCTTCTGATGCAAGACATCTTCCTGTGTTCCTGCTAACTCATACAGTTATAAGTGAAGCTCAGTGTTTTCCCTTGATCCTATTTAGGGAGCAATCCTAACTTCCCTGAGTGAGCAACTGAGGGGCTGCTGGATGTTGCAGACTTCCCTCTTGGTTCACAGAGGTCACAGACAGATGAAGTCAGTTGTTTCTGGAGGTTTCCTTAGTGCAGCAGCAGAAAGCGCAGCCAAGATTTCTCTTTCACTGTCTGTGTTCCAATTTGTGGTATGCGAATAGAAAGTGCATGTTGGGGTGCATAGGAGGCCTTAGATCAGCAGGATCCAACGCCCTCCTGTTCTCCCGACACATGCATCAAAAGGGGGGGAGACTGTAGCCTTAGAAACCAATGGGACCAATGAGAGGTCTAAGGATATCTAAGGATAGATTAGAAGGTCCCCTAGCTTTAACTTGGTA
The DNA here is from genome assembly GCF_964234715.1 of Podarcis melisellensis. Taxonomy (NCBI): domain Eukaryota; kingdom Metazoa; phylum Chordata; class Lepidosauria; order Squamata; family Lacertidae; genus Podarcis; species Podarcis melisellensis. The sequence continues at coordinate 64,991,258 of NC_138531.1, forward strand.
GGGATTAAGAAGTGGTAGTTTCTTCACCACGGAGTCCCCCCACCTCCCTGCCCCATAGGATTGCTCTGCCCATCATATTCATTTCAGACACAGCTGTGAGTTTAAAACCAAAATGTTAATTCAAAGTAAGGCTGCAGGGCAACATGGTGGCATCCCTGAAGCCCATTGTCTGCTGCTTATGACACATCTGTGTGTATATATGGGTTACTCAACATTTCCTAGAACTTCCAGTGGAGAACTCAAGCTCTCACATCATTCACAATTTTCCTCTGAAAGAGCCACAGCAGTCTTGATTACGTAAGCCAAATGCTCCGCTTAACTCAGGATTTGCAGAGTAAGTTGGAGCCATAATAAAGAAATCAATTTCTAAGTACTCATTATATTAACATTCAGTTACGTGCGACCAGGAATGACCCTTTTTTTTTTTTTGGGTTGAGCATGTGACTCTAAAAGGCTCTCATGTGACATAGCTAGCACCGGAGATTTGGGATATAGAATCCAAGTGATCAAATTGATATGCACTAAGGGCACAATCCTCTAGCGATGACTTTGTGACTGAGTTAAATTAACAGAAAATATGGACAAGCTAGGAAATACACAAGTGACAGGAAAGTGGAGGTAGTAATTTAGAGGCTCTTCCAAGGGCTCTTCCAGACACAATGATGTCCAGTTGATATTATTTTGTATAAAAGATCCAGAAACCTGTCTGTTGCCATGATTGGCCCAACCATAGAGGTGAACGAGGCAACTGCCTTGAGTGCCAGCATTTCAGGGTGCCTGTTTCAGTAATGCTGTTTGTCCTGGGGAAAGAGCTACTGCCAATACTTTTTGTCCATTCTCTAGATGACATTGGCTGCATTCCATGGGGTTTGACTAAGGGGTTTCTGATCACCATTGGCGATGAATTCACAGATGTTAAAAATGAATGTGAGAAAACAAGGCTGCTTTCCTTAATGTGCTGCCATTATACTGCTTAGCATACAGGAAGAAACAAGGGGGGGGGGCGGGTATATTTTATTTTGCCCAGGGCAGCAAAAAACTCTGGCTTGGCTCTGGCATTCCATTAAAGGAGTACTTCTGATGTACCTGAGACCTTGAGCAACCACCGACAGAATAGGTAATACTGGTCCTGATGGACAAAAGGTGCTTTCAGAAAGGAGCTTATATAAAAACAACAACAGAGAAAGGGCAATAATAGCCAGTCATGCTTAAAGGCAAACAAACAGAGAATAATAGATAAATAAATAAACCTAATGCACAATCAACCTGTATATACAGCTGTAATATAACACCACATTCAAAACTTCATGCCTTGGGCTGTGTGCAAGCAGAGAAGATGCAATTTTCCCCAAGGCAGCTTTGCTTGAGTGACCTGCAGGATGGGGCAGCACTGGCAGCAGTCAAATTTGTGAATATGTCCCATATGGTCTGGAGCTTCTGGCATTACCAGAGTAGTGTATGAAGTAGCCACACTGCCCTGGAGTGTCTCCCATGCTGTTGAAGTAATGTTCAGAATGATCCCTTGAAGTGGATGAAATTGATGAATACTGCATTCAATTTATAGGAATTCGGTCCACATTTTTTGTTTGGGGGGGGGGGCAGTCCAGGGAATTGAATTACTGAAATCAGTCCCTCTTCAGCACGATACAGTCTCACCATAGAAGGAAGAACCACACTGTAGTTTGCCTGTTCGACCTTCCTCCCTCTCCCTCTCCCTCTTTCTCTCTCTCACACACACAACTTCTACAGGAGCCACTTCCCTGTGCTGCTATCTGAAACACTTGACAGTGAATTATTGAAAAAAGTATGCATATGTGAAGTTATTAATAAAACTTAAGAGACCTCTTGCCTGGTTCCCCCTAATTGTAACCAAATCTTGCCCTAAAATCAGTAGATAAGGGTTGCCGCCCTTCCACTCTCAGATTTGAGCATTGTAATAACAACAGCTGCATGTGGGCAGTGGATCACATGGGTTTTCCCCACCTAGGGTTGTCGTATGTCTGGGAAAACCTGGATATATCCTCCTTTTGGGGGCCAATATGCCCATCTGGGTGGGTTTTTACATTTTAAAGGAAAATTCCGGGTTTGGAGTGGGTGGGTTTTGAGCTCAGGCAGATTGGGCAGCTCTGCACGCCGTGGCCACTGTCAGCCCAAACCAAGGAAAGAGATACGGTGACAGCGGCCTCACACACTTCTTTTCCTGGCTCGGGCTGGCAGCAGCGCACGGTCCTCTTTTTTGCTCTTCAAGATATGGCAACGCTAAATTAGCACCTCACTGGCTCTGCCCATACCTTCTTGAAATTCATTGTTCTAGCAGCCATTTGGAAGACAAGGCAGCTTGTTATTTTAAACTGACCTGTTTATATCATTCTATTGCTCTGGGGTTATAGTATGGTACACTCTGATTGAATTGTTCTGCTTTTAGTGATACTCAGTTTTAATTGTTGATTTTTAAAAACAGCAACTCCTATATAGATCACCCTCAGAAACCTCTGGCAACATGTGGTGGGGTATACATTTAATTATCTGTTGTTAATGTAGCAAACGAGAAATTAAGATGAGGAAAATTGACAGCACCAAAGTACGGCCCATGAAATCTGAGCAGCTTCTCCGTATAGAGGACCATGATTTTGCAATGAGACCTGGCTTTGGAGGTAAGTAAATTTGCCTTTTCATACTTGTTAATTGTTTTTTCTCATGCAGCAAACTGCTTGAGCCTGGGCCAAAGAGGTCATTTAAAAAGAGAATGGTATTTTTAACTCTATTTCTTCTTCCCCAAGGTTCAAAAATTGAAAACAACTTGGGATAAAACACTACTTGCTATTTAATTTCTAGCACTAGCAAATCTTCCAAAAAAAATACCTTGCTAAAGTAAGAACTGCCTAGTTTCTTTTGATTCCTGTTTTACACTCACCATGGAACCTGCGTGTTTTACTAAGATGGAGATAGACCTGGGTAACAGCCATGGGGAATTCAGCCACTGTCACCTTTATTGTTCTCTGCAGGTGTTGGTGCAAGCTAATACCTACATAGCACTCAAAAGGGCCACATTTGAATGTCTGTTACCTCCTCTCCAATTCTGTGTTACTCCAAGACTTCAACTAACATCTGCCCCCATTTCCTCCCACCCCATTTGCTGCTTTACCATCTAGCATGGCGAACTCAAAAGGTTACATACTATTTTGTGATATTTTACTGATAATAAGGCCTACTTTACAGGGCTGTTGTAACAATGCGGGTAACATGTTGCAGGGTAGAGTGCTGCTGTTCAAACTTTTAGCCAGTTCAGCCAAGTCTTTATCCAGGGTATATTACATTTCATTCCCCACATCCAGCATCTGTGTCCACTGATCCTTGGATGAAGGATGGCATATACAATCAATCAATCAATCAATCAATCAATGATAGATAGATAAGATTGATTGATTGTAAGACTGTGCTGAATTCTCCTCCCCCATGTGTTTTTTCTGTATATATTTTCTGCAAAACTTTATACACAAAACCTCAAAGCAGTTTACAAAAAGATAAAACAATAAAATCAATGAAACTTCACAAACATACTTTAAAACATACAATAGTTAAAATACTAAAACAGAATAAAATTACCTCAATTTTCTAAGCATCTGGGTAGACATGTCTAAACAATAATGTTTTTAGCAGGCGCTGAAAAGAATACAGTGAAGGTGCCTCCTCAATCTCAATAGGCAGGGAGTTTCAAAGTGCAGGTGCTCCCACACCAAACAATCAAGTCCTTACAAATGTGGAATGGGTATTATGTGGTACATGTAGTGGTGCCAGTTCTGCTGATCTAGGCAGTCGAGTGGACACATGTGGGGTACAGTGATCTTGTAGGTAAACTGGTTCCAAGTTGTTACAGGCTTTATACGCTAATAGTACAGTACTAGATTGAACTTGGCCCAGTAGCAAATCAGCAACCAGCGTAGATCTCTGAGCACAGGTGTTATATGCTGACAAGGCCTCACTCCTGCCAGCAATCGTGCTGCAGCATTTTGTACTAACAGCAGCTTCTGGATCAAGCATGAGGGAAGCTCCACATAGAGTGCATTGCAGTAATCTAGTCTTGAAGTAACCAACACATGAATTACTGTTGCAAGGCTTTCCTGGTCTTTCCACCTTTATTCAGGCTTGATTTCCTAGAATTTAAAAAAAATGAAAAGCCAAAGTTCAAGGAAATGCCTGTTTATTTATAGAGTGCCATCAGCACACATGGCACTTTCTGGAGTGCAAGAGGGCGGGTTCCTGCCCTGAGGAGTTTACATTCTAAAATTTGACATGGGGAACATGGTATCTTGATCCCATTAGCTGGCAGTAGCTGCAGAAGCGAAATGATGGTATACTTGCATAAACACAACTATTGTGGCATCCTGAACCCCGCACAGCCATTTGATGATTTTTAAAGATATCCTGCAAGGACAGAAACTGATGCAGTAAACAATTTTATGTTTAGCGTTTTCATTAAAAAATGCAACCAAAATGCTCAGAGGGTTGTAGCAATTCCCCTAGAAGGAAAGAACAACATTTGGACTTTTTAGTCAGGAAAAGAAGGCAAGTAAGAGAGGAAATGAAGAAATTTATAAAATTATGTATGGTGTGAAGAAAGAGAAGGGTTTTTGTTTTGTTTTTCACCTCTCATAATAACATTAGAATCTGGAGTCCTGCAATGAAGCTGAATGGACCCATGAAATGATGCTATTTCTTCACAGTCACAGCTCATTGCACAACTTCTGTAATTCACAGCGACGAGTTATGGTGATAGCCACCAGCTTAAATGGCTGTTAAAGAGGACTGGAAAAAATTATGGCAAATAAGGCTGCTAGACATCATAGATGCTATTTTCAGGACCAGAAGCCTCAGGACTTTAAATACCAATTGCTGGGGAGCCTAAGTGGAAGCAGGCTATAGCACTCATGTTCTTCTTTGAGGTTTCCCATAGACATTTGGTTTGCTACAATGGGAACAGAAGGCCTTACTGGACAGGTCTTTGGTCTGATCCAGCAACACTCTTAAGTGCTTCTTTCTGGATCCTGCGGGAGAAAAATCTATGACCCCCTCCCCTGTTTTCAGGTTTTGAGAGAGAAAAGTCACAGTTTTGATTTGTGAATTGTAGAAGACCATATGTACTCTGAAACAATGGAGAAATCTGAAGCAATGCCAAAACCTTATTAAACTAAGTGGTTAAACTTTTCTGAATGGCTTTTAGAACCACCACTCTCTGAGCAGGGTTTCGTTAACAAAAGAAATATATGTGTTTCACATACCTTCTAGTTTGGTCTTTAATGACAATCTTGCTGTAAGAGAGTTTTACAAGGTGCATACTTATTTTTAATTATTTAAAGCAGGTTTTTTTAATAAAAAAAAATTCACATACATCCATTTCATGGTTGGTACTTCTCTTTTCTTTCTTTTTGAAGGTTCTGTTAAACTCTCTGATGATCACATTTATTCTCTTTGTTATGTTCAAGGGTCACCAATACCAGTGGGCATTGATGTGCAAGTGGAGAGTATTGACAGCATTTCAGAAGTTGACATGGTAAGGTTTTCATTATTTCTCTACAGCAGTACTAGTATCCAGAAGTTTGACAAAAATGACTAGAAATCAGATGTCAAAAGACACAGATTTTAGAAAGCAAACTCTGCTCTTCAAATATTGATGTACCCTTGCTCACTTTGCTTGCCAATCCAGCCCCAAGCGATACTCCACTGGAGTTTCCTCTTCCCATCCCATGCAACTACTAAAACTACTCACCTTCCCAACCTTATTTTTGAAGCTCTTTCTCTCTTCTGTTCTGCAGCCCCACTTTGCACCCCCTTTTCTGCCTTAACCCTTCTTTTGTGCAACCCTCCTTTGCACACAGTCTATCCCCTTACCAATTACTTCTCCTTCTCTCAAGTTTTCTTGCCCACTGTCACCAGAGCCCTAAAACTGTTGCACACATGCATACACATCTACCTTCCTCCCTACCTCCCATATTCCCCATCATTCCTCCAAATGCTACCTCCCACCCAGTGGCGTAGCGTGGGGGGTGCAGGGGGGGGCCGGCCGCACCGGGCGCAACATCTGGGGGTTAGGGTTAGGGGGCGCAAATCCACGGGTTAGGGGGCAGAAATTACTTGCCTTGCCCCGGGTGCTGACAACCCACGCTACGCCACTGCTCCCACTCAGTTCCACATGCCTCTGCCCCAATTCCTCCTTTCTCTTCCCACCCCCCTCACCATCAGAGAACTAAAACTGTCCCACACACAGAGACCTTCCTCCCACATTAACTATAGACATGAGTCCCCTCCTTTTTCTTGCTTTCCCATCCTCTTTCCCCTGTTCCTGCCTTTAGAATCTTGGGAAATAGCCCATGAAAGCAGTGTTATGGCAGACTACATACAATGTGGTTTATTGTTTATATATTCCTCTTTATTTTCTTTATATAAAGGACTTCACAATGACTTTATACCTCAGACATTACTGGAAAGATGAGAGGCTGTCATTTCCTAGTACCAGAAACAGAAGCATGACTTTTGATGGAAGACTAATAAAAAAGATCTGGGTACCTGATATATTTTTTGTCCATTCCAAAAGATCTTTCATCCATGACACAACTATGGAGAACGTTATGTTACGTGTCTACCCAGATGGAAATGTGCTCTTTAGCTTACGGTAAGCACAATGCTCTCCTTATCTTCCAGTCGCAGGAAACAAACATAAAGGTGAGAAGATACACTAGCTCAGGGATAGACAGTGTTGCCCCCCAGATGTTGCTAGACTATAACTGCCATCTTCCCTATTTGCCATGCTGGCTGGGACTAATGGGAGCTGCAGTCCAGCAGCATCTGGAGCACATGGTGTTGACTACCGCTGCGGTAGCTCATTGTGATCCCTGCAGAAATTATAGGCATTGAAGGTTTATTCGCATGGCACTTAGAGCCCATGGCATAGTTTGCTCATCAGCTGTGTGCTGAGTTTGAGCTTCATGGCCACAGGTTCAGAAACGTGGGTGGCTCAGTTTTTGTTGCACCATTTCTGCTATTCCTGTCTTCTCCCACTTTAGTCCATCCAGTCACAGAGGTCCTTCAGCTGCCTCTGCCCTCTGAGGTAAAGTGGTGGCAATCAGGAAGAGCCTTTTTAGTGTTGTCCCCCCTGTCTATGGAATACCCTCACCAGGAAAGCTTGCCTGGTGCTCACTTTGATGTCATTTCAACAGCAGGGAATTTTAAAAAATAATTTCCCCCGGGTCCCCCCCCCTTTTAAGCTGTTGAGAGTTAAACTGCTTGTTCTGCTCTGCTGAGTTATTGGTTGCCATGTTCTCCTGCTATTTTAAATGGTTATGTAATTATTTATTATTGCATTACTGCAAGGTATTTTGATTATATTTTTATTTCATAAGACATATTGTGCAGTATTATCCAAGCTGGTGCTCTCCAGGTGTTTTGGACTACAACTCCTATCAATCCTAGCCAGCATGGTCAGTGGTTAGATATGTTGAAATCTAAATCATCTCAAACACACCAGTTTGGGAAGGCTGATTAGTGTCTGCTAAGGATATCATCTGGAAGCCCTGTGGTTCAAATCTCACCTCAGACCCTCCCACCCTGCAGATTAGGGATAATAATACTCATTTACTGTACAGGATTATTGTAAATGTTACTGAGATAATGTGTTTTGAACACTCCCAAGCGCTATATAAATCCTAAGCAGGATGATGATGATGCTATGCGATATAAGAAAGCAATATATTTCACCTAAGTTTGAATGTAATTGGTCCGATAACCCAGAAGGTTACCTGGTAATTAAGTCCTCTTGGGCTCCAGGCTTTGTACACCCAAGGAAGCCATTGGCTTCTTTATTCTGGGAAGGATTAAAAAAGGCTTCTTGGTTAGGCTTGGTATTTGCATGAACAACTTGCCTGGCTCTTGTGAGGGCTTGCATGTCTGTTCAGTGGATTTTAATTTCAGGCTGTAGTCCCAGATACTTTTCTCCTGCTTTTCACTCTGCTCATTCTGTAAGGCTGCCCAGCCTGAAGATGGCACCAAATGGAAACCCATTCTGTCTAGTATGAAAATTGGATAATGTCAATTAAGCACCAGATATACGGTTCAATTCAGTGAATTATTCCACCACAACTGCAGTTTGGGATGCTCAGGTGATGGAAAGATTAAGACTACTAAAATGATGTACATAGACAAATGTACAGTAAGCCTGCAATTTACATGCATTTCACTTGTGTGCATTCTGCTTTACATGTGGAAAGGGTTCTGAGAAAAAATGACTTTGGCAATCCCACCCACCACTGAACCCAATAGGTTTTGACTGCCATGCAATTTTGGCTTTAGACACAATCCCCGGAATGTAACCCCTGCATAAGTTGTGGGCTTATTGTACGTAGAACTATTTTCGTTTCCAAAGACAGTGGGAAACTGGGGAGAGGAACAGAGATTAAGGTAGGAGAGTGTTTCTACCTATAGATCCCCAACTCTACAGAAGTATAATGAGGAGTGATAACTACTGCTCACTTCAACCCCAAGTGGTGAGAGTTGTACAAGTATGGTCCCTTCATATTGCCAGAGAATGTTCCTGGCAGCACAGATGTTAACCCTCTGCCAGTGTGGGAGGGAAACTATAATGAAGGGAGGCAGGGGACTTGAGTTCTGAGGATACAAGCTCCTCTAGCATGCATCCCTGGAGCCAGATCCACCCCACCAGCTCCTTTTGTTGAAGGGGAATCGGCCATTGCTGCCAAAAGGCTTGCAACAGATGGGGAAATTGTGCTCCTCCATGAATTTTCATAATTTTTACTTCTCTAAATACTAAAATGATAAGGCCAAAATATTGAGCCAAAAATAAAAACTTAAGACCCCCAACTGGAATCCCTCATTCATTGACCTTAAGGCTCTTATACATAATGAAATTGTTGATATGAACACTAAAGCCTATCCCTTTGTTTTGCTTTATTGCTTTTCTGACAGAATAACAGTTTCTGCCATGTGCTTCATGGACTTCAGTAGGTTCCCACTTGACACTCAGAACTGCTCTCTAGAACTGGAAAGCTGTAAGTCTGGCTCAGCCATGGTATTGTATGTTCTACATGTATGTGTTTTTAAATAGGAATTATTAGAAGTACCTTACCTATACTGTATTTTAAAGGCATATGGCGTCTCAAGGACTTGGGGGGTCTTCAAATACTCTTCTTGGGAACTACATTAGTAAAAAGCAATGAATATTTATAAAAGGAGGCAGAACACTCCCCCTCCATAAGCAAAGAGGGAACTATATTGGAAACCTCTGTCATTTCATATGTTTGGTTTTGTTTAGGTATAATTTTGTATACCTTATTTGCTATGTAGTAAATGGCTGTGGTCTGTCTGAGGACTGTGGTAGCATAGAAGAGGAAGGTGATGAATGGCGATTTTAATGAAACACGAAGGTTTCTAGAGGACAAAGTCAGAATCTGTCATGCCGTAGCATCCCTCTCTCCCATGACATCTTTTTCCTGGTCATCAGAGGTGGCACACCAGGCCATGTTAAAGCATGAGCAAACCTTACCCTATTACTCCACCAAGTTTCTTAAGTTAAAAAGAACCATCCTGTGACAGTGAAACGTTCAAGGGAGGGTGACAAAGATAGTAAAGGGTCAGGAAACCATGTCTTATGAGGAGCAGTTGAAAGAGCCCAATAGGCATAACTGGGAGAAGAAAAGATTAACAGGAGTTTGATAGCAACAGGCAAGTTTATCTGCCATACAGAAGATGGAGCGGACATGTTCTCTGTTGCTGCAGAGAGAGGAACTAGAACCAATGGGTGGAAATTGCAGCGATGCAGATTTCAGGTAAACGTTAGGGAAAACTTCCTAATAGTAAGAGCTGTTCAGTGGTGAAACAGGTTGCCTTGGGATGCGGTGGGCTTACTGTAAACCAGGGGTCAGCAAACTTTTTCGGCAGGGGGCCGGTCCACTGTCCCTCAGACCTTGTGGGGGGGGCGGACTATATATTTTTTGGAGGGGGGGGGAGGGATGAATGAATTCCTATGCCCCACAAATAACCCAGAGATGCATTTTAAATAAAAGCAGACATTCTACTCATGTAAAAACACGCTGATTCCCGGACAATCTGTGGGCCGGATTTAGAAGGCGATTGGGTCGCATCCGGCCCCCGGGCCTTTGTTTGCCTACCCATGCTATAGATGACTGAAAATCAAATTGGTTATAATCCCCTCCCCTTGCTTACCTTGCCCACTGCTATGGGCTTCATATGAAAGGAATGAATCAAGCAGCCAAGCTGTCTTCCTGTTCAGAGTCTGGTGTTTTCAAATGCTATCTAGGTAATATAATGTGAGTTAAGGTGTAAATCAAGAGGAAAAAGAGTCACAGGCAAGTGATAGTCTGTTAAGTTTATTTATTAATTTTCCCACAGATGCCTACAATGAAGAAGACTTGATGCTGTATTGGAAGCACGGCAATGAATCTCTTAGCACAGATGAGCACATTTCCCTTTCCCAGTTCTTCATTGAAGAATTCAGTGCTTCTAGTGGGCTAGCATTCTATAGCAGTACAGGTATAGCGCCTGACAGACAGTAATATATTTTCTTGTTCTATCTAAATTCCTTTTGATCTTAGCAAAGAATAGCAGTCAGTGGAATGGTTGTTACGAAGGAAACCAGTTCAAAAGATTCTTTTCCACACCCACAGTGCATGTATCTATATTTTGATTTTCCTATTAATTTTTCTATGTGACACATGCTTTTTTTGTTGGTATATCTAAGAGACCTAGAGCCATTTCACGATTCATACAGAATTTCGATTTTGTTTCATCTACCCCCACTGTGCATGGTCTGTACAGAAAATTAGAAGAGAACTGTAAAAGGAACTGAAAATAATTGAAATTTTAATGCCTCTGTATCACAATAAATTACATAGGGGAAAGGAGCATTAAGAAGTATGTTAGTCTGAAATTAATTGCCTCACAAATTTTAGAACTTTATATACAAAGGCTAGAATTGAAAGTGTTATTATGTTCATGCTTCAGGTCAATGAATAGCAGAACCCCATTGCATATTGCAAACTGATTGTGGAATTACCCCATTTCAAATGGGATTTGCAGTGCAGTTGGAAGAGAGGGCACTTATGTTTGAAAAACACAAGTCTAACAATACAATCCTATGCATGTTTGCTTAGAAAGAACTATATTCAATGGAGCTTGCTCCCAGGGACCTGTGAGTAGAATGGTAGGCCAAATATGTTTTGGGCATACAGAACCAGTTGCATATTTCTTTGTATCCAGGCCATTCTAATTTTGTTTTTATGCTGCAGTGAATAGGTAGGCTTTTAATTCTCCCTGTGCTAACCTGGTGTAATCATAATATACATATTATTCTGGATATATTACTTTCTTATATTCAGGCAGGGTGGGATGTTCCTGTTCTTTATATGCGCTCTTCTGTAAGCAACAACTTTCCGAAACTTAGGATGAAGAAAGCCAACATTTCTGTTGGGCTGACAAAGGGCCAAGGCTAGAGCTTTATTCTCAATGCAAATATCATTGTGTAGAGGGCCCTATTCAGACCAGGTCCTCTGTAAGGGAGTGGAGGGCTAAAGCTCTCTATCCCTCACAGCAGGTTCGCAATCCAGATCAACTCCCTGCACCTGAAATTTATTTTTTAAAAGGAATTCATGCAATTACTTATTGTAAGAATGGTGTCACATCCGGCTTGACTCTAAAACTTTTTAGTGTTAAATTTCTATATGACGATATGCTAGAGCACAAGCCTGTCTGGATGTCATGCTTTATAACCTGGTAGTCTATAAGTTTTACACAAGTTCAGGATCAGTGTATACCCCAGCTCATTGTTCACACAGCCAATTAACTCATAGGGAAGAAAGCGAAGAACCACAATCCAACTTCTTTTTAAAAATCCTTGACTACCTGCCAGTAAATTGTGGTAGATCAGTATAAAATATTTTATACACAGAACAATTTCCTCAAACTTTTAGATACAACTAATTTAATTGTACAGTACTTTTGATGTATTGGCTGCAGTAATAGAGGAACAGCTTTGACTTAATATTGATAGTGTAACTCCCCCCCCCTCGAAAAGTTCAAAATAGAAAATCAAGTAACAATGCTTGTGATCTGAATGATTAAAAGTAGAAGAGACAGTGATTTAGGCTGCAATCCTATACCTACTTATTGGAAGTCAGACCCATTGAACTCCATGGGGCATACTTCTGAACAGACATGTACGGAACGTTACTATATTTGCCATTAAAGTTAGCCAATATGATTGCATATTTTAAAATCTCACTTAACTTTTCCAAGTTGAAAATATGTGGGAGACTTATACTTCAGAGCACAATCCAAACTCCCAAGCCACTGGGCAAAGGTTTGGATGGGACTTGAGAGCTCTCTCTGTCCAGCCCAGAACAGTCCAGAATCAAGCATCACTCTGCTGGCTTGGAGCTCCCTGTTCCACTCACCAAAAACACAGTCAGTGGAAGTAGTGCAACAGGCTTCCTGTGGCTGGTAGCCCATAGAAAGTTGGACAGGGAGGGACTGAGCCAACCTATGGTCTGTTTGATCCTGAGCCAGCTCCACTGCAATCATTTGACAGCACAGAGCTTAATTCAGGTATAATTGCTATGCCAGCTGCAAGTTGGTGGCACCTGGAGCAGACTTTTGCCTGCCTCTGCTTTCCACCCCAGCTAGCATGAGCAGTGGGGCTGCAGATACAGATTCAGATTGCTCTGCCAAGTAGGATTATTAGAGTAGAATTTCTACTACAATATAATGCAATGCGATTTTTATTATAAAAGCAGGCTTTTATTTTTGAAGCTATGTTTTTCTTCCTTTAACAGCATGTGTGCTGTTCCTGCAGAATTATGCAATGCTTCACTAGATGGCACTGTCTCCTGTGCAGTGCTGTTGATTCAGTAGTCAGATGCTTGGTTTAACAGCAAAAATGTGAAGCCAATGAAGAAACAAGAACAAATATAACCTGAGAATTTATTATTATGAAATATCCCTGAAGCATTTTCATAATGGTAGTACTAATCATGCAAGACATGATTAGTCAAATTCCTGGTGGATTAACTGCAGTTCTGTTGTTAGCCTGTACTTGTATAGCATTTTTTAAATTCCCATCAATTAGAGGTGTTTTTGATCTTCTAAAGCCATTACTTTAACAAAGGAACTGGCTATAGATTCTACCCCACATACACAGGATCACAGGTTTCAAAAGGACCCACCTATAACACTATTTAAATAGGTAAAGGAGGTGGTAAATGTATGCATATTAATAAGTCACAGTTCAGTGGAGGGAGAACAGAATGTGGATGTTAAGGAATATATTTACATATTTCAACAGGCTGGTACAACAGACTCTTCATAAACTTTGCCCTGAGGAGACATATTTTCTTTTTTGTACTACAATCCTATTTCCCATCTATGCTGATGGTGATGCTGTCATGGGTCTCATTTTGGATCGACCGAAGAGCTGTTCCTGCAAGGGTATCACTAGGTAAGCTCTCATATGAATATATTTAGTGTATGGTGGAAAACACGTTGTAGCAATTGGCTCGTGTTGGCTTTATAGGTAGTTCACAGAAGTATATAATCATTATCTTACTCTTCCTACATTATCTAATACTTATTTCATTTCTGGTAGAAGGAATTTAAGTGTGCTTTGCCTAGTTTTGCTATATCCAAAGTTGTTCATTAATCATACAGAGCTGTGAGATGCAGCAGTGTGAGAGGAAAGGTAGGCGGGGAACTGTCTGGAGAGTTAATTAACTCAACTCAGCATTTCTTGTGAAATCATCTGTCCTGGAGGGAGATTTCACTTTTGCTTTGCGTGAAAGAAATGGCTGACCTGGGCAATAAACCCAGACTTAATAGCTTAGTCATAAGTGACAGAGTGGTAGAAAATGTTTTTTACTATGTACTTTGTAATATGTACAAGCTGCAGGCATTTTCTATGTATGTGAGGTGGTACAATGTACCGATGTTTGTGCTCACATGCATCTCAGTACATACTGTCAAGTGCCAGCAACTAGGAACCTCATGGTTGGTGAGCTGAGTCTGTGTGAGCTCTAAATCTGAAGCCTTGGTGGCAGAAGGGAAGAGCAACGTGCAGCATCAGCCCTGATGGCAGCTGAAACAGAAAGCCTCTCAGCTGGCCAAATCTGGTATACCGTACTTTTCCATGTATAAGATGCCCCCATGTATAAGATGACCCCTATTCTGGGGGACTATAATTTAAGAAAATGGGGGGAGATGGCTATATTACCAGAGTTGCTAAGCTTTTGGGGGGGGGTTGCTTTTGGGAAGGATTGCGCAGTTTTTTGGGGGGAAATGCAGAAAATAACTAACCCCAAAGACAAGAGCTCAGAATCGCTTGCGTCACAGAATTGCCGCGATGGCAGCCAATCCAAGGCAGCCCTTGATGCAGCAACCAAACTTCCGCCCAATTAATGCAGGAGCAGCCAATCCAAGGCAGCCCTTGACTCAGCCAAAAATCACACACCAAAACGCCACTTACAAGCTGCAGCTCGCGGCTGCAACCAGTCACCTGGTCCACTAATGTACTGCCTTTGTATTAGACGAGCCCAGTTTTTAAACACTATTTTGGATTAAAAAACCCTTGTCTAATACACGGAAAAGTACAGTAAAGACTACATGTCTGGAAGCGAACAACTTTCTACTACAGTGGTACCTTGGGTTACAGATGCTTCAGGTTACAGACTCCGTGCAGCAGCGGCGTGGCAGCAGTGGGAGGCCCCATTAACTAAAGTGGTACCTCAGGTTAAGAACAGTTTCAGGTTAGGAATGGACCTCCAGAACGAATTAAGTTCTTAACCCGAGGTACCACTGTATCTGAAACTGTGGGTGGTTAACCGAGAGTCAGTTAATTAATCTGGGCAACATGGTTTCAGATGCTTACAAAACCTTACGTTATGAGGCAAACTAGTCAATACATTAAATTTGTGATCATATTTGCATATCATTAATTATTTTAAAAAGCAGCTGGTGGGAGGGGGACATGAACCTGGACTGTGAAGTGGGGGGTTAACCATCTCTTCCTGTACTATTTCTCCACAAAAGTAATCACCCTGGAGATACCATCAGCCCTGGAAGGGAAGCTGCTCATATAGCATCTTCCCTTGTGGGTCAAAAAGCTTAGAGGGATTGTCATTGAGAAAAATTATGCAGGGGAAGGGTTAACCCCCACAGGTACATCATTTGGTGGACATCTCCCTAGAACATATGAAATTCAGCAGTCCTTTTAATTTTTAAAAACAAAGACCTAATATGAAAGGATACATTTTATGAACCTAACAAATAATATATGTTTTCTACTTAGCGTAAATTATTCATCACTACATAGGAACCATGCTACTTAACCCCTTTCTCCCCTGCCGCCCCTTCAAGGATCAATGTGGCTAATGTTGAAAAGCATGTTCTTTAATGGGTATTAATACCCTGTTCTGAGAACCACTGTTTCACCATATCTTCACCTAGAATCAGGCCATATTTAATTGCTAGAGATTTAAAAGGGAATGGTTGATTTCTCATTAATCATTCTAACTAACGGAGCAGTATTCCAAGAAACTGAATTTGTGGTGTCTTGCTTCTTAAGGGATACACTTAAGGGTCATAGGTTAAAAAAAATCCCAAACATACAGAGTTTGTTAAAATATCCATTAAAGAACTATGTTTTTAAAGTAGAAAAATAACTTATTTAAAATTAATATTTTATTATTATAAAACAAAAGCATAACAAATACAGTTAGGAGATACACAGGAAAGAATAAATGTGGAAAACTAACAGTAATTATATTAAATAGGTAGTAAAGAAAATCCATGTTGAGTTTTATCAGACAGCAGTAAGATTCCTTCAAAGAGTAGGGATATTTTGTTCTAAAAGGTGACAAGAAGACTTATAAGAAAATGAAAGCCAGAATAGTCATGACATCATATTTGCCTGGGATTTGCAGCTTGGCTGAAAACCTGGCCCTTCTACGCTGGAAATATGAGGCTTTCTTAACTCTGCATGTTGCTCCTCTGAGAAAAATGTAGCTTGGAAACACCTTTCAAGGAGAAAGATAGGTGCAACTCTAATGTTTTCTGTAAAAGAGCACTTGAAGGCTTGGGAAAGACATTGTCCTCACTAACCTTGTGTTGCCACTGAGCCTTGTACGTGGGTTGAAATCTGGTGCCACCACCACAAATCCTGGGTACTCAATTCAGTTATTTGTCATGTGATATTTATATATGTCATGTGCTGATAGAGGAAGGAAGTTAGGGGGCACCAACCATTTGTACACACGTTATTACTGTGCATATTTTTGCAAAATGCAAGACCTTATTGATGCTGTCCCTTCATCTTTTCTCTCTCTGCTGGTAGGTATAACTACTGTGCTGACAATGTCAACCATAATCACAGGAGTAAGTGCCTCAATGCCTCAGGTGTCTTATATCAAAGCCGTGGATGTATACTTATGGATCAGCTTTCTCTTTGTCTTCCTGTCTGTCATTGAATATGCAGCTGTAAATTATCTCACAACAGTGGAAGAAAGAAAACAGCTGAAAAAGAGAGGAAAGGTATACACTTGCTTGTGTTCTAGTCACAGAAAACACTATTGTTTGTGATGTCTGTGCTGTGATTTGTGTTTCACAGTCCTTAGGCATTTGGGAAGCCTGTTAAAATGGTGTCTGTTCTTGCATTGTGTTCTAGAACTCCATTATTTCACCAAGCCTTAACCAAGGATTGCCTGCTTCTCAAACTCCAGTATTACAGTTAAACTCTTTTCTTTGTTAACTTCTGTAGTCTAACCTTCAGCCAGATGGTGCTAAGGTCGGCTAACAACAAAAGTAAAAGAAATTATAATAAATATATTTATAAATGTATAAATACATATTTCTAAATAAAATTAAAATACTTAGAAAAATATATAAAACCAAGGCAGGAAGAACATCATTACAGTCAATAAAAACCACAAGTTAAAAACATCAGTTCAGCTTATGGACCTATTTAAATAAAAATGTAATTGACTGCTGATGGAAGATCATTAGAGGTCTCCCTTGGCAAGGAATTCCAGAGGCTAAGAGCAGTTACCAAGAAGACTACCTCTTTCCCACCAATTGTCCCTCAGATGTAAGCAGATAAACAGAAGGACTTCTCCTGAGAAACTTAAAATCTTGACAGCCTCGTATTGGAGAATACAGTCTTTCAGGTAATCTGGTCTCAAATTGTGTTGGACAGTGCAGATCATATCTAGAACTTTCAGTTATGCTTGAAAATGGATTGGGCCAGTGAAACTGTTGTAAGTCCGGTTGCAGCATTCTGAAGCAGTTCAAGTTTCCACTCTTCAAAGGCAGCCGCATGTAGAGCATGTTACAATATTCCAAACAAGATGTAACTAAGGCATCTGTTACCATGCATGCACTTGGTGGCAAAAATAAGGGCATCCAGTTCAGGGCTAAAGCCAGGATTTACACTGCAAATCTAAGTATCAAAGAGGAGTGCAACCCACTCCAAGGTAGACGAAACCCCATTTCCTAATCTGCCTTTCAACACCAAAGGCTAATAGCTAAGGGATCACATAACAATCTCCAACAGCACTTTCTGAACCTGTCAGTCCAAGAAGATTCAGAATCACCATAAAAACTGTGCCTCAAGTCCCATCCAAGAAGAGACTGAACCACTGTAAAACTGCCTCTGAATCCTGTCCCATCACAGCAGTCCAACATGAAAGCTGCAGATAAGTCTAGCTGAACCAACTAATTTGTGTGGACAAAAAGAAAAACTGAGATTATTTTGTGGTGGGGGAAGACTTCTACATATCATGGACTGTATAGTCTACTCAGACTTGGAGTAGACTCAATGAGTTTAACTCACTGATTTCAAGGAGTCTACTCTGAATACATTTAAATACCACCCTGTTCTTTTCTTTTTAACTGTTACAAGTTAGGCTGACAATATAGATCATGTTTATTTATTTAATTAATTTATTAATTTCTATACTACTTTATATTTTTAATAAAAATCTCAAAGTGGTTTACAGCATATTAAATCAATAAATCAATAAAACATTAGCCGGGCAATGTTCCTCCGGCCTCATGAGAAGCCTTCTCCAGTAGGGCTGGTGAGTATGGCCAGGTAGAAAGGGCCTTGCAGGGAGCAGCCTTCATGCCTCACAGCCGGGCGATGTCACTCTGGCCACATGAGGAGCTTCTTCAGTAGGGCTGGTGAGTGTGGGCCTCGCCCCCTAGGCCAGGTGGAAAGGGCCTTGCGGGGAGTGGCCTTCACGCCTCACAGCAAATATGAATGTGATATATATCACTGGTAAATAACTTTTGTTTTCACAAATCTTCTGTAGTGTTTATTGAAAAAGGTAACTATGGATCCTAGGTTGTTGTCATAAGAGACACATAGTTCCTGTGTCTGTAATTTTAATACAAAACTTAATGTTAGAATGTCAATTGATTTTTAAAAAAATACTCTTCCACTTTTCTGTCCTACATGAACAACATTCATATTGTTAGACAACAAAGCCCTCATTGGTGTCACTTGTGGAAACATCCTTATTGTTGTTAAAACTATTTCCTGTAAGCGGGATTAAAAAGAAGAAGCACTTGTTCTTCAGTCATTTTATTTAACCAGCAATTGTCCCTTTTTCCCTAGGCTGCTGGATTGTATAATATTGATGCAGTGCAAGCAATGGCCTTTGATGGCTGCTATCACGACACAGACACCACCGACATTGACCTGACCACCTTTTCAGTCCCTTCTGAAGAAAGTTCAACACGAGGGCAAGCACCCAGCACCCCCACTCTAGATGCAGCTCGTATCAAGAGGAAGAGATCCTTGAAAGGGAATGTGGGCAGGATTATTTTGCAGAACAATCATGCCATTGACACATACTCCAGGGTTATATTTCCTACTGTATATATTGTATTCAACTTTTTTTACTGGGGTTTGTATATATGAATGATTATAACTGATATGTTTTTCATATGAGCACACCAGAAATGCATAGTAAAATACACATGCCATGATCTGTGTAAGCAGAGATGCTTTAGAGTTTGAACAAGAGATTCTGGTACCCAAATAACAGGTTTTTCTCCCTGCTTGCAAAATCTATTACTGTATCTAAAATGGAAGTCCCAATGGCTCTGAGTTTGTTATGCACTCTGGGCTATTATTCCTAAATGATGATAGGTGGTTTTAAGCTAGTTTGTATGACAGCAGTGTAAAATACCTATTTCTGCTATGTGATGCACAGGGTTGGTAGTTATGCAGCTTCCCACAACGCAGCCATCTAGCTTACAGAACTATTTTAAAGCTGCCAAGAGTGGCTAGACCTACACCATACAACACCTAAATCTTCCCTCCTCTGCCAACGTTGCCCACCACTCCCACCTATGATCCAGACTAGTGTTATACACTCAGCACTAGGATCTTTCTCCGAATAATTTCACTCTTCACATTGCTTCTTGCTGACTTAAAAAAAATATAAAGCTCCGTAGCCTTCATTCTTGGATGATTGAAGCTGACTAGGAGCTGACTTAGGAAGTTGACTAGGAGCAAAATTAGACCTGGTGCTGGAGAACCTAACCATAGACTGCCTGAGTTATAATAGCAGCTGGTATTCTATCCAGCCATTGGAAGGTGAACAAATACTGGCCCTTAAAAAGGTCATAAGGAGGCTGCAAGCACCTGTCGCTAAGTAGGGAGAAATTTTATAAAACATGAACCCCTGATGTAAAGTGGAAGATTCTATGGTTTTTTACATTTAAGTTCTTGTGAACCTCTTATCTCCTTGACATCTCTTTGAAAACCATGCTGGAAATTTTTCTCTTTCTTGTTTCTGAGCCAAGTCAAAGATCCCACATAAGGTATTAATCATATAATATATATCAGAATAGAACTGCTATTAAGTTTAACCAAATTAATTGCAACTTTCCTATTCTTTGGGCTCATCCATCCATACCTTTGCTCCGTGCTTTCTAGGTCCAGGTCCAGGCTTTCCATGGAAACCCAATTGACATTTGCTCCGATTCAGCAGTAAAACGCAGGCCTTGCTGGGTAAAGCAAAAGAAACACACCATACACACACAAACACAGACCTGGAAAGTTGAGAGCTGTGCCTAGAAACATGGCATAATGTTGTAGGCTAACAATAAAATGAAGTGTGGATGAACGCTTTGTTGCAATCACTGTATCACACCCACAGGAGCACTCCCATTCATTGTAATGGAACTACTGTAGGGAAAATGGTTTGTCGTTTTGCACTTCTGATTAATGTTTTATAATTTTGCAATTCAATGTGCAGTATCCGTTAATAAAAATATAAAAATATATGCAAGTAGTGGATTATAATAAAGATTTTGTTTTAAAAAAGAAGGCATTCTCTGGTGTGTGCATTTTTCCTGATGGTAGGAGGAACTGCTCTCCCTGTTTAGAAAAGGGTGCTTGCCTAGAATCTCACAAGTTGTGTATTTATTTTTTACACTTCCAGCAACTACCCTTATAGTGAGAACATTAACCATTTATCAGACACCAGTCTCAGCTGTGCCTCAGTCCCAGAAACTGGGGTGGCATGCAGGGTTACTTTCCATGGGCGTAGGCGGGGGGGCAGCTGCTCCCCTAGATCAAGTAAGGTTAAGGTAAAGGGACCCCTAATCATTAGGTCCAGTCGTGACCGACTCTGGGGTTGTGGCGCTCATCTCACTTTATTGGCCAAGGGAGCCGGCATACAGCTTCCGGGTCATGTGGCCAGCATGACTAAGCTGCTTCTGGCAAATTAGAGCAGCGCATGGAAACACCGTTTACCTTCCCGCTAGAGCGGTACCTATTTATCTCCTTGCACTGGTGTGCTTTCGAACTGCTAGGTTGGCAGGAGCAGGGACCGAGCAACAGGAGCTCACCCCGTTGCGGGGATTCAAATCGCCAACCTTCTGATCGGCAAGTCCTACGCTCTGTGGTTTAACCCACAGCGCCAATTAAAACAATAGAAATACTTTACTGACCAATCACTGCCTCCCCCAAAAGTCCTGGCTACGCCTCCGTCTTTCTTTTGCGAAACTCAAAACTGTCTCCTTGTTATGCCGAAAGGGACACTTTTAATAACAGCACAGACTTATCATCGCATTACACAACTTAATTGCTGTGGCTTCTTTCTGTGCAGTTTTAGCCTTTGCCTGATGCTCCTGCAACGCCCTTTTCGCAGTGATAAGAGTGTATTATCCCAGGTGCGTACAACAGACGTAGGCCTGCGTGAGGGACGAAAAAAACAAAAGGGAGCTAAGGCGCTCTTCTCTCCTACCCCGCCCCCAGCCTTTAAAAAATCTCATTACGAGCGTCTCCCCTTCGCATAGCTCGTTCCTTTGGGGCAGAAATACAACCGGTGCAGAGAGCGCGCGTGCGCGCTCACACCCCTGAGCCTGAAGGGGGTGCAGTGAGAAAGCTGCGCTTTTCCTGCGCGTCCACACGGCGGCTAAACCGGCACAAGGGAACAAGTCCTAACGCCGCCGCCACGAAAAAGCGCTTATTTCCGCGACCGCCCCGCCTTGCTGTTTGGGAGGCGGGCAAAAAGCAACAAGTCTCCCGCGATAGGAGAGAGGCAGGCGGGTGGGAGGGAGGAGAAGGGAAGGAAGGCGACTCTCCCTCCTCCCGCACAGGAAGCGCGCGGAGGGGCAGCTTCTGCTCACGCTGCAACGCACGTGCACCCAAGCAGGTCGGTATAAAGCGAGGGGCGGCTGCCCGAAGAGCACCTGCGGGTCTCCCCACCCTCCGCCACAGAAATGGCTCCGCTCCCTTCTTCTCCGTCTTCTATTGCAGTGTGAGGCGAGGCCGGCCATGCTCTTCCTGGGCAGGACGCCCATTCCAGCAGCCTAACCCCACAGCAACGTGGAAACTCGCACCTAGTCTCCGCTGCTTATGCACCGTCAGCACTGGGTACTCTTTATGGCCGTATCCCGACGTGCTGCAAATCTAGAACACCCCCCCCACCCCGCTACCATTAAGAAGAGCAGCTCCTGCCGCGCCGCGTGATTCTTGGCCGGCTCTTTGCTTGCCGCTTCATTTCCCATTTTGGAAGCCTAGCCTAAGCTTTTGCATGAATTCCAAGGAGGGTGATTGAAATGCACGTCCCTTCGTTGGAAGGGAGGGCCCGGCGGGACTTTCTGCTGGGATCCAGTTAGGAATACTGCCGGTGCACGTGGATATTGGCGCGAGGGGCTCGAATACGCTGCCAATTTGCCGCTGCTCTTGTGCCGCTAAGAGAAAAGGATGCAGTTGGGAAAACCTTTGGGTTTGTTTTTTTAAGGCGAGGGTAGGTTTTCCGCGGGGCATGAGAACAAGAGGGTCTGCTGTGTGGAAGGAGGTGGGCTTCCTCCACAGAGCAGTCGCTTTCCCTCCTTATTTGGGGATGGGGAACCTGAGGCCTCCAGATATTGCTGGAGTTAACACAAGAAGAGCGCTCTTGCCCTCGGACTCTGCATCTGGTCGGCCACTGAGAGAACAGAATACAGTGGTACCTCTGGTTGCGAACAGGAGCCATTCCGGAGGCCCGTTCGCAACCTGAAAAGAACGTAACCCACGTCTGCTTGTGCATGGGTCGTGATTCGCCGCTTCTGCACATGTGTGTGACTTCATTTTGTGTGTCAGCGCACGCGCAAGCGGCGAAACCCAGAAATAACCCTTTCCGGTACTTCCGGGTCGCCGCTGGACGCAACATGAAAATGCGCAACCTGAAGCAAATGTAACATGAGGCATGACTGTACAGTGGTACCTCGGGTTAAGAACTTAATTTGTTCTGGAGGTCTGTTCTTAACCTGAATACCACTTTAGCTAATGGGGCCTCCTCCTGTTGCTGCGCCACCACTGCATGATTTCTGTTCTCATCCTGAAGCAAAGTTCTTAACCCAAGGTACTATTTCTGGGTTAGTGGAGTCTGTAACCTGAAGTGTCTATAATTCGAGGTACCACTGTAGAGGATTACTGTACATGGCCTTTGGCCGGAACCAGCATGCTCTAGGTTCCTACTTTCTACATGCCCATCAGCTCCAGCCAGCCTCATCAGTAGTCAAGAATAATGGAAAATGCACACCCAACAAAATTGTGGGGTGCAAGCTGTAAGTTCCCCAACTCCCCTTAAATAAACTATTCTGCTTACTGGGTTATGAACAAATTGATTTGAATGGCTGTGGAGATAGCTACCATTGCTTGGATATTTATGACTATCCTGTGGAAAATTGGGTACATGTGTTACCTGTCCCGTTTCACTGCTCAAATGTCAGCTCAGCAGTGTGACTGTTGTGTGGTCTTCTGCAATTCACCCATTTGCAATATGGTGCAACAATACATCTTAATTGCAAGGATTACTGAAATGATGTACACAAAATGCATACTCTTCGTTGGAGCTAAGTAGACCTGGGCTTGATGAGTGCTTGGACAGGACTAAACAGACTGAATTCTGGGATGGAATAAGGGTGGCAAATAAATATACTAATAAAGTTCTTTGAACATGAAAAGTGCTGCATAAATTGGTAAGAATTACATGCTGCTGTTTTTGGAAAGAGCTGAGTGTTGCTTATTCTGAAATAGCTCATTTCCAAATACTACACAGCAGTGATGCACATCCTTAACTTGTTAATGTTTTGATTGGGCCTCCTCAAAGATTTGCAAGGAAACATCATTGCTGTCTCCTTTCTCCCTCCCTATTTTACATTTGCATCTGTCTGTTCCTGTTAACCCCAGTTTCCTGCAGCTTTTAAGTAGGTTTAAACGCAGGGGGACATAAAGTGGTACCCATTAAAATATTTAGTTTAAGATGTAGTGGAACGGAAAATGAACTAATGTTTAATGAATTACCTTGCCTGCCCAGGGGACCACATAGGTTGCTAAATGGTGCAATGGTGATGTGTGCATAATATCTTTGAGCTCCAAAATCTCAACATGCTTTCCATGATGTGTTTCTGTGGCATTGTTAACGCTACTCCCTAGCTGAAACCAGCTGCTAACAAGCAGGCAAGTGTTCTCCCAGCAGAGACTATGGGAGGGTGGATTGAGGACATCAGGGCAATTGCCATTGTCACAGAAAATGTCATGGGATCTCTGGGACTCAAAACAGCAGAATTTTAAAAGCTTTATCTTAAAACTAACATGCATGCAATCTGATAATGGAGGCTTGATGAGCTGAGGTGACCCTGCTGAGATGTGATTAAGTTTTTCCAGAAAGCCTGTGTTTTGAAAACCTAGAAGAGAAGCTGTGAGCTGTATTAGGAAAAAAATGCTAAAGGGAATATCTCATGCAGAATCAAACCAGTTAAGACTAATCTATGCGTACATGTACATCACCCAGTGTCTTCTCAATCTGTATTTGCCTCTGGAAAAGAACAGAGTTTCCAGCTAGCTGACTTTCATATATGTAGTATGAGATAATTTTGACATATTTTAATAAGGTGATACTGACTTGCCCTTAAATATACATATTTGGTGTCAGATTCATTGAGCTATCATCTTCAGTTCAGACCTAATGAATAATATATGTGAAGTTAAGGGGTTTTTTTTTTGTCTTACATGTATCACTGTACATTGTTTGAATTGAATTGTATTTGCCATTTTACCACTCTCAGTTTGAAAAGGTCCTTTTGGCACGCTTCACAATCTTTTTGTTTTAAAGACCTTGAGCAATTTAATAGGTGCAAACATGGCCACCCCTTTTGATGGTCCAATCCTCAGCAGGTTACCCAGGCTGCAGTTCTGTGCACACATAAGAGTGTGATTGAACTTGGTCTTACCTCAGACATAGGGCTCCTCCTCCCGCTTAGTCATCATTTATCCTGATTTGCTTGCACAAAGCTTACTTAGAGGTTAGATTATATCTGGTCTTTTTGAGCATTTGTTCACGGGACAGTTGTACAACGCACATTCATCCTGATTCACTTCCAAGGTGTTTACACTTCCTGTTAATCATTCATTCACCCCACACTTTTCAGTGCATTTTCCTCTCACTTTCCTAACTGCAAAAAGTCTGTTTTGTTGTTGTTTTTAAGTGGATACCTTGTACTAGGGTAACAGAGTGCCTTAATCCACTTTAATTGCATCAAGCTAAAGTTGAATTTCTTCTGCAAAGTAGTGATGCTCTAGAGGCACCCTTAATGTTTTTGCAACTTTATGCAGGACCATGCCCAAGAAAGGAGGGAGACGAGCTGCAACAGAGAAGGAACAACGTTTACCATGTAAACAAGCAAAAGTGGAAGCAACCTCCCCTTGGCTTATGAAATGTGACCATCCAGAGAGCGTATTTGAAAGTTTGATCTCTCCTGTCAAACAAGATGAATTTTTCAGAGAATATTGGGAGCAGAAGCCATTGCTGCTTCAGAGAGAGGAGCCTTCTGTGGCATTGTACTACCAATCTCTTTTTCACTTAACTGACCTGAAAGACATGGTCAAAGAGGGTTTGTACTATGGAAGGGACATTAATGTCTGCAGAAGTATGAATGGGAAAAAAAAGATTTTTAACAAAGATGGCAAAGTCAGCTATGAACAGCTGAAGAAAGACTTTGACCAGAAAAAGGCTACAATACAATTTCACCAGCCCCAGAGATTTAAGGTATGATTCATCAGGTGTCTGTTGTTGTTGGTTGCTTTTGGAGTTTTAATCTGGGATTCTGGAAATTTAAGGAGTAGTCTGTGGTACTATGAGCCTATCCTCTCTTACAATCAGCTGTTGCCAAACTGGATTGAAGAGTCCAGGGACACTGCTAAACTGACTGAGAAGCCATAAATGACTCTGTTTTTATATTGTTTGTTGTATATCAGTCCTAATTGGTAAACAGCCTATTCCCAAGCAAATGCTTAACAATATATTGCTTTTGGATAGTTCTGTTACTTAAAACATCCTCTGGTACATTTGCTTTTAACATTGGCTTGACTTTAGAAAATTGGGGAAATGATACAATTTAAGCTTAAACTTACTTGATTCATTTTTTTGTACTCGAAGGGGGTACCACTGAGTGCCAGTCTTGCAGAAAACATGGGCTCTTTTAGAACTACGATGATGATATAAAACCAATATTTCTAGTGTAGAAGAAAGAATGATTCAGGATGTCCTTTTGAGTCTTTAGGAGGAAAAAGTCACATTTGGAAGAGGTGAGTCAATGCCAGTTAGAAATTAGTATTCCTTTTGTGTACGAACTACAGATTGTTTTCAGGAGAATTCCTTTACAGAATCATGATTAAAGAATAACAGGTGGGACCAAAAATGAAAAAAAATGTTGCAGTGTGGTCTAACTGGCCTAGTCTTCTTTCAGGGCATTCTGTGCCATTTCTCTCCCCTCCTATGCCCCAGGTTTTCTGATACACACACATCTGTCCAGCATTTTGTAGCTCCTGAGCATTGTAGTTGTTTAGTTGTGTCCGACTCTTCGTGACTCCACGGACCACAGCACGCCAGGCACTCCTTCCTTAGTCTGTGCTTATTAGACCACTAGGGATTTTCCTCTCTCTTCTTGTTTCAGCAAACTTAGGGATTTCCCTGAGGATGCTAACTCAAAAGACACCCTGAACCATTCTCATTTGTACACTAGAAATACTGGTTTCATATCATCATTGGATTATCTGATACGTAAATTATATGATAATAATTGCTGTTGGGTAAAGAAGAAGTGTAACATATGATGAGAGGAACAAGATACATATACAGTACAAACAATTGCTTTTTGTTTGCTATTCAAATTCAATTTGTGGATTATGGAATTAAGACAGTTCATGAGAATATTCTATAAACTCAATGTTACATACTCATATCCCAGTAGCCCATTTTTTGGAATGAAGCAATGAGCCCTTTAAAAAAATCTGTATAATGAAGTTACTACACAAATAGATTTGTAAGGAAACACTGCAGTTAATGCGTTGGTGCCTGAGCTTGTGCAAGCTGCTTCTACTTGATTTTTGCAGATTCCCTGCTCCCACTATAGTCTTCCATGCCACACATCCAAGGCCTTTCCTGACAGTGGAGAGTGGAGTGGAGAGTCAGGGGATGTCTGTGGTTGGAAAAGCGTCATTGAGTAAGCAAACATTGGCTTGCACAACTCGCTTCATTTCAATAAAAGTAACTTTATTTGAAGGGAAAGCAAAAAGGAGCAGTGATTTGGTTGGCTGGAAGGAATGGCCCAGCAACACTATGCAGAACAGGATTTAGTAGTATATTGTTACCCGTATAAGTGGCTTAATTGTGGTTTGCATTGGCAGGCATCTTGAAACCATTTACACTGGAAAGAGACTGAATTTAGCATGTGTTGAAACTTCTGTTTTCTGCCTACTTCTCATCTAGCTTGCTGACATGTTTTCAGATAATGCAGCAGCTGTATGAATGCCTGTGTGTGCAACAGACACACTTTACCTGTGGGAAAGTTGCACTCTTTTATTCTTCTGACCTTTTATAAAGCAGGTCAGGCAGACATCTTGTTTAGAGTGATACATGTTTTTGGAACAATTGGATTGCAAATATAATGGGTAAATATGATAGGAGAATAATGGAGGTTGCCTTGGCATTGTCAACTGTTTCTCTGTCTCTTCCCTCCTTTTTTCTTTTTCTTTTTAGGATGAGCTCTGGAGAATCCAGGAGAAGCTGGAATGCTACTTCGGCTCATTGGTTGGATCTAACGTTTACATTACCCCTCCAGGGTCCCAAGGCCTGCCACCACACTACGATGATGTTGAGGTAAGAGGGCCCACGATGGCCAGTACGTTTCTTGTGTGCAAGAGTTTCGCAAAGTAAAATTAAGTTACAGGTAGGTAGCTGTGTTGGTTTGCTGTAGTCGAAACAAAATAAAAATAAAAAGTCCTTTCAGTACCACCTTAGAGACCAACTAAGTTAGTTATTGTTATGAGCTTTCGTGTGCATGCACACTTCTTCAGATACACTGAAACAGAAGTCACCAGACCCTTATATATAGTGAGAGGGTGAGGAGGGGTATTACTCAGAATATTACTCAGAATGTGTGATCGGCTGATAGGTGTGCTAAACCTGGTGACGACTGTTAATGACTGCAATTGGTCTTCCAGGAAAAAGCAAGGGGTGAGATGGCTAAAAATAGCTTTATCATGTATAATGAGATAAGAATCCAATGTCTCTATTCAGACCAGGTCTCTCCATGGTTTTAAGTTCGGTAATAAGTTCCAATTCAGCAACTTCTCTTTTTCCAGTCTATTTCTGAAATTCTTTTGTAATAAGACAGCTACTTTGAGATCTTGTATAGAATGTCCTGGGAGATTGAAGTGTTCTCCTACTGGTTTCTCTGTCTTGTGATTAATTTTGTGGAAGTCATTACATGCTTCCACAATAGTACATGGATGATGCGTGCACATATCACATGTGGATTCTGTTCGAAATAAAACCTAGTACTACTTTCAACATTTACAAGTATTCTGTTCTGAATAAAGAACTCACTTGCAACAAATGTTTATTCCATAGTGAACTTAGCTGAAAGTCTGAGGAACGGTGAAGCTTTTTGATGCTTACTGACTTACGGTCTTTGCAGGTGTTTATCCTACAGTTGGAAGGAAAGAAGCACTGGCGACTCTATAAGCCTACTGTACATTTAGCTCAAGAATACAACACTGAGCCCGAGGAGAAGATAGGGACTCCAACACACGACTTCATATTAAAGGTATTTGTGTCAGAAACACCTCTGGGTGCCTGAGCTATAGATGAAGAAAATGTCTAAGACCTTGACATATTTCGCTGTTGGCAAATAAGGTTGCCTGTACCCTCTAGGTCTTAAAGAGAGAGATTGGTTGTCTTGTTTGATATAGCTTATTCCGCTATGCCTCTCCTTTCAGTCACATTTTCCAGTGTCACTTCATACAAGCCTTTCCACTGTTAGGAGAATGAGAGGGCACAGATGTGTCCTGGTGTTGTTCTTGTTATTTAGCAGTCCCATTTTGGAAGTTGATTTAAATTTGGGTAGTATTGTGAGCTTCTATGAGCTGGCAATGCTTCATGCTTCTGTGGTAAACTGCAGTGAATATCGTGTAAATTTACACAGTTCCAGGATTAATACAGTGGTACCTTAGGTTACAGACACTTCAGGTTACAGACTCTGCTAACCCAGAAATTGCACCTCGGATTAAGAACTTCGCTTCAGGCTGAGAACAGAAATCATGCCACAGCAGCAGCGGGAGGCCCCATTAGCTAAAGTGGTACTTCAGGTTAAGAACAGTTTCAGGTTAAGAACGGACCTCCAGAACGAATTAAGTTCTTAACCCGAGGTACCACTGTACCTGTCAATGAAACAATTGCTTTGTTTGTTTGCTTTGCTGCTGTCTTATAGTTCTTATTATTTTATTGCTTAGTCTGAATTAATTGTACTTTGTTGTTTTTTGCATTTCTGGAGCTTTCTGCATTTGTTAATTAGTGCTGCGCAGTGTGTTTTATCTGCTGCTTGGCCTAGTACCTGCTGCTCTGCCTTTTTAGTATTGATCATTGTAAGGCAACTTAAATACTATTCACTTTTTTCTTTTTTTCTTTTTAATAAAAAAGTAGGTTTTTAACAGTCCATGGAGCTTAGCTGTAGGATTTTGGATGTCTGCAGCACAGCTCCACATGAAAATGGGGAAAATTCTGTAACATGACAGAATTGTCTATTCAGCTGTTTGTGTTTTTGTTATTGAGAGAGTAATTTTTCTTGATTTTGCAAGCACAGCAATGTAGCCTTAATAAACTGTCAAAATAATTTATTTTTAACTGTCCTGCCCACTTTTTCTTCCAGCCAGGAGACCTGCTATATTTTCCAAGGGGTACAATACATCAAGCTGACACACCTCCTGGGATATCACACTCTACTCATGTGACCATCAGTACCTATCAGAACAAGTAAGCACTCTGCCTTATTCTTCTAGTATGAGTTTTCTTGTCAGTGACTTTAAACTAAATGAATTGGACAAGCTATTTTTATTTTGTTTTAGCTATAGAAGATTTATATTCTATACCACTTAATTAACCAAAGCTAAACAGTTTACATAAGGCAGGCATGTCCAAAGTCTGTTTCAGGGGCTCACGGCCCTTCACTTCATCAAATTTGGCCCTCTTTGGAAAAAGTTTGGACACCACTGACATAAAGCAACATAAAACATTCATTGCATTCATTGTTTTGTTTTTAAGGAAAATAGTACTAGCTTAGAAGATCTGGGGGTGGGGAACCTTTGGCCCTCCAGATGTTGCAGAACTATAACTCCCATCATCTCTCGTGTCTTTCCAATAGGCAAAATCCTTAATTGGAACAAGAATCTCTGTTACATTAAGCAGGGATTTAGAGACAAGAATGGGAGGCAGTGAAGAAGTAGGGGAATAATGAAGTCAGATCCTGGGTTTCATGCTGGGGTTTTGTGTTCATGTAGTAAACATAGCTGAAGTTAGGTGTTCAGGCAGCAAAGTGATTTTTTAACAAAAAAAAAAATCAGCAGCAAATGGAACTATGATTCAGCAGCAAATGGAACTATAGTTAAGTTGGGACCAGAAGCAACAGAACAGTTGGTTTTTTAAGCCCATGGTACTGAATATGTTCAGGAAGAGATTTCCATGCTGTGGTACCATGAACTTCATATAGAATAGCCACAGTGCTAATTAGCCTTGTCATGAAACACTTTGTTTCTTCTGTGGAGGCCAGTGGCATTGGCAACTCTGTGGTCATTGTAGCTAGATACATACTCCTAGGCAGCCCTCTGGCTAGTTCCTCCTCCTTCAGAAGGACAGAGGACAGGAGAGAGCATTCTCTGGCAGCCCCAAAGGTGTGGAACTCCTTCCCTACAGAGGTGTGCCTGTCACCTTCATTATATAACTACCAGCAAATGTTTAAGACACACCTCTTTACCCTGCCTTTTGACTCTTGAGATGTATATTTTTAAGGCCCGCCTTATTTCTGTAGTTGTATGTTGTTTTAAACTGTTTTTAATCTTGAGTTATAATGTGCTTTGATGTTGTAACCTGCCCTGGAACCTTAGGGTGAAGGGTGGGTAATTAATAATAATAATAATAATAATAATAATAATAATAATAATAATTAATGGCCCATCCCAGGGAGGGGTACCCAACTATAATGCTGGCTTGATCAGATCACATTCCCTGGATTAAGGTGTTTGTCACTTCTCCTTTCCACCTAAATCCAAAGAAGCTCTCTAGGTTCTGAACTGGTGTATGTCATCATTAATGGACTGGATGAGGGTGAACAAATTGAAACCTAATCCAGAGGAGACAGAGGTGCTCTTGGTCAGTCAGAAGGCAGAACAGGGAACAGAGATTCAGCTTGTGCTGGATGGGGTAACATTTGCCCCCAAAACACAGGTTTGCAGTTAGGGTTTTCTCCTGGACTCACCTCTGAATATGGATGCCCAGGTCTCTGTGGTGGCCAGGAGTGCATTTATTTGCACAGTTAAAGCTGGTGCACCAGCCGCACCTGTTCCATAAAAGATGTCTGATTTGGCCACAGCCTTAGTTACATCATGTTCTAACATGCTATGTGGGGGCCACCTTTGAAAAGTGCTCAGAAACGTCAACTGGCTCAAAGAGCTACAACCAGGACTGGTTATAGGGAGCAGGCGACTCCCTTGTTACAACAGCTCCACAGGCTACTGGTCTGTTTCAGCGCACAATTCAAAGTGCTTGTTATCACCTATAAAGCCCAATATGGCTTAGGTTCAAGCTATGTGAAGTATCAGGTTCCCTCATATGAATCTTCCTGGGGAGGCCCTTCTCTCAATCCTGCCATCCTCACAGGCACACTTGCTGCAGACTCGGTGGCTGCT
Source organism: Podarcis melisellensis (assembly GCF_964234715.1). Taxonomy (NCBI): domain Eukaryota; kingdom Metazoa; phylum Chordata; class Lepidosauria; order Squamata; family Lacertidae; genus Podarcis; species Podarcis melisellensis. Next base: position 65,023,074 of record NC_138531.1, read on the forward strand.
TCCAGACTGGAACTCCCTCCCTAGAGAAGCTAGGCTGTCCTTCCCCCAGCAAGTGAATACCTCCTTTGGGCTTTGGGGAATTGACTGCTTTTAATGAAAGGGCTGGTCCCATGCTATTTTTATTATAATTATTGGTATGTTTTAAACAGATGTTATATAGTTTTAATTCTGTCAATATTTAACTGTATTTTAGGGATTATTTTTCTATGTTTTTAGCAGTTCTTATTTTTATCTGTGAGTGTCACCAGGGGAAAAGGGGTGGGATAATAAATGCCATATTTTTCCGTGTATAAGACTAGGTTTCCCCCCTAAAATATAATGTCCAAAATTTGGGTATGTCTTATACATGGGGGCCATCTCCCCCTATTTTCTTAAATCGGAGTCCCCCAAAATAGGGGCGTCTTATACATGGGGGTGCCTTATAGACAGAAAAATATGGTTTGTTTATTTATTTACCCACCTACCTACCTACCTCGAATCCCCGCGGTGGGGTGAGCTCTCGTCTTTCTGTCCCAGCTCCTGCCCACCTAGCAGTTCAAAAGCACCCCTAAGTGCAAGTAGATAAATAGGTACCGCTTTATAGCGGGAAGGTAAACGGCGTTTCTGTGTGCTGCGCTGGTGCCGGCTCGCCAGAGCAGCTTCATCACGCTGGCCACGTGACCCGGAAGTGTCTCCGGACAGCGCTGGCCCCCGGCCTCTTAAGTGAGATGGGTGCACAACCCTAGAGTCAGACACGACTGGCCTGTACGGGCAGGGGTACCTTTACCTTTACCTACCTACCTCTGTTGAGGTGGACAATTTAATCCATTAGACTTTTCCATGCTGTTTCTCACCTACCTGCTTTTTCTGTACAGGAGACCACACTGAAGCTGTGTTACACTATCCTAAGCAATGCGAGTGGAGCATCTTTCAGGCGCTTGTAGCTAGCAGCCTGTCAATGACCTATGCTTCCTTAGGATGCCCTGAAAGAATTAGACTGTATTTCCTGATCACCTAGGATATGAGTATACATGATAGTATTTTTGCTAAACTTTCTCAGTTTCAGTCCATGTGGGTTAATAGGATGTGCTGGATGAGCACTTGACATTCAAAACCAGTTTGCTTTCTCTTTACCCTTAGCAAGAAACATTGCACTGAATTAACTGGCTTGACATTAATGCCTTTGTTTCCCTCCCCTCCCCCTTGTATGGCAGCTCTTGGAGAGATTTTTTCCTGGACGTGGTTCCTGGACTAGTGTTGGATACGGCGAAAGAGGATGTTGACTTTCGGAGGAGCATTCCAAGGCAGTTACTGATGGTAAAGATGCAGAGCTAAAGAAAATGAAGAGCAGTGTGCTTGCTGTCAGAGGAAAAGTCCATAGCCACCATTTTAAACACAGAGTAACTCCCATAATCTCCACTAGTAGTTTCATAATGTTGGAAGAGGTCAGCCTTGTTTTTTTAGCAGCAGATCTTCTTTACTGTGCGGTCACATTTGTTTGCAAAACTAAGCCAGGAAGCTTTTTAAACCAAACAGTGTACAAGCTGCACCCTGGCACCTATAATAGTCCCAGCAAGTGTAGGCAAAACTGCAGAGTTTTGTTATGGGTCTTGTAATAAAGAGAGCTAATTGCTAGCCTTCAAGTTTCCATCTGTAGCTTGATCCAGTAGCTTTCAAAGAAGAACACTAAATCCAAATTAATACCAAATTTTATGTTTTGATAATGTGGCATTTGAGTCTATGTAACTTAGCCACTGCTGCCTTCCCATAACTGGCTACAGGAAGAAGAGTTAAACCGAACACTTGTTTGTTCCGAAAATCTTGCCTTTGCAATTCTGTCCCAGCACAGCAGGTGATGATGATTACAATTTGTTATTTGCCCTTCACCCTAAGGTCCCAAGCTGGGTTGCAACAATAAAACACAACATTAATATTAAAACACAATATTGCACAATATTAAAAACTGTTTAAAACAGCTTATAATGACAAAAATAAGGTTGGGAGCCAACATCTGCAATGCCTGGAGATCTTTGGATTGCATTCTCAAGTAAATTAGGATCGTGTTTCTAACTACTAGCATAAATTCTTTTTGGTCTTTTTCTTTAGAAGGCGGATTTATCTGATTCATCCAAGCAATTAAGTGGCTTCCTGAGATGCCTTGCAGACCGTCTGGAAAATGGTAGAGAATTGAGGTCATCCGACATGAAAAAAGACTTCATTATGAACAGATTACCTCCTTTCTTGGGGACTAGCTTTGACTCTCTGGCTCCAGGTAACATTTTAAGTTTGCAGAGGGTGCTTTTCATAAAGTGTGGGGACTGGGAAGACAGTTTGTTCCATAGATGTAGCAGTAAACCAGTTATTTACACATATTACATATGGAACCGGGCCATCGATTAGTTTAATGTGTGGATTGGTTCAGAGAGCCTGTACAGATGTTACATTTCTGAAGATTCTCTTCCCTTCTTTCCTTTTTTTGATATTTCAATTAGCATTTTAAGAGGGACCTAGATTATACTGCAGCAGCTATGTCAGTGATAGATGGCATTTTGCATTTTTTTCTATTTAGGAAAATAGCCTGTGATCTTCCATGACTCTGCTTCAGCTGTTATACTGTACATACAAGGTGACTGAACTAAGGAGATATTTACAAGAATTAGCCAACTGCACTAACTTCTGCACCTGCTCTTAGTCAAGAGAGATGTAAGCAGCACAGGCTAGCTTGCTGCTCCTCTCACTGAACTAATGCTATTCTTCCTTGTCTAGGTGGAGCACTACCAAAAATAGACAGTACAATCAGGTTGCGGTTTAAAGACTACACCGTAATTGCAGTGGAACCAGACCTTTTGGTGAGTACAGAGGAAGTGCTTGTAGAGACTTGCTTTTCAGTGAGGAATTGGGTGTATGTTATTTTTAGGCTGCTTGAATCCCACAGCATGTGACTGGGATTTGCTCTGACATTATAGCAATTCAGTTCTGTTTTGTAAAGAGAAAGTGTTACACTGTTTTGTAGGAGTTTCAAAGACAGCCTTTGAAATATAACCAGGTGCTGGCCTTAGCTAAGGAATTTCCTAATTACTACTGCTAAAAAATAAGAAAGGTGAGGCTTTTAAAGTTATGGTAAAATGGAGCAGGAATTTTGCAAGTGCTTTGATGTTGATTGATAAATTACAATGTCTTTTCTGTTTCTCTCTCGTTTTTTAGGAAGAGTCTCACAAAGAAATGGTTTTTGTCTATCACTCTTTAAAGAACAAGAGGGAAGTCCATATGATGGGGGATGAGGATATGAATGAGGATGGAATAGCAGAGGTTTGTTTTTAATTCTGCTTGTTAGGTCAGTCATTGATGAAGTCCATGTGGAAATTCCTTATTTTCAGATCTGTCTCTTATAGCCCCCCTCCACACCTGGTGCTGGTCAGCAGTACGTTAAGTTTTTGCCAGACTGCTGTTTGGGTTTGTCTGTTTTAAAAGCTGTGTACAATTTGTTGGCAATATGAGAACGCTGCTGGGTCAGACCAAGGACCCATTTACTCCATTACTTTGTCCCAATTGTAACCAGCCAGATCTCCAAAAACCCACAGGTGTGGTATGAAGGTGGTAACTGATATTCAGGATATACTGCCTGTGTGCCTGGAGGAGGTTGCATTTAGCTAGCCTAGTCAATGTAATATAGAAACATGTGTTGATAGATTTATAATAACTCTGTTCATCTGTATAACAGCAGTAACTACTGGCGCAGGATATATTATTCATATTGGTGAGCATGAAATGTGTCAAATGTTTAGTTCAATATGGCGTTAATAACACACACACTCTTTCTCTTTCTAGACTCATGGGTTACGATTTCCGCTCTCGCATATGGATGCGTTGAAGCAAATTTGGAGCGGTAACACTGTCCGTGTTAAAGAACTGAATCTGACTTCAGATGCAGAAAAAGAGAACTTGGTGGTATCATTGTGGAGTGAATCGCTCATTGAAGTAGTCTAGAGGCATGATCCAGTCAAAGTTAAGTATTCGTAGGTCTCTTAGATGTTGCTGGGAGAATCAAGTGTGCCCTTAAATTAAAATAGAAGGGACCCAAGGCACCAGCCAGCCAAAGTTAAAAGTGCTTAAATCTGCCATTGCACAGAAACAGCAAAACGTTACCTCAGGCATACAAAGGCTTTTTACATAGTTTTTGTATGCGTAGTGAGTAAGGGTACTACTAGGTTTGTTGAACATAAAAATAACACACAGAAGGGTAAATGGGGAAGCTGTGGCCCTCAAGGTGTTGTTGGACTCCCAAGGCTGTGGGAGATGTGGGGAGCCGCAAGTTCAGCATCCCTGGTGCACAGTAGGAATGAATGGTTCATGCTTTTCCTGGTTTCAGCAGTAACATATGTACAGTGTGGTACCTCGGTTTACAAACTTAATCCATTCCAGAAGTCCGTTCTTAAACCGAGGCCTCCCACTGGTCGGCTTCCGTTCTTAAGACTGTAAACCGAATCGTTCGTAAACAGGGCTGTTCTTAAACTGAGGTACCACTGTACACCTAAAGTAAGGAGGCCTGGTCTTGCCATACGAAAGCCAGTGACACCCCAAATTGTGGATAGTGCCATGGGCTGCAAACATAAAAGCGTCGGCCCTTTTTTGGGGTGAAAGTGTGCTTTGTTGTACAGAAAAAGCCAACCTGCACTGCATCTCATAAAGGATGCATCATGTAATTAGTTGCATGAAAAAGCAACAGTAAAAGCACAAAGGAGCAGAAGCCACTTTATAACTATCTGCCCAAGCCAAATGATACAGAGTTTACCTGGGTGTAACTATTCAAGGTGTATAAATTGAGAAGAACCAGACACACATAAAAATGTGATAAACAGTATTGCACCACAATAAGTAAGAATGGAACGTTGTTACTTACTGTGACGCTTCCTCCTTGTTTGGTAGGCTAAGGCATCCACTGTGGGTTGTGTCTTTCGCATTTGCCTATTGTGTGAGCTTGCACCATGGGAGGAAAGAGACTGAAACAATTGTGGTTCTCGCACACTTTATCATTTGCCTTCCTTTCTAGCCAGGCAACAACTGGATTGAAAACTACCACATGGTTCAGTTTGCTTCATTGATCAATTAATAACATCTGGGCAGCACCTCCCATAGATCAGTATGTGGGGCATATGTTTTTAATGCTCCTTCATCCTTACAATTCTATACCGGTGTTGTGAACAAAACCCAGGAGGCCTTTACCACATTCTTGCCCACCTCACCCCCAAATGCAAAGCATTGTCTCTTCTATTGTTTTTATCTGCTGCTGTCCTTTACAATTTTAGTGTGACAGTGTTTTTTCTTAAATACTGTGATCTTGTATTTTATCATGCAAGTTTCCTTGTAATGGCTTGGCACCACAAGGTAGCTTAAAGCTACTTTTATATAATGAAGGTTTGAATTGATATTTGGAAAACAAAGCAATACATCTCGTGTAACGAAAATAAAACTGCTGATACTATTTTGAAGTATTTTTAATCCAATAGCAGAGAGAAAATGTCAACTATATACACTATATATAAGGTCACTTTTGGACAAAATGTGATAACTGGCATTCTGGTTTTTAGGGGGGGGAATTCTCCCTTGCATCATTTAAAAAATATTATTGCAGTTTGCGATAAATATACCATGAACAGGATAAAGGCAATCCACCCCTTCTATCCTTTAACACTTTATATACATTAAATATACACACGTACATTCCAGTCAGAATGACCCTCTAAACTCTACAGCTCAAGTATTGTGTCTCTGTGGGTACAAGCCTTGTGGATAGAAATAGTCCCACAGGTGCAATAGAGCTGATTTGGTCCCAGTACCACCATGTCTAATAAAGTTACTGGTCTTTCAAAGCACCAGTCTGTAAGTCCTTCACTTTTGGGAGCTGTGCCTGTGGTGGGACTAGAGCAAATACAGACGTACCTTAGAAGCCAAACGGAATCTGTTCGGCAACCAAGGCACGGCTTCTGATTGGCTGCAGGAGCTTTCTGCATGCAATCGGAAGCCACGTTAGACATTCGGCTTTCAAAGCATGTTCACAAACCGGAACACTCACCTCCGGGTTTGCGGCGTTCAGGAGCCAAAACGTTCAACTGGCAAGGCATTCGGCTTCCAAAATACGACTGTATCCTAAAAATCTGCTGCGCTTGAGAGTGCAACTCCATTCACGCTTACTTAGATTCCTGTTGAATCAGGCTTACTCCCACTAAGTGGGGTTTTTATTGTAGTCATAGTTACATAACACTGATACACCAAATGAGAGCATCTTATTTGAGGTTGACTGGATTTTACATAGTCTTGAAAGCACTTTTTTAAAAAAAGTATTAAATGTAGTTTCAGAATTGTTTGATTTTAGCATACACAAATTCCATCTATTAAATAAGTGCTTCAGATGAAAATACATTTAAAGATCCTAGTGACGTAAAAAATGAAAAAGTAGGTGTATTATTTATTTTACAATCTAAAGTGCTTATTAGGATGCAGTGCACACACACACATATGCAGCATTTCACCTTGCATAGCTCCCTTGGTTCTAGAAAAACTAGGTTTTTTTAGGATACGAAGACTGAACTGCTGGTAGAGGTTGTGCAAGAGCCAATCAAGGCTGCTGTTACTGGTGTGAGCTACTGCAACAGTTTGCGGCCCAGGGTGCCTCTGCTGCTTCTGCAACCAGTGACAGGAGATGTGGCAAGGTCAGTTAAGTCTCCAGAATGCATGTGGCTGATGGCACAATGCAGCAGAGTTGTGGCTCAAGCCCTTAGGTAGATGTTAATATATTAAGAATGCCATATCTTCATTATAAAAATAGAGGTTTCCCCCCAAAGTTTTTACTTTCTCCTTAACTGTGCAGCTATAGCAAATATGAGAAATCTAGTCTTGCACTGTTTGGTTTTAGCTATTCAAGCTTGATGTTCAATTGTTTCCAAAAAAATACATTAAGGTACACAGAAATAACAAACTGATCCAGCTTCCAGGTGCATAACACAGTTGCATGGAAAGCTACATGTGCGAACAGGCCCTGAACATGTGGCCACCATTTTCATTTATTGACATAAGAGGTTGCATACCTCAAGCCCTTTAAAAGTGGTTAAAATTCTGCTAAATTCAGTCCCTGTGGCTCCTCATTTCCTGCCAAAGCAGCCAGTCAGAAGGATTTTAATTACTAGGGGCTCCAGATACACTGGAGTGAACAACTGTATTAGACTGCAAATTTAGTTTTAAACTCAGACATTGTTTTGCACAATTCCAATTTAAGTTTGAGTTTAAAACTAAGAGCAAAGATGAAAGTGGAAAGGTTCTTGCAGGATAGGCAGAAGCAGAGCTCCAAGTCTGAATTTATCTTCAACTGGAATTTTCATATCCTTTTACACTTAGGTTTTCCGTATTTTAGGAAAGGGTTTTTTTTAAAAAAACAAAACCAAACAATTTGCATATGTAAAGTGGTACAAATAGTGCTGGTGCAACTTTCCAGAAAACAGCTGAATGTGTGGTGTTGACTTGTTCTCTAGTGGATGAACTACGCTAAGGCTTAGAGCTATGTTAAGTTTATCAAACGCTTTTGGCGTTCTGATTTTAATAACTCATAAGTGGAAGGGAAAAAACCCAGGGCACAATCCAGCCAAAGTTAATCACTGCAAAAACCAAGCATATACTTTAATCTCCCTAGTTAAACACTTTTTAATCTCATTGGTTTTTAACTGGCTGGAATTGTGGCTACAGTAGGTAGACTAGAACAACAGCAGAAAGTTTTCTATACAAAATCTGAATCATTGCCAATATTTCTCTGTGACAATGCTCTGTACATTACCAAGCTACTAGTGAATAGTTTAAACTAGTCACTAGATCTCTTGCATAAATTCTCCTCTACAATAAAATACTATTGAGAATGGAGAATTAGCACTAAGCTTAACATTAAATAAGCTGTCTTTTCATATACAGTTTTCAAAGCATTTGTTTTATCGCCATTTTGAGTTTCAATGATGAAACTTACCTGAGGCAAAACACTCAATTTTTCAAAAGTGAGATATATCTAGATATGAGGAAACAGTGCAATAATCAAAAAGCTTCTACTTGTAGCTTAAAACTGTAGGAGATGCATTTCAGCTCAAAGTTTTGTTGTTTTTTAGCTCTCACATGATAAGGAAAAGGGGGTAAAAAACACATAATTAGCAAGTAGAGAATGTTTGCATAATCACCACTGTAGCATTATTGCTTAATAGGACTCTGCTGAATATGCCATTGCTCTTATCTGTTCACAAGGGTAAAGAAGACAATATAAGATTCAGCATTCCATTGCCACTTAAAACATGTGACAGTTTTGGATTCCCTGGCTAGCAGAGTCAGGCACATTCTATAACACGCTCCAGTGCTGTGTGACTTCAGTAGTTTGTTCAACAGTGTTTTCATCCCACATTTGTTCAGAGTTTAAAATGGCTTTATAGTGGAGTGAGACACACTCACAATATTTCGAAGTCCCATATTTGTGTGCATTTGCTGGTGTCGAGCTGGTTTACAACAATGTGGCTCCTGTCATAATAATATCCTCCTAAAATAAGAGACATTTGAGAAGGTCAATAGTTCACGTCAATTCATTATTGATTATTTATAAGCCTATTTTTTCCATTGCACTAAATGTGCCGTACTTGTAAAATGTTAACACCTAAAAACTATTTTAAAAATCGTTTTCATTAGAAAACCCTCTTTCAAGCTAAACTGGAAGCAAGATGGTGACAATATATACACGTGATCCAGAATTAATTAGTCCTGCACAGTGTATTTCAGGCAATTTTTTTTTTGCCTTATATTTTTTCTGTTTTTCCAGCTTATGTAGGACAACTTTCCAGTGTGCAAAGAGCTGCTATCTATAAAGGTTTTCTTTATGATTCTGAGAAAAAGTGGTTGTATTAAAGCTGCAGTGACGCCTGGGTCTGTCCAGACTCTGTTGATGCCCTGGCCCTGTTATTAAGTGCCAATAATTGTATTCTTAAGCTGAGAGCCTAATGTATGCATGGCAATTTGGAACGCAAATACTGACAGACATGAAAAATCTGACCTCAAAGTCAGGCAGAAATGGCATACTTTATAACAGGGATGGCCAAACTTCGCCTCCTGCTGTTTTGGGACTACAATTCCCATCACCCCTGAACCCTGGTCCTGTTAGCTAGGGATTGTGGGAGTTGTAGTCCCAAAACAGCTGGAAGGCCAAGTTTGGCTCTATAAGGCAGCACTGCAGAGTATTCCCCCCGCCCCCCCCCAAAAAAGCTAAGCAAAATATGATCATTGTAGCTAAATGGATTATCCAAATTCAATCTTGGATACACAAAGTGCGTTTTATCATTGTTTATAAACACATGAATCTTTTATTTGGTTTCACTGCGTGCTTATGGAAACTGCAGCTGCTGCTAGCATAGCAAAGTAATATTCCTTTAGATTCCATTGTTACTGGCAAGACAAAAAACAAAGAGTCCTGCTGGATCAGACCAAAGGCTCATCTAATCTAGCCCAGCATCTGTGACACCACCTCCAGTTAACCCTCCCCTGGCTTTCCTACAGCGTTTGTACCCAGAGATAGTGTGCCACTGGTTCTGTCCATCCACTATGCTTTCCTTTAAAACCAAGCACTACAGCTTGCTTGTTCTGGCTTATAGGCTTCTAGCATCAGTGGATAAACACCTATACATGGTGTCACTATCTCTGGCACATACCCTTTAACTTGAAGTGCTTTCACCTCTTTGGATTTTTGTCACGATCCCCTACAAATACTTTGATTGCATAGTTCTACCCTGCTCTTAAGTTGGACAATTATAAACATTATTTGGACAATCAAGGCTGATACTGACAAGGGCCAGCCTATTCAGAAAGCGGGCCAAGGAACTTGGAGCATTACTAAGCTTAAAGCTAAATGAAGCAATTACTTCTGGTGAAATACTTCCTAGGAGGCATGATTTTCATGATTTGAGTATCCAATGTGATTTTGACGATGAAGCCTTTTGACTTCAGTTGCGAAAAGATCTAAGGATATTGCTATTTAGATGGACTAAATGCATTCGTGACCTCAGTGTGCAGAAGAGCTCACTATGTCCACTTTCTAAGTTCTTCCAGGTAAGCTTGACAATTATTCAGGGTAAGCTTGACATGACCTAAATCTAGTTAAAGAGCCTTAAAAGGGGAGTGAGGAGACAATTGTGTGAAGACTTGTATTTTTGTACCAAGTTAAAAGGGCATATAAAACAATAGCTAAGTCTACCTTTGATATCGAGAACCAGTTGGTCACTGAGGTATGAGCTGATGGTCCCATCTTTGTTGAGCAGCCACTTCTGTCGTGCCTTCCCATGCTCTACCCACAATGCCACTTTAGCTCCAGGAACATCTCTGCCTCCAATGACATCAAGGCAAGCATCATTAACCTAGATAAATTGGGGGAAAGAATTTGTTCATTGCCTTGGTGGGCTCTAATATTTACATATTTCTAACGGAGATATGCCCTACAGAAAAGTACAATAGCAGGAATATAGTCTCCAGCAACAAGAAGGCTGGATCCATCATACCACCCAAATAAACAACTGATTCACGGAGTACAGGGTATCACTGTTTTTAGTAGACAGTTTAAAGCATGGTATGAAGAGTAAAAAAGGACTGATGCAACAGGCCAAAGTTCATTGTTAGGCATGCATATGCTCTATAGCAGGGGTTGGGAACCTGTGGTCCTCCAGATTTTGCTGGACTCCTAACACCCATCATGGAACATGGGTCTCCAGCAACATCTGGAAACCATCTGGTTCCCCATCCCTGTTCTACAGACACAGGTCTATCTGTGACTAGTTGTATTAAGGCAATTGGAATTAAATGGTGCCTAGGACCTGGAGCAGATTCTAAGCATTGAACAAACGGAGACAGTGATCTCGGTGCCATCAAATTCAGCATACGTAACTGAGGACAATTGCCAAGAAGGAAACTTTTAAAAAAGGAGGGGATTGCGGCAGGTTTGGCCTAACCATAAAGCAAAATGTAGCAATTGCATCTTTAGTAGTGTGCTTGCTAGAAGGCATGGTTTTCCTTACTCGGTTTTGGTTTTTTACAGATGCATGATAAAGGTGCTCTGAGAAGTCTGGTACAAATTAGCACACACCAATGATAAAACACACACTAAAGTAACCGTTCAGAGAGGTTCTTCTCCCAGGGAGACATTCATGCAAGGAAATGTATCACATGCAGAGCTAATGCATTTGAACTTGAAAATGATACAGAAGTCAAAATAATTGTTCTCCCATGAAGGCTGCTATTTTAAAAAAACCAACCCTTATTTTTGTGACACAATGTGCTGTTTGCTTTTAAAATACTACCTCATTTCACCCTGAAAAGTTTGCAGTTTCAAAGCCTTATTCATATGAATTAGAAACATTAACTTGTGGATGCAATGGAAACTTGAATTTGGAACCTGGGCTGTTGAAGAAGCAAGCTAGGGACTTGTGAGAGGGAAAAGGCAGGAAGGGTTAGCTAGCTTTCCTAAGCACCTAAAGTGTTTCCACTGCCTATCACATTACCCTGGTCCCTAATTGCACAGAAGAAGAAATGGCCGGGCTTTATAAACAGACAAAATTGAGGATGATGACATTGCCGTTTCAGCTGCTAGCAAAGTACCTTGGACTTGAGAAGTCCAGAGCAGTAGCGCCAGATCTGAGTAGTCTTGCCATTTAATGGGGAAAGACATAATGATGCAGCTCTTGCATCCATTAGATTCCCAGCAACTGTCAGGTATTTGTCTAGAGATCGGTTCTTTATTCTGAAGTACGCTGCTGGCTGAAACAGAAAAGAATAATTACCACACACTTCAGGGACAGGTATGTATCTCTGTTATAAATCTGCACAAATACGTTTTTCCTTCTGATGTAAACATACAACCTCTGTTTGCATACCGCATGCATAAAAATGGTAATGTACTTCCACAACGAAATGAATACTAGAATTGGACATGGTTTAAGTTCCATTCAGCAGAAAAGAACTCCCTACCTTTGCCAAATGTAGGATCAACATTTTAAAAAGATGCATGTATTCTGCGAGAAGAAACAGACTTTGTAACTGGTACCTGCTTTACAGGACGAAGGGAGCCAATTACTTTCCAGCCACTAAACTGAGTCCAGTTCGAAATCTTGCTGGGTTCAAGGAGAAGTTGCTTCCCTAAGAAACTGCATCCTTCATATGCTATCCATCTAGTTCAAAATAGAATGTGAATTAACTATGTTAATGCGGTAAAATTTCAACTAGACAAAAATATGCAGTAAAGTGTTTTTAACTGAAAATATACTCATGCTTCGCATGATCGCATTATACTAGATGTTGAGTTGTAAGCCATTAAGGCTTCAATTCTATGCACATCTTAGGGAAGCCTACTTACAAATAGACATGTACAAGGCTGGACCCAAACATTTGATTTGTGAGGAAAGACAGCAAGCAGCCTTTGTCAACTTCAACTATAATGAAACAGAGTCCAAACTACCACATTAGATGTTCACAAAGGAGTATCACCCTCCCATTCAGATAGGATTCTGGTTATTTTAACAGGTCTGGGCAGCAAGTTGGCATTTCCCCAGAGATCTTTCTAACATGTCTCCCTATCATAAGGGAAGGAAAAGGGAATGGGCAGAAGAAATTCAAATCAACTTTAATTTCAGTTCTAATTCAATCCTTTAAAAAATCCCCCCAGAATTCTAAGTGAAAATCTCTCTTAGTTGTTGCAGCCTAGCATATGCTCAGCAGACTTTTGCTTTCTTCTTCATGGAACACTCCCCCTTTCCATCATTTAAAAATACCTTGGATGAGTAATGTGGCATTGTAGCCTATACTTGTAACTTCTAAGGGTATTTTCAAGGCAGAATATTGCCTTATGTTGTTTAAAGAGCGGCGTTTATTTTACAACAGACATTGCATCATAGTTGTTGGAAACCTGAAATTTATTATATAGCAGGTTTTCATTTTTCTCCTCTACCTATTCTAAAAGAAGGCTGGCTGTGTGTTTCCTGTTTTGCAAGTTAAATGCTTTTATCTAAGACAGTCATTTATTCTTACATTTTTTGCTTGTTCTGTCCTGCTTGAAACATGTTAGCAAATAATTCCTCTGATCTTCACTTCTGCCATTACAAAATAAAGTGCTGAAAGACTAAACATTTCACTACTTGAAGTATACATATATGCACATTTACTGTGTGTGTATCCCCAAAAAGCACTTGGATTAATACAGTTTTCCATGCAGTTCCTTCTTATGGAAATACTAGATGACGCTCATCAGTGCCATCCTGCTTGTGCAATGTTAGGACTTCTATTCTGTAGAAGAATAAGTGATACTTACAGTCCACTTTTCACCCACACAGACTGGGTAAGAAAATGAAGATCCTTATTCAGAATTGAACTGGCTGCTTCTTGCAAGTGCAGCTCTCTGCCTTCGCAATTCTCCAAAGCGAAAAGGCTGATCAAAGGCTCGGCAAAAACCTACAGAAAAGAGAAGAGCTGGTAACATCTGCACAGCAAATGTTGCTGTTTCGCTAGTGTCTCTACTTGCGAGGTGACAACTCCCCCCAGGGACAGGTATCACTGCACATTTGGCTTCTGAACAAATCAAGTTAAGGAACACTGCAAACTGTTAGAAGCCAGCAGTGAGGCTTAATAGAGTGGCAGAACAACTGCATTTGGGGCCCCACAAGTCATGATGGCCAGGGCTTAAGGTGGGGGAGGGGGCAGGTGGGGAAACCACCTTTTTGCTATGCCAGTTCCAGACTAGTACAGCAGAGAAGCCCAGATTTGGCTTCCTGCCAGAAGCTGGACAAGCTTAGGACACAGCACATCCTTGGTTGGTCCAGTTCTATCCCTTCCCTGGCCTCTGAAACACTGGGGTTTTTTTTTGGGGGGGGGGAATATGCTGCCTACTGCCAGCGGTAGCTTCCACCATGGTTTACATGAACACAGTCAGGAATTCCATAGTGGCAGAGCCCTGAACCCCCACTAGAGCTCAAAACATGAACATCTTCAACTTATTCAAACTGTGTCCATGATTGCTAGATCATTTTAAGGCTAGCAAAGGATTTGAAAAATCTGAAAGTAGAAGATAGCCAAACAATGGCACAGCCTAGATAAACAAACAGCCATCAGAGATGGGCTAAGTATACTTCTGAATACTAGTTGCTAGGGCTCATGAATGGGAGAGGGCTATTGGACTTATGCCCTGGTGATGGCCTTCTCTTGGCCACTATGGGAATAGGATGCTGTACTAGAGAAGCCTTTGGACTGCTCCAACTGGACTCATCATATGGGATGAGCAACATTACAGTCGTACCTTGGTTTTCAAATGCCTTGGGAGTCAAACGTTCTGGCTCCCGAACAATCAAAAAGCGGAAGTGATTGTTCCAGTTTTAGAATGTTCTTTGGAACCTGAACATCCGACATGGCTTCTGATTGGCTGCAGGAGCTTTCTTCAGCCAATCGGAAGCCATGTCTTGGTTTCTGAACATTTTGGAAGTTGAACGGACTTCTGGAATGGATTCTGTTCAACTTCCAAGGTATCACTCACTGTACTTTTAAAATGTCTTCTAAGTCAGCAATGCCATAAAAACTGTAAACTACATTCCAGTTACATTGGATGATACCTAATTGCCTAAAATACTTCAGCTAAACCGGGCATGGACTGAGATGCTTAAGAACCATTTTTGTTTTCTCTAGCCAAAATTAAGTACTTTTGCAGTAGCCACATGCAAAGAAGCCATCTCGGCAACTAAAAACAAGCGCAACACAAAAATAAGCCATGTATAAAATACAGGCTCAAAACAATTGTGCACAGAAGTAAATAATGTCTGCCCATTACTGCATTCTTGAGTGTTCAGATCAACATCTAACATTGTTACTAAAAGCAGCTTTCTGGAACAGCAAGTGCATGATACTGCTAAACTGCATGTTGTTTGTAAATGAAACCAGGGGAAGTTCCTCCTTGTACAGAGGTCATAATTTCCTGCTACAGAGTCTCTTGAGGACACAACACAATGGTTTAACAATGCTAGTCTCAAAATTTTAACAAATTTCAACGAATTTCAACTTAGCTGGATTCTAGCAGTATGAATTTAATAAGGGCCAAATGACATTGCAAAACAGCAAAAAGACAATATAGTTGCACACCAGAAGCATAGAAGGAATGGACCAAATGAGAGACTGATTCTTTAAATGTTATCCTCCTCCTCCTCCTCCTCCTTCTCTCTCTCTCTCTCTCTCTCTCTCTCAAAGAGAAGGGACAGTCATGAATAGGCAGGCGATAAGATGAGAAGAATTAGCCTATTCATTGGTGAAAGCTATAAAGCCATTTCAAAACATTTTTTTAAACACTCAGGGACAGTAAAACTAATCTAGTACAATGCTGAACACAAAGGGGACCAGTTTCCCAGTTTGTTCTTAGTGCAACAAAGAGCTATTAAGATTAGCAATCCACATGGTAATAAAGTTAGTCTGCTTTAGGCAATTTATACATACTATGGGCAACTTAACCTGTAAAAGCTTCAGTTATGCCCTAACCTGAAGGTTTAGAAACTGCTTGAGTCAGGTAACATATATCATTGCCTGTGATTATGGCAGGGAAATAATATTTGCTGCTACCCACTTTGCATTTGTCAACAATTAACACATCATTTACCCATTAAACAAGGCTGCACTCCTAACCCCAATGACCGAAGAGTAAGCCCCACTGAATTCAGTAGGATTGACTGATTATAAATTAGGATTATGGTGTCAGTCACAAGAATCTTGCAGCACCACACCAGTGTAGCTATTGCTGTATCATATGCTAATCCTGTTCTTGCTATTACGGATTGCTTGGTAAGCTGCAGAACTTTTTTTCTGTCAGAAATCGGGGGGGGGGGGCGCGGACCTGGCAACCTTTCAACAAATTACACTGGCACAAATTATAGGTTGCGGATCATTTGTTTAAATCAAAACAAATATTTCATTAGACGGTTGCTTCCTGTCTGCACTGCTGCTACTGCTCCAAATGAAGGACAACTGAGCCACATGAACATGCAGCCGGCATGTAAATAAAATTAGAGGGGAAACCCCTGTCAATTACCCATATTACCACTTTCTTCTGACAGAGACATGAAACTGGGACAGGACCATTGTCAGCACAATGCAGGAGGCCTGGTAGGCCTCACCACAAACAATGCCTGCCTGTGCACTAGTCTTTGCCCTTTAAAAAGTATCCCCTTGCCACCGCGTCAAACAAAGTACTATTCAGTAAGTTAATTTTTTCTCTCTAATATCTGTGTGCATATGCAGCCCAACTCTTCAATTTCTCTGCAAGATGCTATTTTCCCTGAATTTGAATTACAGGGAATTGAATAGGCTTCCCCGGAGTATGGCTGGCTATGAAACAGACCTTTTAAATACAGATCTTACATATTCAAGAGGCTTCAGGGACTTGACTGCAGCTGCTGGACAACCACAGGAAGTAAGGTCAGGGTAGAGGTCTTCTTCCAGCACACACTGATCCTCAGCAGTTTCCCCCTGGTAATGCAGTAACCAACTAGAAGGATAAATCCAAGAAAAGGTCAGCTGTCGTAATAGGTTATTATGTTTTTCTCCAAATAAAATATCAACAGAATCTGTCAACACACACCGATTTCATTTGAGGGACTTACAACTAAAGACAAAAGTCTGGTGGTATATAAACGGAAAATAAATGCATACAACATAAATTTGATACTAGCGGTCATGAAATTAGGGGCCTATTTCTAAGCATGGCACAAATCTGACTGAAGGCTTTAGCAACTAAATAGGTTAACAGCTTAAAAGAGAGATAATTTTCAAGACAGTTTATAAGCAAATATTATAATTAGAGCATTATCATATATTTTTTTGTAAACTGCCTTGAAAATTCTCTCACTTTTAAGGTGTAAATAGATTGAAATTGTTTTCCAAGCTGCTTTAAAAATTGTGAATAGATCAACTCACCATCCCCGAAGAACCTTAAAAGAACAAGGTGTAAATGATGCAAAACCAGCAACTTCTCTTGTAACATCTATACACGATCCTTTGAAATGTGTGCCGCTGAAAGCTTTAAGCTATTAAGAAAAAAAATTTTCAACACATAAATGTATAAACTAGAAAACAAATGTATATATTACGATAAGTAGTTGTCACAGAGAAGCAGTGTTTTATCATTCTGAAGTTTTAAAAAGAAAAAGTTGTACTTAAAACATGTTATTTTCCCTATAGCATTATGGCTGATTTGTAACTGATCTGATATTTCTGCTGAGATTGCTGATAACAAGTATGTACTTGTTGATACAACAGTTGCCTGTATGAAAACTATTAGCAATGTTCGTATTTATGGAATACAGCTGCGCAGTATGCAATATAATTTTTCCCAGTTAAATGCAGTTAAAGTTAAGCAGCCTAAATCAAGATTTTGGTAGAAAGTGAAGTTTTCTAGTACACTGCCTAATGGGCAGCAAAAGTATACACCATCCAGTTAGGCCTGGAAGTTGACAAAATGTGGTAGGCTTCCATCACAGGATGTGCTCCAGTAGGGTAGACTAGGAAATTCTAGTCAACTGAGAATGGACTCATTAGTACAACTGAAAAACATTATGTAAGCTTGCTAGAGAGCAAGACAACACAGCCGTTTTGGATGTAAGCATGTAACTTGCTTAACTTGGTAAGGATGCAAAAAATATAATAAAAAAATCTTGGCACCAACCCTTAGGGGCAAAAGAGCAAGAGAAACTGGAAAATCAACCAGCTGGTTGTGCTTTCCCAGGGATTTAAAAAATAGTGGACAATAGTTGAGTTCTCTCCAGTAAAAAGAAGAAAGAGGAAATTGCTTGCAAAAATAAACCCAGGATTAGTTTTATATTAGGAATTACCATTCATGTTTAGTTTTAACTCTCGTGTGTGTGTGTGTGTGTGTGTGTGTGTGTGTGTGTAATATTTAAATATGAGTTTCCTTCCTTTGAAACAGCCTATTTAGCTTAACTACTGAAAAAGCTGCTCTCAGTGGGAGGGGAACTATCCCAGAATACACAGGAGGTGGTGCTGGGGGGCTTCAGAGCCACACCTGCTTCCTCCGGAGGGCAACTTCCATTCACAAAAGGGTAAATCTTGATCTAACCCCAATATCCCACAAAAATTAATGGTGCTAATAATTGTGATTTCACAAGAACTTACCCAGTGTTTGGGTTCATGATTTCCTAGTGGCTCCTACAAAAAGCATAAATATATAAAATAGAAATATGAGTATATCATTGAGTATATGAGTATATTATTGAGAAACTGTTGATTCATCATGGAGGCTCAACTTCATTTTCTACTTGCAAAAATGAAATGAGATTCATAGATACGCTTAATATGTACATGGCATATTCTGTTCTAATTTCCTCTTCTGTAAGGAGATAAGCTGCAGATACTTGGGAAAGCTTCTTATTCAAAGTGTGTGTGTGTGTGTGTGTGTGTGTGTGTGTGTGTGACCAATAAAATACGGATTTTCTGTAAGTCAGTAGCAGAAGATTTTACCACAAGGTTCGCTTTATATGCCCTTGCTGCAGAGTATGCACACTGAATCCCACCCCCAAACACAACTTATGGATTGACTGCACACTTTTGGGGGGAAGGAAACATAAATTTTATTAAGACCTTTGGCCCAAACAAACTATTCTTCTCTTAAAAATATCCTCATGATAGCACATCTTGACACTACTTAAATTTGATTCCACCTCAGAACGACCTGCAACTACAACAAAAATTAAAGTATGATAGGAAAATTGTAAATAAATTTCAAAACCACAAGAAGTGTGAGTTCTGTGTGTGGTAGATGGAATTCACTATTACATTGTTATACGAGAGCTTTAAAATATTTGTCTCATTGGTTTATGGATTATTATAATAAAGTATTTTTAGCGAATGATATACCATTTCCCACCAAATGTGATAACTCACCAACTTAATTGGACGAATTGACATAATAGTTTCACTAGATCCTCCCCAGTCAAAAAAACATTTATATTTTCCTTTCTCCAATATATATTGTTCTCCACAGAAGTGCTTCTGCTGATAGGCAACCCATCTAGATGTGACAAATAAGAGAATTTCCGAGGTTCAAATTCATGAGACAGCTACTCAGATATACTAGTAATTCATATACTGCTCTAAAAGAATTGTCCATTCTTCATTTGTTCATCAAATATGAATTTAAAACAAGCATTTAAAATTTATGTGTTGTGGTTCAATGTTATCTGACACTAGACAGCTTTTCCCAGTTAAGCCTATAAAGCCAAAGGAAAAGACATCATTTCTATTAGCCAATTTTAATTATGGGTGAAGCCAAAAAGTTCTTTCTATTTGCAATCATATATCACAAGAACGGAAGAAGAGTCTGTTGGATCAGGCCAGCGGCCCATGTAGTTCAGCATCCTGTTTTCACAGTGGCCAGTCAGATAAGGGAAGCCTGGAAGCAGGACCTGAGCAGAGCAACATTCTCCCAGTAACTGGAATACAGTGGAGGCAAAACATAGACATTGTGGCTAGTAGCCATTGATATCACTTATAGGTAACTTTATAGGTTAAGCAGAGAATGAGAACTAAATGAAGAGAAAAAAAGAAAGATTTGGAATGCAAGCAAGTTACCGTATTTTTCGCTCTATAAGACACACTTTTCCCCTCCTAAAAAGTAAGGGGAAATGTGTGTGTGTGTGTGTCTTATGGAGCGAATGTAGGCTCCATGGCTTCAGCGAAAGCAACGCTGCACTCCGGAGGCTTCGTGTTGCTTTCGCTGAAGCCAGGAGAGCAAGAGGGATCGGTGTGCACCAATCCCTCTTGCTCTCCTGGCTTCGCTTCGCTGGAGAGGCGCTGCACAGCTTTCCCTCTCTGTGTAGCGCCTGTTCAGTGAAGCGGGAGGAGAAACAGAAGGGGATCTGTTTCTCCTGCCGCTTCTCTGAAGGGGCGCTGTGCAGAGAGGGAAAGAATATTTTTTTTCTTGTTCTCCTCCTCTAAAACTAGGTGTGTCTTATGGTCGGGTGCATCTTATAGAGCAAAAAATACGGTAATTATTTCTTACTACACAAGGATTTGAAAAAGAACTTACGCTCCACTCTTCACATTAACTGATCTTGTGAGTGAGCCAAATCCAGCCATTTCCAAATCAGGAACTTCTTGATTGGCAATGTCCAACGACTTGCCATTTTCCTCATCCGTTTCAAAAAGCGTTATTGCAGACTCCATGAAGTCCTGGAATTTCAAACCAAAAATTAGGGAGCATTAGATACAACATCCTCTTTTCCCCTTCTTTAAACAACATAAAGCTGTTATTTAATAAATTCTTCAGATATTACATATACATTTAGAGCTGACTTTGTTTTGAAAGAAAGAAGAATCTTTCATCAGGTTATCTGGACAGCTGCCACACAACTCTTGACCTGCGGAATTTCCTTGAACAAGTTCCACCTCCATATCTTTCTGTTCATCATCACAATGGCCCTATCCAAAGCTAACATGTATTTCCCTAAGCAGGGTAAATAGTAGTAAATGCAATTATTGTTCCTGAGCAATGAAATGTTAACAGTGCTGTTTCTTAACATACAGCTTGTGTGTTTGGTTTTTCTTTGAAATCACTAACATTCTTTTACAGTCTTTATGTAAAAGTTCTGCAGCCAATTGCAAGTTTGCCTCGTTCTTAAATGAAATCAGTTATACAGTATGTGAAAGATGAGTGTTTGAATATCTGCAACAATTTTGCCCCTGCTAGAGACCAATGAACTTTATTATTCATGGGGTTCCTCTCCCTTTGCTTGAATTCAGCAGTCACAATTTCAAGACTGTGGTTAGAAAAGAAAAATTATGGCACCATTCCAGAGCTACTTACCTGCCAGTTGTACACTAGATGTTACGGATCTAGGTCCAAATGAGTATTGATCGGATTGCAGCCTCATTTAACATTACAGAAAAAGAACTGTTATCAACAACCCTGCCACATAGGTGCTTAACTCAAACATCTGAGTCAGGTTCGGCCTAGGAACTTGTCTATTTTCATGCTTTGCAAGAATAATTGGTATGTCAAACTGTCTCCAAAAAGAGTTATGTAGAACACAAACAACACAAACAACTCTCTTACATTACAGCTTTCTCTCATGTTGGAGGAGTAGATATGAGAATACAATTACACCCCAAATCATTTTAGTGACCGTTGGGTCTCAGAAAAATCTATAGTTAAGATACCTGCAGAACTGTTAAATGGAAACAGATTTTCTACAAGGGATGTGGAAGATTTACTCTAGAATAAATAATTATCACTTAAATAACTATAATTATCACAACCAACCTTCCCGAGCACAAAAGCCCATTCAACTATAAAAATAATGTATCTGTATGTATTCATCTGTATAGCTTCATCTACAATGCCAATGAAAGGCAGTGAGTGGGGGTGAGTTGAAGAAGGAAATAGCCTTGAGAACCAGAAGAAGTACTTACAGCTTGCAAAAATCTGAAAGACAGCAGGACACTGCTCACTCCACCCCAAGATTTCCAGTCTTCAAATTCTCCTTCCTCTAACAAGTATTGCTGGCCTTTATATCGTTCTTTCTCATAAGCAACCCATCTGCAAAACACACAAGGAAAACCCCGATATAATAGTTCTAAATGAGCTACAAATATATCAACAGTCATTAAGTATTCAACTTTGATATCCATACATACAAAATACCATGTTCCAACAGATATAGTGGCTTCTGCTTTTTCTTAAAAAAAAATTAATAATTCTGAGAAATAACATTGGTATGCAAAATGATCTATGTATTAATGCATAATGTAACAAAAAGCTCCCGTTTAAAGAATATCAGAGGGTATCCAGGTGAAAAGAAAAGGAAAATCATAATTATAACAAGAAATATGTCAGTTTTCATTCATCAATTTCTTCTTATGTTACTTCTAAAACCACTTTCCTTATATTTTATACTAAGTTTTACATTCTAATATTCAATAAATTTATACCAACCTTTCTATGCATTTTTTTCATATTTAGTTTACCATCCCATACTTACTACTTTGTACATGAATGTCACATGCCAGATTGCTTGTTCCCATTCATTCAGGAATGACATATGTTGTACTTCTAATACTAAGGGTGGGATTCATTGTTTGCCAGTGGACAGGTCAGGGGCTACTGATCCATTTCCAATCACAATTTGAAAGTGCTGGTACTTACCTATAAAGCACTATATTACTTGGTCCTTGAGGACCTCAAGGCCTGCCACTAAAATCCCCTCAGAGATGCTTCTCAAGGTTCCCCTGCTTTCTGAGCTGAAGTGAGTTAGATGATAATTGTGGAAAGAGCTTTTTTGGCTGAGGTAATCCATCTCTAGAACACTCTCCCCAGTGAGGTCGTCTACATTTTTCGTTTTCTCTTGTTATGTAGAGGTACCAAATGGTTTATTATCCACTGTTTTAATCATATTCTTATTTATAAAGTTAAACAGTTTTAATGTAAACATGGTTGCAAACACCTATGGATTGTAATTTTTTAAAAGATAGTTCACCAAATGTTCTAAATAAAATGACACACGTGACAAAGTGGCTGGTGACATCAATTTCAATGGAAAATGAATTTGTTAATGTTTACTGTGATGAGTTTCAAGGCACAGGGTTAATTGGGTGAGTTAGGATTTCCTATGCTCACAGAATAACAGATCAGATAAGGGACTTTGGAGCCTCAGCTAGGCCACAGAGAACCTTTGCAACGGAATTTTAAAAAGGAAACTAAATTGTACTTACATTCCACCAATGACACGTATTGATCCAATTCCCTGGAAATCATCAGCATTTTCAAAAAGGTTTGGGAAACAATCAGTATTTTCAGAAAGCTCTTTATGCCATCCTCCAAAGTATGGGGTCTCATATATTATCATCTGCAGAATGTGAAATAGTCGATCCTTTAAAATACATTTCTGATATCCAGGTCTATGTTCTGTATAGTCTATGAAATTATCCTTACTTATCCAGTTTCAATCATTTGATGCTTTTTTCACCCCAGGTACCTTAATTGTGGTACATCTGCTCTGTATGTGTTCCGTTATGGAACACAATGATCTGAAGCGGCATAAATTAATCTGAGTTGAACTTGTGTATGAATAGCTGGGCCAGGGATGAAACTGGATGATTAGTGATCTGTTCCAACTCTATGGCTTTCATCCAGAGTTCTCAAGAACAGAATTTTGTGCATACCGGAGGAATACACTTTTTGCCATTCCCCCCCCCCCCCTTCCCTGGTTGCTTCCTGTGTTTTATGAAATTTTGGGCCCCTCTAGAATCGGGTGGGAGATGGTGCAGGAACTGCAGAGGGAAAGGAAGAAAATGGCAAAAATCATCTCTTTGAACCTCTCTCAACCGGGAGCCTCTGCTAGCTTACTGTCACATCTTTCACCACCCCAAAATGCTGGTGGACTTCTAAAAAAAATGATGTGGAAAAGCAGAGAACTGTACTTAAGACTGCAAAACTGAGAGAAATCAAAATTGGCAGATTCAGCCATTCCTAGTTGGGAGTTATTTTCAGTAAAGAGCAGGAAGGTACCAACTTCCATCCTGAGTGGAATGGGAGAGCACCTCTAGATTCAACCCCATAGTTCTAAGAAGGGAATAGCAAAGTTAGGCATAAGTGACATCCCTTAAGTTCTAGGATTCTATGATCTTGATGGCCTTTAAAAACAGATTAGTTTAGTGTTGCCAGGATCCATATTTACCTTAATGTTTGTAGGCATCTGAACCTTCAGGCCACCCTATAGTGTAAAACAAAATAACAAATGATCAGGTATGTAAAATCTGAATGCATGTTTCAGTTCCATTAGTTCTATGTAAATATGAATAAGTGCTATTGCAAACTGCCCTCAAAATTTGCTGAAGGATGGTATATCATCCCTTTATATAAACAAACAAATAAAAGAATATTGATTAGAGCTTCTCCATGCTCAGAGTGGCCAAAAACCTTTTTTATTCCTCTCACTGTTGATATCATCAACATGCCTTTTAAAAGGGCACTAAATATTGATTCCAAGATAAGAAACACGTTTATGAGTGCTTGATTGTTCCAGAAGAATAAGGAATTCTTCAACATGTGGATATGAAGAAAGACAGTATTCACATGGCCTGAACATCTTTACTTCCTGCAAAAGGGACTCCTATCTTTGGCAGGTTTTGAGGGGAGATGGCTGCTGACAGTGGCAAAAATGTTCATAGGGCATATAAAGAGTTAGATTTCTATTGAATCCAAAACCAACTTTATACATATCTAATTTCATTTATACAACAGCAATTTTATTTCTGGAAACTTCGTGGGAATGTTAAGAACAGATTATATCCCACACCACCTATCATTACATCCAATAAAGGCCAACATAGGCTATTATGATCCTTTATAGTGCAGATATTTGTAGTAACTACTAGGTACTAGAATCTTATTTTCTTTTAAAATGATTAATCTGAATAAATACTTTATAAATCTATTCTAAATTAGTTTTGATCATTTCAGGAGCACCAGGCAAACAGAATGCCTTATGTCAAGTCTAATCTAGACAAATTATTGACCAAAAGGCTAATTCTTTGCTTATTTCAAGACTCAGAAGATGGTGTACTGAATCAGATCTGTGCCCTGGCTGATCTCAGTCAATGTGGGTGCTCAGACATGGAATAGATTCTGATTTAGATGCACGATTGTTGCAGAAGAGGATGGATTGGTGTATAATCGGTTGAAAAACTATTACTGCCTCACCATTTTCAACGGATGAAGAGATTTTACATCAGCTGCTGAAATTTCACATGGGCTGTGGTTTTCTTCCAAAACCATCACCTCTCCTTTGTAATTAATGTCTGAATAGGCAAGCCATCTATTAGAGTGAGGAGAAAGTGGCTGATTAACCCAATTAAAGTAATCAACAGTGCTGATTCATGTGCAGTTTAATTAATAAAAAATGAACCTTTGATCTGATCCAGCAGAATTATCTAGCCCAGCATTCTGTCTCCAGCAACGGCTAGTCAGATGCCTCTGGGAAGCCCATAAGAAAAGCATGAAGGAAAACAACACTCGTCCTGTTGCTTAATTCAGTATTTATGAGGTGTATTGCCCCTGAACACATTGGATAATGCCCAATGCCCTATTTTGACTACTAGCATCAGAAAATAATTACATAATGAGAGAGCTGGAAGGGACTCTAAATGCCATCCAGTCTAACTCCTTTCCAATGCAGAAAGTTCACTAGTACAAAATCCCATAAAGGTTCCCATCCAGCCTCTGCTTAAAAACTTCTTCCTGGAACAGTCTGTTCCATGGTCAAGCTGCTCATACCATCAGGATTCCCCATCCTAATAGCTTAGTATGAATGGTTTTTCTTACTAGTTGAACCCATTGCTTCAGGTCTGGTCTTCTGCAGCAACAGAAAACAAAGCTCCTCCATCATTCCATCATTTATGTGATAGCCCTTCATATATTTTAAGATGGCTATCATATTGCCTTTAAATTGTCTCTTCTCCATGAGGAACCCACTCAACAGCATAATTGCTGTAAATAGTTGACCATTTAGAAATATATAGTGGTACCTCGGTTTTCGAACATCTCCATTGACAAACGTTTTGGAACTCGAACACCGAAAACCTGGAAATAAATGCTTCGGTTTTTGAACGAGCCTTGGAAGTCGAACAGGAAATGTGATTCCTGCCAGAAAATGTTCATTTTAAAAGAAAAATGATGCAGTGGCAGCTGTCAAGAGGGGCAATGACTAAGTTAAAAAAAAAAAGCAAATGCAAAGAAATGATGGGAAGAACATTTTGGAGTGCTTAGTTGAATATTGTGGCACATTGTATTCTATATGAAGATTTGATGCAGCCATAGTTGTACTGAATACGGGAAATTTTTTGCAAACAGAATTAATTTTAGCCAAATCTGTTTATTTTACACTGATGGCAACAGAAATTGTCTTTGGAAAAGTATTTATTTTGAAAACAGGACAATGCCTGTTTGGGTGTAAGCCCCTGTTAAATTAAAATGTAATCTAAATTTATGAGGGTTTTTTCCCCTAGAGAGTATAAGCAAAATAATAACCTATGCTATAAATTGGAAATTACTGCTGCTTTCTGAAACAACCCATTATTTTGTTTCTTCGTTTTTGCCTTAGAAACAGCCAGCAACTGTTGATTGCTGACATTTTACATGTTTTTATAGGTTCACAAACTGATGTATATATAATGGAACCTGCACTCACACTCCTGCTTTCACAAAAAGAGTATGTGGTTTGACTTCCAGTTCTTCTAAATTAGCAACTGCACTCTGGATGCAGACAGGAACATGATCTGTGCTATCTTGTGGGTAAAGCTCAATCTCAGGAACACTGCAATCCTGCAGAACACATCAGATAACAAAAACAAACATGACTGTATGAGCTGTGCATCCCTTGACTGTATTTATTTACATCCCATAAAACATGGTTCCATGAAAAGGGCTTCAAACAGGTGGTTAAGAATGGTACACAGCAGAGAGGAGTACTGACAATGGTGGAGCACCAGTGTTGCTTCAGTACCCTGAGCTACGTCCAGGTTATTTTTTAAAGAGCTGTTGGATACGACTGTGCTGAGAATAAGCACTATAAAATACCAACTTTCACGAAAGCAACTGCATTCGCAGATGCCTAACATGGGCAATATGGAAAGGGAAGTCTGAGGGGCAGCATTAAGAAAGATTGAGTTCTGGGTCTTCTCTAAAAGGGATGCCATCTGCACCATACATTCAGAACATGCTAACAGTCATGGCTTCCCCCAAAGAATTCTGGGAACTGTACTTGTGTTAAGGGTGCTGGGACCAGTGGCTCTGTGGGGAGTCTCCTAACAACTCTCACCCTCCTTAAAACAAACTACATTCCCCAGTATTCTTTGGTGGAAAGCCATGACTTTAAGCGCATGGTGTGGATGTGACCTAAACCAAAATAAAGGAATTAACAGATGGTGGACGGGAGAAGAGGAGTGAAATGGACTCTACTGTCATTGCCAGTAGAATCTGTTTCTCACAATGAGCACTCACCTTCACTACTTGTCTGATTGAACCAACTCTGAAGTTCTTTTGATGTTTCTCAATGTGAGGATTCAATAGATCATGCAGCATCTCCTCTCCTTCTTCTAGAACATATTTCTCACCCAGGAATCCTGGTTTCTCATACATAATCCAGCTATATTAATAAAATAAGCACAACACTGTAAACATGCTACCAAGAGGTAGCTAACATAGCACCAATACTAGTAAGAAGCCATGGTTAATTTTATTACAAATTGTACTATTTCTTTACCATATACAGTTGTACCTTGGAAGTCGAACGGAATCCGTTCTGGCAGCCCGTTCGACTTTCAAAATGTTCGGAAACCAAAGTGTGGCTTCTGATTGGCTGCAGGAAGCTCCTGCATCCAATCAGAAGCCGCAGAAACCCCGTCAGACATTCGACTTCCAAAAATAGTTCGTAAACCGGAACAGTCACTTCTGGGTTTGCGGCGTTCGGGAGCCAAAATGTTCAATAACTAAGCTGTTCAAAAACCAAGGTATGACTGTATGCTGAAACACACACACACACACAGCAACAGTGGTCAGCAGGGTGACAGAGGCAGAGCAGGGTGGCTCACCAGCCTTCTCAACACTGAGTGTGTCTGCCAGTTCCTGAGAGGGGGAAGGGTAAAACAGGGGAAGCTCTGTGCAGTGTAGATGTACTTGTAGGAACCTTGCATTGCATCCCTCTGACTCCCCTCTCAGGATCCAGCAGCAACACTCTGTTGGGGAGGTAGGTGAGCAAAGTCCTGCCAACCACTCGGAGGCTACTTTATAAACTGAGCTTTATAAATTGTCATCTGAAATTTGTGCAATTAGAAATCCTTCTGGAGATGGTAGAAACTATTTCTAACATGGTTTGCAAGTAATATACATTAGCAAAGTGCTTGTCATCATGAGGGGTGGACACCTATAAATAGACACAGTCTCCAAAGTCTGATAAAATGCAGGGGGAAACATTCAACATTAAAAGTTTCCAAATGGTGCACAGCCCTGGAGTGGGATTGCTTGTCACTACTGATGCCACAGGAAATATCCAAGATGTTTCCATAATGCTCATGAGTTTCATGTAGCACTCCAAGCCACATTTTTTCCAGGAGCTTTCTTTTGGGTTGCGCACCACGCCGAACATGGAAGTACCGGAATGAGTTACCGTATTTTTCGCTCTATAAGACGCACCAGACCACAAGACACACCTAGTTTTTGGAGGAGGAAAACAAGAAAAAAAATTCTGAATCTCAGAAGCCAGAACAGCAAGAGGGATCGCTGTGCAGTGAAAGCAGCAATCCCTCTTGCTGTTCTGGCTTCTGGGATAGCTGCGCAGCCTGCATTCGCTCCATAAGACGCACACACATTTCCCCTTACTTTTTAGGAGGGAAAAAGTGAGTCTTATAGAGCAAAAAATACGGTACTTCCGGGTTTTGGCACATGTGGAGAAGCACTAAATTGCACTTTGCGCATGAGCACCGAATTGCGACCCGCATGTGTGCAGACTCGGCGCTGTGGGTTGCGTACATGCCTCCCACACAGATCATGTTCGCAACCCAAGCGTCTACTGTACCTTAAACCATTTTCCTGCACATGAACCCACTACAATTTTTTCCCCAAAATTCCCGAATATATGCACATGCCTCAAATATGATGTTCTATAACTTAGCATACACTTGTAACAGTAGTTTATACAGTTCAGATAAGACATATTTTTAAATTTTAGATTAACGTTTTTCAAAAACCAAGCATTCAAAATTGAACATTCCCTTAAATTAGGGAAACTTGCAGCCCTCCAAATACTGCTGGACTGTGACTCCCATTTTCCCTGACTATAGGCATGTGGCTGGTGTGTGGGAGCTGGAAATCAACAATACATGGAGGGCCACAGGTTGACTATCCCTTCCTTAACTGATAAATTTGTATTTTTACGTATTTCTCTATCAAATCCACAAAACTGTAATTATTTAAACAATGGAAATACAGCAAGTGTTCATTAAAATATTAATTTCATCATAGGATGACAATTAAGTACCATATATGTTAACTTTTGCATACTTAGGGAACCTGATTTATCTTCACTAAAATCAGGGACATAAATAACAGTCACTTCACCCATAAAGTGCATGTTCCTTACCATCCTCTGACAACTCTGATCAGTGCTTCTTTTGAAAAAACCCAGGCTGTAGCATCTACCACATCATGATAAATTTCAATTGTGTTGCCGTGAACATCACAAATAACCATCTGAAATGACATGCAATGGTGTTAAGGAAACACTAGCAAATTCAGTTTCCCATATATAACAAATATTCTGCTTGTTGTGTTTAGCTTTATAAAGGCTTTAAGGTCTTTGTCATGTTTACTTCATGGGACTTGCTTCAAAGTATATAGAACTGCAGTCTAAACCAAATCAGAAAATCAAACGGGTCATCCACAAATCATTTACACTAGTATATTATCACTGGTTTAAATGGAGCAAAATCAGTGAAAGTTGGATTACACTTTTCATATTAAATTAACTAATCAAAGTTTTTGTTAGTTGTTTGCTCTAGCCAACAACTACATTCAAGGAAAAAGTAGAACCTAGCAGCCAGTCATCTGTACATCCAAGGAAAATGCAGAATCTGTCTACTTACTTACCTACCTACCTAATCTACCTACTTTCCATTGCTTCACTCAAATGTACATGGCAAAACAGTCAATATCTCATACTTGCTTATACGGTGAAAAGGTCACACTCACTTTTCCTGGTCTTTGATTGCATTTGAGTCCTTCCCTGCCAACAAGACACTGAAAGTGAAACAAGGAAAGAATTATTTAAGTGCTATAATGAACCAACAATAGATATTTTTAAGCAGCATGACTTTAAGCTAGGAATAGCTATCCTCATGGCTTCCAAATGCTGTGGGACTCTAATGGTGTGCAATAACTACTGACCAGTTACAAATACCATTTTTTCAGGGTTAGGTAGTGCAGAGGACAGTGGCAGAGCAACTGCAAGTGTCCTAGATGACACTGATTATCTGGATCCATGTCAATTGGGCTCAGGCCTGGTTTTAGAAGTTAATCGCCCTTGGCTGACTCAAGGATTACGTTTATTGAGAGAGGGTCAGGGGGAGTGTGACCCTGTTGCTCTTATTCTCAGTGGCTTTTGATACTACAGTGGTACCTCTGGTTACGAACACTTCTGGTTATGCAAGCTTCGGGTTACAAGCTCCGCTAACCTGGAAGTAGTTCCTCCTGGTTGCGAACTTTGCCGCAGGATGTGAGCGGGAGGCACCATTAGCGAAACTGCGCCTCAGGATAAGAATGGTTCCAGCTTAAGAACAGACCTCCGGAACAAATTAAGTTCGTAACCAGAGGTATTGACCATTGTATCCTCCTGGATAGGTATCAGAGGCACTCTTGTTACATTGGTTCTATTCATAACTGTGCAATTGACTCCATAGAGTGGATTTAAGAACATGTTCCTTGGCCCCCTTGGACTTGCTCTCTGGGGTTACATCTATGGATGACACACAGATCTATTTCTCCACAGCATCTGAATCAGGTGTGTAGCTGTGCTAGCCAGTGGAAGAATGAAAGATTAGACTGGATGAGGGCCAATGAACTGAGTTTGACTCCTGGGAAGGTAAAGCCTCTGTGGATAGGTGGCTCCTGTCCCTGTTCCATATGGGGTTGCACTCACTCTGAAGGAGCAGGTACATAGCTTAGAGTACATCTTTGTCCTTTGAGGCAAAAGTGACCTCTGTAGATTAGAGTGCCTTTTACCAGGTTTATACGGTATGCCAGCTATGCCTGTATTTGGAATACAGAATAGCCCAGCCACTGTAATCACTGATAGCCTTGATACTGCAATGCGCTCTGGTCCAGATGCTACAGCTACTGCACAATGCAGCAGACACACTGCTGAAGAGGGCAAATAATCAATGTCATGCGAACACTCTGCTAAAACATCTGCACTGGATACCCATATATTACAAGGGTCATCAAGTCCAACTGCTAGTATCCAGTAGGTGGATGTGGAGCAACTGTCTGTGCAATTTCAGTTAAATTAAATAGTAATATTTTTCATTAGTGGTGAAAATCAGTACTGACAAGCTTGAGTGGAAACTTATTACAAGTGTTTGAAAATACAAGATTGGTATATCAAATAAAAACATGATCGTAAAGCTTTCAGCGCAAACATGGGTGATGCCCTAAGAAAGAATGAACTTTTGAGACAACATTAAAAATGGTCATAAAGGTGTCTGGAGCTAATGTTGATTAAACATTAGTAAGTCTATGATTCCTGACCTGTGTGGCTCTTTATGTTAATACAAAACACTCTCCTCATATTATTCAATAGAAGATGAGGGGTCCTCATCATCTTTGATGCAGCACACATGGAAACATAAACATACGTGCCAATATATTCTTACCCTTATTTTAAGATTCATGCATGAAGTTTCTTTCCCTCACCCTACCTCACCTTGCTGGGGAAGAACAGGCAAGAAAAAGATGAGTGTTCTGCTTCGCATTTCTGCTAAGTGAAATTCATCATCTTTCTTTTCACCTGGCTAGTGTACTGTGATCCCTTCTACACAGGGTGAACTGAAAGAATGTAATTTTCCACACTATGTCTGTAAACTGCCCCCAGACAATAGCCCATGAATATAAGAAATCCTCTCTCTCCACAATGTGTTTATCCCAAAGATTAGTGTTTATGCCTATTGCCCCAGCTTAATTATTACGTGAACATAACCTCAACAATAACTGTGTTAGTAACAAAACCAAAACTGAAGTATCTGGCACAATTAAAACTGAACACGCTGATACAAATACATGCAATAGGATACTCTAAATGTATGTGTGTATGTACGCCTACAACCCCACCCCACTATGCTCATTCAATAGTTTCATTACACGTATAAAATTAATGAAAAGCACCTTACCACTTGAAAAGCTGCCGGTTTTTGCAAGCCACTACTTTCAGGCTGCTGGTCCTTTGGCACCAAAACACTCCTAAATCGAGTTCCCTTCTCGCTGGAATAAGTTCTTGAACTCTGCAGACTTTCATAGTATATACTCTTTGAAGAAGAACTTATGTCACGATCAGATTTTTGTAAAAGCTGAGCTGAAGGCATTGAACTTAAAGATAAGGTCTCTTCTGTGTTAAGTGCCTCCTTAGAAAGAAAATGTAAGTGTCTCCTCTCATGAATGTTTTCTGGGACTGCTGTGCACAAGCTGTTTGGCCCCTGACTGGAAAGATATGCTTCTTTTTCATCCTCTGGTTTGTTTTCTTCACAAATATTCTCTTCCTCCTCTTCATTCCATTGGCTGCTAGATCTTAACCGTTCAGACACTGACTGAAGAAGTGATAAGACTGACAAGGATTGGTTGGCTCTTTCAATAGGATTATCTTCTGGTGAGCCATCAGCAGACAGCAAGTCCTCTTGAGAACTGTCATCTTCATATATAGGAGACAAAGAAAAAGGGTAAACACTGAATCGCTTTGCTTCCACTGTCACAAATGCTTCTGAAGAAAGATTGTTTAATTGGTTGCTTTGTTCACAAGGGTGGACAGACTCAAGTTTGCCTTTTACAGTTTCACACGTAAGAAAATGTTGATTATTATCCAGGGATTGGTCAGGAAGGGATGATAAGGGATGATCTGGTTCTTCTGTTGAAAAGAAATAGCTTTCATCTTGAAGAGCACCTTCATACAAAATGGTGAAAGAACTGCTGTCCAACTCTTCTGGTGGAGAAGAAGCAAATAACTTGGGGGATTTATCTCCATTTCCACAATCATCATCAACATCCAGATAATATTCCTTGAGCACTGTTAAACCTGTCTCAACGACTGCTTCTTCCTTAAAGGAAAAATCTGAGTTCAAGCCAATCTTTGCTGAGCTGTTCATTACAGGCCGTTCAGACATACTGAACTGGGTGCAAAATTTATAAGCATTCTGTGGCTCTGTGTAAGCTTTCGTCATTTTACCACAGACCTTTTCACTTTCTATTTCATAATATTTTTCACATGGTTCCTCTCTTACAACTTCTGCAGAGTCACCCTCTTTAAAAACATATTCAGGCAGATTCTTCCCTAGATTATTTCCAAGTGAATCTAAAGGTCCAAATGGTGGCAAATGCACTTCATCCATTACAGTATCTTCATTTATTGAATATGAGGAATATTCAGATTCATCATCAATTGTCCACTTTGTTTCCTCACCAGCATCTGTCATGCACATAGTGCAATTGGCATGTTTACTGTTTTTGCCATTGACTATAGGAGGGCTGCATTCCAGTGTAGCTGTGGGATCAGACCAGTCATTTTCATTTTTCTGTTCTCCACCTGTTATTTCTTTGTGGTCTTCTTTAATATTAATATACAAAGATGCTGAGGAGTTTGCTACTTTACCTTCACTGATTATATTGCATACTGAAGTTCCATATATTGGACTTAAATTTAAAGGATCTTCAGTTATTTTGGGAAGTTTAGCTGTTAATTCAGTATCAGTAGTAAGCTTCTTTGATGCTTCAGTGTTGGACTTAAGGGCTGAATTTTGAAGAATGCCATTGCTCAGATGGTCCTCATGCTGATTATATGTCACTTTTCGTATGGCTGCATTAATAACATCATCAATTATTTCTTTTGCTTTTAGTGCTATTGAACTATGTAGGTCAATTTTATCTGTAATGTCAAATGGTATTTTTTCATCTTTAATATTTGTGCCAAGTGTGTCTTTTGCTTTAACTTCAGAAAGCTTTCTGATACAACCCTCATTAAAATGCTTTAATGATGAATTCCTTGACTGTATTTCTTTTGATTCTGACAGCGTTTTTCTATTTTTCTGATCTTTTTGAAGGCTGAGCCCTAATAAATTGTCCTTAATGTCATTAGTCTGGCAGACGCCAGCTGCTTGCTTTGATCTTATTTCTTCTATGGCTAAACGCAGAACTGCATCAACTATTTCATCAGCCTTTTTGAGCAAAACAGTTAAGTCTTGGGATTTAATTTGTACTTGCCTTCCTGTTTCAACATCATTCAGTGCTTCCTCAGAAAACTGGCTGCTTGATTCTGTAAACAAAGTTGTAATTTCTCGATCATCCATTTCAAAGGTATTTGAATTAGCAGCTGCAGCAGCAAGGTAATGAAGATTTAGCTGGCCTGAATTTCTTTGCTCCTCTTTTTTCTGCTGTGTAGTGAAAGACATCCCTAGTACTATCTTTACAGGTTCTATAGCTTCCACATGACAGGCAACTGGGGACAAGAAGGGGACTGGGTACTCTGCTTCTGACACTGATTTAGAGTGTAGACTATTTGATTTATATTTAGGTGAAACCTTGCCCTCCTTTTCTTCAGAATCAATAAGAAGAGAATGATTCTTGTCTAAAACAAAATCTGATGTTTCGCAGGCAGGAGAACTAAGCTTTGAGCTATCTTTAAAGCAAGTAATGGGTGACACAGGCTTGAAAGTATATAAATTTTCAAATGTAGAAACAGGAAGATCCTCTTTTGCCAGGTTAGATCTAGAGTCTACCAAGCAAGAGGCAGACATATCCTTCATTTCTTCAGAGCGCAGTAAAATATCACTTCTACTATCAGCAATTTCAGCAGTGTCAAAGGTAATCTTAGTTTCAGGAATGCTTTCAGATTCCAAAAAAGTTCCAGGAACTTGACCTGCACACCCAGATTCAGTAGCAATAAGAAGGCTCCCAGGTCCACAGTTCTCTGACAATGAGATAACTTGGTTATTTTCACATGTAGAGGCAGAACAACATATTTTACCATTGATAGTCCCCGCAGAATCACTTAGAGACTGGTTAGTGCAATCCTGTTTATCAGCCAAAGAACACAAAGCCCCCAACAAACTGTGATCTTCAGAATTAAGGACAGGTTTAGACACATCGTCCAAAATGATTTTGCTATCTCCAGAGATGAAAGAGTTACCGACCAAGACACATAACGGAGAAGAAGGAAATGATAAATAACTATTTTCTTCTGATTTCACAACAGGAGGAGAGATCTCGGGGAAGCATGTCTCTTTAGAAGAAGAGGCAGGAGGTAGACCTATTGAGATGTCCTCTTCAGTTTCATAAACCATTTTTGCTTCAGTTTGATTTTTTATTTCATCAACTAATGGATCATTTTTGTGTGCAGATATCACAATTTCTGCAGTTTTAAGAAGGGATGGAATAGGTTTGGCCACTGTAGTAGTGCCTGTGTTGCTTTTAAGTTCTGAGTTCTCTAATTTGATGGGCTTGGTTTTGTCTTCAGCGAGAGGAAGAGGACTATGTAAACCAGTCAATGCTTCAATCGGAGTTTCATCCTCAACATTCTCAGAAATATGGCAGTTGTCATCTTTAGCCTTAAGGATAAGAGGGGCACCATCCATAGTGCCCACAGCCTCCTCAGTGCTGGTATCACCTGTTTCTAAGGCAGCTGATGCCACCCGAGACACCACATTTTCATATTCAGCAGCTAACAAAGATGTGTTGGCATGGTTTACCTCAGTTGCGTTAGGAGAAGCACCTGTCATTCTAACATGGTCAAATTGTGTCACAGGCACATACAAATTATCATTGGTAAAATTATTAGTTCCATTCTCAGACGTCATGGGGAAGTTATGATTGTTTTGTACATCTGTAAGTACCACAGACTCAGTGGCCTCTTCACACTTTAGATCGCTTTTGCCAAATATATCTATGTTTTGAACCATTTCTTTGGATTGGACTGAGGCAAGCATACCGACTCCTGCTGATATATCACTTTTTTTGCAATTTGTATCCTGCAACACCAACTGCAATTCTTCTCCAACTTTTTGTTCGTGGAGAGGTAAGTGCTCATCTGGTGAAATGATCTGCATGTTTTTCTCCTTCTGCTCTGTCACTTTTTGGTGTGATTCTTCAGTTTCACTTTCTACCCTGCTAACTGCCTGTCCCCTACCTATAATACTATTCGAATGCAATGTTTGGTTCTCTGCTTTTAGTTTGAATTGATCCTCAGCCCAACTACTGCAGGGACCTTTGTTTTCTAGCAACTGTTGCTCATTATCACCTAAGTCTACTTTGGGGTGTGAAAAAAACTCCTCTTGCATTGTCTCTTTTGTTTCTGTGTTAGAAAAAGCACAAAACTGCATTCCTTTTTGAAAGCCAACAGTGGTAGCATTGATTGACTGAATCTCCATTTGTATTTCCCCTAACACCTCCTCCCTATTTTCAAGCAATCTGCTATTTTCTGAACTCATACTAACAGCATCTCTATTCTGGCAACTGAAATTGGCTTTCTTTTGCAACAGTGTTGGCTCCAACAGAAGGTTCCTATTAAGTTCTGGTGTGCTGGAAACTGCTGTATGTTTCACAGAAACCAGTTCCTCAATGCAATTTTTGATTGTTTCCATTTCTGTCAACGAGGTAATTTTGTTCTTCAGTTCTTTGTGCTCACAATTGCCCAAGACATCCAGAGAATTTCCCCCCAAATCCATTTCTGCCAAAAATACGTTTGCTTGTGAATCCTTTGTGTCATCGTTAGTCTTAGGTCCCGAGTTCATTTTCAATGAAGATTCTGTCTTTGTTGTAGTAGTTTCTGAGTCTGGAAGGCTTACAGTCCTATTTTCTTTGTTTTTGGCTGTAGTGCTATTAATGCTGGTTGAGGTTTGTTTTTCTTGCTCCAATTCCGCTTGTTTCTTAAGCAATTGCTTAATTCTTGCAGAACCTCGATATGTTGCATAAGTAACTGCAGGTGCACCCAGTTCACATTCTGTTTTCCTGGAAAAGAAGAAATATCATTATTGGAACATTAGCAAAAGCTCCTAGGCATACTCAGCTGTATAAAATGAAATTTTAAACAGACACAGAGAGATTAGTACAATAGGCACTGGTCTCTTTTATTTCAAAAATGTAAAGCAATGTTTCTACTTTAGAAGAGTCTTGCTGGATCAGACCTAGGCCAGCGCCCTGTTCTCACAGGGGCCAACCAGATGCTTATGGGAAACCCACAAACAGGACAAACGTGCAATAGCTCTCTCCCACTTATGGCCCCATGCAACTGGTATTGCCTCTGATACTGAAGGAATTATAGCCATCATGATTAATAGTTATTTTCCACCACCACCCATCTAAATACTCAAATGTATAATATCTAGGTATGCCATTACAGGTGTAATTAGTGGAGATTTTTAAATAGCTATTGACTCATAGTACCACTGAGGAGAAGTCTTTGTGGGTCATCATGTCTAACCCCTGGCAGAAACATGTACGTAAAGTTATTTTTGTCAAATAATTGTGTCCTAACTCCGGTGATCTGCACCCTTGGATGAAGTTTGCAAATGAAAGTAGTTCATTTTATCTACTTTGCATTGTTTCAGATTATAAAATGATCAACAGAATCCTCAAAAGTAGCATTTGCCTGCCTCTTTCTGAAAACGTCCATGTTACCCTAATTGCTTGTCAGGGCTGGGACACCTGTGGCTCTCTGGAAGTTGGACTACAACCTCCAACATTCCTGACTATTGGCCATACTGGCTGGGGCTGATGGGAGCTGGAGTCCAACAATACTTGGAAGGCCTCAGGTCCCCCCCCCCCCGATTCATGTAGTGATTTACAGTAATGGTCTACCATTAGAGCTCAGAGAGCTCAGATACAGTTCTGAGTCTTTCTTCCTGGAGTTAAGTGGAATACTTGGACTTGGTCAAATGTCAGATGCAGTCTGTTGTGTTCATGTGCATTTATGATCCACTGGAAATTTTAATTAAAAGTATATGATGACTGTGTATCTGTAAGTAAGGCCTGTTTCCTTTACCATTTAACTCAGGACTGATTCACACATACATATATGCTACACAGCATCTTGTCACGTCAGTGTATCATTCAATGACTTGTTCGTGGAAAAACAGACTCTATTTAAAATTATTGTATGAGGTGATACAAAAGCCCTGTCTATAGTATTTAATCATTGGTGCTAATTGTATACATGCAAGCCATCAGTAAGTTACTGGGTGATGAGCAAGTGTCTTTGAACTGAGATCCAACTAGATGTGAAACTGAGAGAAATGATGCCACATGTAAAAGAGAGAGAGTGTTACTGCAATTGGAGTGAATGTTGGATTCGTTTGGGACTACAAATTGTGACCAGACTGTGGCATGGCTCACCATATCACTGTAAACTCAAGAGCAGAAGCACTGCAAATTAAACTACAATTTGGCTGTGCCTGAAGCCATCAGATGGCCACTTCAGAACAAAGTCAAACCTCATCATGAGCCCCTTGTGGCATGTTAGAAGTGACATATGAATCAGCAGCTCTATGAAGGCTACAGAGAAACTGGTGCTTTTCTGCTATGTATACTTGCCATCTGGATGTAATCTTTAAAGGCTATCTGTGGGGCTAATGTCATTTTATACATGAATTAAAGCCTTTTAATCTCTCACTCTCAAGCAAAAAAATGAATTTTATAAGACTAAACATGTGTTATAAGACCAAAGGGATACGAAGCAAATATGACATTCTTCTTGAGCATACAGTTTAAAAGCCCAGTTAATTCTAATCGGTGAAATACAAATGCAGCAGGGACAGATTATCGGTACATTATTCAGGTGCCATTCGTAGTCTCCAGAGGGGGGGGGAGCAGATTATATATTCCAACAGCACCATCTGTCTATCCACTTCAGAGCTGCTCCAGACATTTAAGTCTTCTATGGCCAAGATTTTGCCACAGCACCAATACAAAAAGGCTAACGTTTGAAAGAGATTATTATTTATAAAATGGCATGTTTTTTTAAAAAAAGATATTGAGCCTTTTGTTTTTATTATTGTTCCCAGAGATTTTTGCATTCATGATTCAATTCATAACCAATATTCTACTATTATTTTAAGGTACACGAAAAATATCTGCAATGCCATGACCAGAAAGTTTATTCTAGACTCCTTTTTCATTCCGTTTACAGTAAATCAATGCACTTAAATTGCTGAGATTCCTAGAAAGCAAAGCATAATTCTCCATTGGTATTGACAAGGGCCAAACCATAGAGTGCTAAGTTTCTTTATACTTGTTTATTACTCAGCACTTCTTACAGTGAGGTACAGGGAAGCATCCATCCTCATTTACTCCTTTGCTTAATCACCAATACTGCCAGCAGATAGACCAAATTACAGCCTTCTACTGTAGCAGATTATCGTAGACTAGAGACATTAATTTATAGAAAAAAGCCCGTATGAAGAGGATTGGGTGAAGGACTAGAGGAGGTGAATGACCCACAAGAAGTAAGGACTGCCTCTCTCCTTTCCATTTCCAACAGCAGCTGCTGTTCAAAATGCCAGGAATAGAGAAGACTACACATGGAGATAAGGAAGAATGTAGCTGCAAGTATGTGCACATGAAAAAGCAAAAAAGAACCATATTAAAATTTTAAACTGGATATGCTGGCATGGCCACCACCAACCTGCAAAGTATCACATAAACTTAATCAGCTCAACACACTCTGTAAATATATTATCTATTTTCATAAAAGTACAATTGTTCTGAGCTACCAAGAAAGGGAATTATAGAATTTAAAATTCAGATTGACAAATTCTATTTAGCTCGAGCAGGGAAGGAGCAAATTAGCTTACAGGGGGAAATGAGCATCTAGCACAATTCATAGCCAAAGCTATGCCATGGCAGCCCTGAATGATGCAGTCAACAATGCAACGTGGGAAAGAAAATCCTGGTCGTGAAGAAAGCTCTGCCTACATTGTCTGACTCAGATGCTTCACAACAGAACAACCATGCACCATTGTTGAATATTTCATAGCAACCTACATCCAGTTATTGTTGAATGACCTTTAAAATTGTACTAAAGAATAGGTGTAGCCAAAAAGCCAGTAATAAATGCTCTGAGTCATAGAGTTTATTGAATATATACTGTTCACTTACAATGTATTTATTACCTAAGTCAACAAAAGATATAGTTTGATATAAATAGAATAAGAGGCTATGCCTTCAAAAAAAGAGTAAAAAATAAAGACATAGTTAAATTAACGAGAAACCTTCAGAACCGAACTTTCAAACTACTGTACTAGATTATCTGTAAATATAGCACATGACCCAGGAAACAACGTGCACAAAATAAACTACTTAAATATCTCTATAAGGGTGCATAATTTGTATACAACTGGGTATGAGGAACAAAGGAGAACAAGTAGACAATTAGAACACAGATGGCTTATGCATGTGGAAACTGTTTGATTTTCATTGGGCAAACCACATGCATGAGGAAAATAGCACTTCCATGTGTGAAAACGTGTTTCCACATGCATTATACATTTTCCTGGATCACAGCCTATTACTGTGAAATACAGCCATACAGATCTTCATTTCTGTGAGTAAACACCACATGACATAAAAACATGCTGAAGATTTGAGATTAAGACTCTGATTCAACCTAGCAGGCACAGAGGCTTTAAAAGAAAAGAAAAGAAATGTCCTGCCAATCATTACTATTTGGTGGAGAAGGTGAAGCAGGATTTGGGTGGATTCTGCCCTACACTTCTCTGCCATAACAACTGCTTGGGGATTTTAGCTTTTTAGGAATGGCTCTGCATGTACAACTTTCAGTGCTGGATCAGGGAAAAGAAAGGCATGCACTACCTGTTGGCGCACGTACTTCCTCATTCGCCTAACTGGATCAAGGTGCATATGTGTACAATGAGATCGCAGATAAATTGTATGTTATAAAAGAGGTTGTTAAAAGTTCAATTAATGAGCCTTATACATTGGAAGTGTGATAGGAATTTTATGGTCTTAGATATATGGTAATGTTCATAACCGCACATACATAGATCAGCACAGAAAGACCAACCTGGAACCATTTTGATTCCTAAACTGACCAAATGTTTTCTCTGCAAGGTCAAAATGGAAAAGCCTCCCCATTGTCTCTTCCTTCACAAATCCTGTCTTAAGGGTATGTCTGTGTTTGAATAAGGGTGTGAGCCTTATCATCAAGCATCAAGCAGTTGGTCCTTTACCTTTCCCGCCCTGACCTGGCCACAGTGATCCATGCGACGGTCATCTCCAGGCTTGACTACTGTAATTCGCTCTATGCGGGGCTGCCCTTGAAGCTGTCCCAGAAACTCCAGCGGGTACAGAATGCTGCAGCGAGGCTCCTCACGGGGTCTCTGCCATGGGAGCATATTCACCCAGTGCTTTTCCAGCTGCACTGGCTCCCGGTGGAGTACAGGGTCAGATTTAAGGTGCTGCTTTTGACCTTTAAAGCCCTTCACGGCCTAGGACCCTTGTACCTACGGGAGCACCTCTCCTGGTATGCCCCACGGAGAGCCTCAAGGTCCATAAATAACAACACCCTAGTGGTCCCAGGCCCTAAGGAAGTTAGATTGGCTTCAACCAGAGCCAGGGCCTTTTCAACTCTGGCTCTGGCCTGATGGAACGCTCTGCCTCATGAGACCAGGGCCCTGCGGGATCTGATTTCTTTCCGCAGGGCCTGTAAGACAGAGTTGTTCCGCCTGGCCTTTGGCTTGGAGCCAATTTTATTCCCTCCCCCTCTCTCTTTTTTTTCTTTCTTTTTCTTCTCCTCCTGTGATGAGGCTACATTTTAATATTTTAATGTTCCATTATTTTAATGTTGTATTTTATTTTTGTTTTTAAGTTGTAATCATTCATCTTGTTTTTATTATTGCTTGTAAGCCGCTCTGAGCCCGGCCTTGGCTGGGGAGGGCGGGGTATAAATAAAAAAATATTATTATTATTATCATTACAAAAGACTGGCCAGGCTCCTCAGGCAATCCAATCAAGTAACCTGCCAGACAGGAAATAAACAAGGATAAGAGAAAAACAATATTGAAATTTCTGTTTTAAGACCACCTTTTCTGTGATGTATCTGAGGGGTGGTCTTAGGTTACACCCCTCACGTGATGTATGTATGATGTTTCTGGGGGGTGGTCTTGATCTACAGGATGGGAATTTCAAAAGTCTTTATAAACCCTTGCACAGCATTTTTCTGGGTCCTCCTCCTTTCCTGCATGTGAGGGGAGCACCCTGTTGCAACAGATCAATAAAGATCAAGCTTACTAGCTGCTTTGCTTCTCGATATTCTCTGGTTGGCCTCTGTTATTTTCTCCTACCAATAGGGAACCTATGTAAGGACTCTGTATGGGCTCTTGGATACCCTATAAGGGAAAAGGGCGTATTTTTATTTACAACAGAAGATATGGGCTTTGTAACTTTCTGTAGCTAATCACAGTCTTGTTTTATAGCATCTAAAATTTACTAAGCAGTTGTATGCATATTGTAAACCTGTCTTGCTTTTATTTTTAAGACATGTTCCAAAAGGAAAAGGGGATGGGGAGGGTAGAAGAAAACAAGGAGACTCAAGCAGCAGTTTTGCATTTTTTACAATTCTCATAAACATCAGCTTGAATAGCTGGAGTTCAGGGAGAGCAGGAGCTAAATGGCTGCTATTCTCTTCCAGTTGACGGAGTGGGCCCTGCTGTTTCATCTCTCCCTCTGCTGTACGTCAACTGGCAGGGCTGCTGATAGGGAGCAGCTGAAGAAGAGGAGGTGCCAAATAATCTATGACAGAGAGGCAGGATTTGTCATAGCTAAACCCCTTGTGACCAATACTTATCCAGCTTGATTTTAGGAGAGAAAGTCCACAGCTTCTCTGACTATTTCACTGGCCGGTCCTTCTCCAGTTATATTTTATATTCAGACATTTAGAAAATTGCCTAAATATAAATATAATCTTAATTTATTGACGAAATCAAGGGCTGATGTAACACATAACCTAATTAAATTATTGCTTGTTTTACAGGCATTCACAGTGATCTATGAATTGCTGTTGCTCTTTGTTTTTTTTAAAGGCGTGGGGCTTTAAGTAAGAAAGTAGTTCAGAGGTCTTTCTTAACCTATTTATGGATTTTTCATATTTTAATTTTATTTAACAGGAATTATATACTGCTTAATTATATAAATATTTTAAGCAGTATACACAAAATATAAAATACCTGAAAGCTAGTTTTACTAAAACCAATAGGACTTTCTTCCAAGTGATGGTGTTTAAGATCACATAATGAGTTTTTTTTAAAAAACTCAATTAGCGCCCACAGAAATAGAAATTTCTGGATTAGTATTTCAGCCAGGCCATGGAAAAGACCCTGCTCTCCTATCTCTTCCCCTGCAGCAACCAGATGAAATGGCTACTGATAGATAACATTTAGAGAAGAAACCTTATCAAGATTTCCTTTGTAGCAAATGGTTCAGAGGGAATAATAACAACATTATACAAGATTGTTTAGTGGCCGATGTTTCATAATGCTGGCATTTTGATGACTCTGACTCTTGGTTAAAGTTAACCTCTAAACTTAATTGTGGAAAGCAAGCATAAAATACAAAAACTGAACTTTTAATCTTATATCACTCCACTTATCTCTAGCGATTTATGCCTTTCATTAGGATGTGCAAGACATTTTAATTTCACATTTGGCTTATCAATCAGTACTATAAGAGAGCAGCTTTGATTGTTATTATATGCACAGGGAACAGGAAGTGTGATTGGCTCACACTTCCTATTCTTTCTACTTAAGTTATTACAGGAAGTGCAAGCCGATCACACTTGCTATTTTCTCACCTTTTTCTAATGTTTCA
The DNA here is from genome assembly GCF_964234715.1 of Podarcis melisellensis. NCBI lineage: Eukaryota > Metazoa > Chordata > Lepidosauria > Squamata > Lacertidae > Podarcis > Podarcis melisellensis. The sequence continues at coordinate 65,066,773 of NC_138531.1, forward strand.
AATGGAGCTCCTGTATATTTCTGGTAGAAATGTGCACAGAACTGTTGTTTTTGCTGGTAGCACACCCATACCACAACACAGAGTTTCAGAGAAACAGATATTACACGTTCCACTTCATATCATTTATCATTACATACATACCGTATTGGCCTGAATATATGCCTCACTTTTCCCCCAAATTCCGACCATGAAAAGTTAAAGTGTGACTTAAATTCATGACCTGACAAAAATTGACTCTTACACTATTGCTGCTGAAACAGACATACGGTAAAACAGAATGGGTGTGAGTGCCTGCGGAATTTTAAAGGAGCAGCTCATATTGAGGTATTGACTTTTTTTTCTTTTCCCCCCTTGAATTTAAAAGGTGTGTCTTATATTCGGCTGCGGCATATATTCGGGCCAATACGGTACAATGAAAAGCAGTACACAAACCATTTATATTTCCGGATCCTTGCAACATATAGCAACACCTGAAGTTCCTCTAAGAAATGAGTTATTACAAGATACATGTCATGTTTAGAGCAATGTTTAAATATTTACATTTCCCATTTATAACAAATGGGAACAATAGCATTTGACTGGAAACATTTTTACTTCTTTAAACATTCAGATAAGTAAATGGTACTAAACTTGCTTCGCAAGTAACCCATCATAAATACTCATCTTCCAAGAATTATGTTCTAAGAAGTGTTCTGCAAAACACTTTCGCTACTGTCCAGTTTTTCAAACAATAAGTCATTGGACTAACAACAGCTAATAAAAAGTGTCAAACATTTGTCAGGGGTGACTGCTTCAATGAATCAACTGGCTGTGTTTGCTCAAGGGATATGTTGTCATCTGTCGCCTGCAATGTACTGCAAGCTGAACTCATGAATTCCACCTTCCTTGGCTCACAGCCTGGAAAACAGAGTCTTTTCCAACAGGGGTTACAAAATAAACCTCAGAATGCAAAGGTTCACACAGTAGCTGGATTTTTTAGTTCTGTTGTGGGGGCAGAGGACACCTCAAGGGCATAGGTGTTAAAGAGATGTGCCACTGACTACAGAATATCGAGACCAGTGCTAATTACTGAGGACCCCCTATTTTTCAAAAGCCAAGCCACGGACCCCCTACTTTTGAAAACTTTGATAACTCTATGGTAGTTACCTCTGCAAAGCATTTTTTTAAAAACAAAATGTGAGGTAGCCCCTAATAAGCAAAAGATTTTAGGTATACTACAAAAAAACACAGACCATAAAATTTGTGTTATTACCATGCAAAAGTGACAAAATTTTAGTTTGAGGGGAGGCAAGGGATGGGGCTGTGGACCCCCTGGGTGTGTTCCACTGACCCCCGGGGTCCCTGGACCCCTAATTGGGAACCACTGATCTAGATTAACAAAACCAAAACTACAATAATATTTGTGTAGGATTATCCTTCTATCTTTTATTTCTGCTGTGCCATCCATCCCTGGTGATATATGCTGTGAGCTGCCCAGAGAGGCTAGGGAAACCCAGCCAGATGGGCAGGGTGTTGTTATTATTATTATTATTATTATTATTATTATTATTATTATTAAATTGTTACTATGTGCAATATGCCAATAAATTTGAAAAGCTAGTAGAAATAAATATTTGAAATCTGCTGTTACAAACACCTATGTTCATAATAGCTTCACTTTCATCAGCTCCAGGACCAAAGGTTTTCTAAATGATCCTTTCCAGGGACAGAAATATGTTGCATTAAGGTCTGAAAAGCAGGATACAAAGTTATAGGGTCACAGGATTGTAGAGTTCCAAGGGACCATGAGGATCATCAAGCCCAACTCCTGCAACGCAAGAGTCTTTTGCCCAACATAGGGCTCGAACCCATAACCCTGAGATTAAGACCTGAGCTATTCCAGATAAGCGCAAGTTGCACTGGCCGGAAAAAGAACCTGGACCACCCATGTGGCAGGCGAGAATTCTACCACTGAACCACCAATGCTCTGTAATACCCCAATATTAACTAAAACAAAAGCATTGCCACGTTTGCCTTTCATCTGAATGACAACTGCATAAAAGAAAAGCTATAGTCTCTCCCCCACCCCCTGCCACACCATGGTAATGAAATGGTGGGGCATGTGCTCAGTGGTAGAGCACATGCTCTGGGGACTGAGAAAAATCGTGGTCATCTGCCAGTTGGTGCAGTGAGTACTGAGCTGGATGAAACGATGGCCCGACTCAGTATAAAACATCTTCCTATGTCTCAAGAATTATAACCTACAGCTCTACTATAATCGCATCTCATAACTTTGGTTTTGTGTCGTAAGAAAGCACACGCACATATACTGACAGCTCTCTTTCTCTTCTCCTCCATCTGCAGCCCATCTTGTGTCACTCCTCTTAACGCTCCATCTTTCTCTCCCTTGCTCTCACACACTAGAAATGCTCAGGCTATTAGAATTTTCATCTGTTTTTTTTTTACTTAACCACTCTCTACTTTCTCCATTCACTATAATGCAGCAAAAGGGTTTGATTTGCATTTGCACAGCATTTCCTTCTCTCACAGCACTGACAGGAATGCTACATGAACTTTCGGAATAAATTAAGACTAACTTGGGCTACGCAGTCATCGACATGGCATGAAAACCAGTCATAAATCACACACTAATGTGGCATGTGAGCTTGCCAAACTAGTTTTCGTACTTGGCAGTTATATGCAATCAGTACTTGTGTTCTAAGAAGTTTATTCAAATGATCAGAACTGTACTTCCCTAATGTTTTAACTATAGTTAGCTGCACAGGGTGCGGCAGGATATAAATATCATGTTTTCAAGAGATGGACTAAACAGAAAAAAACAACAACACTGATCCAATTTCACTAAAGTTTGTTCTCTCGGCAAAGTTTTGATTATAGAAGCAAAACACTTTCATTTAAAGCAAGCCATTAGAGAATTGAGAACTCACAATCTCAGTGTTGCTTTCTGTCTACAACAAAAGTGGTTTTCAAGAACTTCTACATTTCAGGAATACTATTTGCATCATTTGCCAAACATCCCTTGCATCCCTCATTTAAATTACTCACTATCTATGCATATTATACACCATTTAAATTGGCTAAATACTAGTGAGATGGTTCCAACCTCCAATATGCCCAGGAATTTTGATGTAATGTTTTGATATTCTCCAAGAAAACGAAACAGTTAAATGTGTTGACTATAACATTCTGGGCTTTTCATTCCTCTCCCCTGAAATAACCCCTCTTTTAATCATTGCAGGAAAATCTCCAAGTCTGGAAAGCAGCAAAGTATGGAAAATACTAATCACCAAGTCAAAAGCAGAAGGAAACATTGAAAGTCTTGGAACTTTACAATAATTAACAAAATAAAACAAGGTGGAGACAATGGTGATTCTTTCATCCCCTTGACCTTGGCCTCACAGATATATTTTTTCCATCCCGCCCAGGTATTTAAGTAACTGTTCCTCTCATACCCTTTAGGAATTGGTTTCTTGTTCATTTCAAGGGCAGTTGCAAAACCTAATGAAAAAATAGTTTTGAAAGGATGCAATTTGACAAGTAAGTACAACATACATATTCTACAATTAAATTGCACAGCCCTGTGGCCCCAGGGAACACATAATATCTAGGAGTGGAGAGAGAGGCCTGCCTCTGGAGACGGGGACCTCCATAGCCCTTCCTGTTCCAACACTTCCCTGAAATGGGGGGGGGGGGGACACACACACAACACACCAGTTCTAGAGCTGGTCCATTAAAAAAACCCCCCTGAAACTCCAGGGAGGAATAAAGGTTAAATGTTTCTCCACCCACTATTCCTCTGCAGGGTTCTGAATATGGCACTTGCATACAATTGGCTTGCTTTACCTTCCTTCCCCAGGCTTTTGGGTTGATCTGCCCGAGATTTTCTTGAGCTAAACTTTAGTTTTTAGGAGATATTTATATTTCACATTATATACTACTATGTTTATATGATCTTTGGTTAGGTTTTTCTTTGTTGCTACAATATTACTGCTCTAAAAAATAGAACAAAGGCAAACTTTTTAAACAATATTTCCTATGTAGAATAATCTGCATGACCTAAAAGAAAAACCTAGCTTTAAGTAAGCAAGTTAATTATTGTACTGCAAGTCCAGTTGAATTCAGTAAGGCTATCTCCCTGGTAAGAATGCTTAGGAGTCGAGCAACTCCTTGGACACATTCACACAATCAAATATCGGCTTGATATGCATTACCTTTGTGCACTAACGCACAATCCCTTTGCTGTTGCTGCTTCCTCTCATCAGGTGAACATCCACAGGAGACTATACCTACCCATTATTTGTGTTTTTATTTTAAAAGCATACAATATCAGAATACAATGTAATAGTAATAGTAAACTTACAACCAACTCATTTACTGCTGGCCAGGTCTGGCCAATCCTCTCCAAATGTCTGGCCAAAAGATGAATAATAGCCTCTCCAAATGTCTGGCCAAAAGATGTTTGATAGTCCTTGGAGAGTTTGATATATTGATTGCCACCACAATATCTCTGTAACTATAGTCAATGGTTTCCAAACAAGGCAAGATTTAGAAGTCAACTTTGGTTTGAAGTTGATTTCTTAATTCTGCCTCGTGGCTTATGAGGCCAGGATTTAATCATGCAAATCAGGATCACATCATTTTGTGACTTTCATTGGAAAATTTAAAAGAGAAGCTAGGGTGTGCCTTAAATTCCAGTTATGGTTACTAACCCATTAAAACTCATTATTACCATAGCATTCTAATATTGTGGCCACTTGTAAGCATCTTTCAGAAATGGAAAAAGGATGTCCCAAGGATATCTTAAAACATTTTGTAATACTGAGCATACCTTTCTCTTGAGGTTGTGCAAAGACAAATGAAAAAACTTACTTGGATGCTTCAGCAGATTGTTCCTGTGCTTTCTGTAAATCCTGTGAGCCAGAACTGGTGCTTTTAACAAAGTTAGCCTGTTCCTCTTTGTTTGCTGCTGTCTGGTCACCTCCAGGTGTTGAAATGACAAATATTTCTGGTTTTGGGTGGTCTGCATGTCCACGTTCCTGGTGACTAGGGGGACTTGCAAAGTCTTTGCCAGTTCTGTGGCATGCATCTCCAAGGTTGGAATGCTCAGTTTCTTTGTAGGATGATTTTGAAGCAATACCAAACAAACTCCCAAGATACTGGAAAAATCCTTCTTTGGGCTGTCTGTCATTACTGGCGTTTTTGCCTTCATGAACTAAACTAGGAAGGCTATTAGCTTTCTTTAATTCCTCCTGAGTGGTGGATCTGCTCAGCTCTTCAGTTGAGAGGTTCTTACTGTCACAGACTGAAATCTGTAAGGAAAGAGGTATTTTATTAATAACAATGAGAGAGAAACGAAATTATATTGTTTATCCCTTGCAGCAACCCTATGAGAGGTTGGCAACAAAGAAGATTAGTCTGAGAGATTGTGACTCAGGGAGCTTTATGACTGAACAAGAATTTGAACCTTGGACTCTCATATCTAAGTCCAAATCTCTGCCCATTTAAACTCACAGACTGTATTATAAGTGCACTGA